>NC_039365.1:47650425-47980165 GCF_003573695.1 Papaver somniferum
TGTGTCTTTGATTTTTATCAAGACTACTTCTAAATTTGGCTCCATTACTCTCCTAGTCTTGTACCAAGTTTGTAACCATAAGTGCACTGATAGACACATTTTTGTGTCTGAATTGTCCTAAATGTGTGTATTGTTAGTGCTCGATTTTTGTACTAATTATGGTGTTTTATGTGTGTAGGTATTTTTGGCCAATAAACATTTTTGGAAAAATCGGCTCGAAAAGTTGCTCGGGGCACCCCCGGAGGACATTTGCTAAACAGACCCCCATTTCGGATAAGGGGCACCTAAATTGCTAGGGGGCCCAGTTGCTATTCACACCCCCAGGGAACCCCTCAAGACACCTACTATTCTCACCCCTACTCTGGATATGGGGTAACCTTTTCTTCCACATGG
This sequence comes from Papaver somniferum, assembly GCF_003573695.1. Taxonomy (NCBI): domain Eukaryota; kingdom Viridiplantae; phylum Streptophyta; class Magnoliopsida; order Ranunculales; family Papaveraceae; genus Papaver; species Papaver somniferum. The sequence continues at coordinate 47,650,819 of NC_039365.1, forward strand.
TTTGAATAATTTTGACGGGAAAATAAGTTCTCACCTGCTGAGTTTTTGAATTGATTTCTGGACGGGTTTGAAGAAGATTAAATAGATGGAATTAGCATAGAATATCCTGTTTTGATTAAACATGGTTGGTATGTCTATTTAACAAGATTAACTTTGCCTATTTCGTCGGGGAGAAGGAATCAGGGAATTACGTGTGTTTTGAAAACCCGATTTTGCTGTGTTGGTTTTTGACGACTTCTAGTGAGACTTGAATGCTACAATCAGTTGGGTTGGACCTACTGCAGGTAAACATGACTGGTAATATGGTTGGGTTCGAAAAAAAGGGGTTTGATTCACAATTTCAAGAAAACAGGGAACACGAGAACTCTCGAGAGTTTTTCACTCCTACACGAGATTTCTGTGCATTCGTGTATGTCTGGAGAAGGTTTGAATCCATATTTGATATGTTGGAAGCATGTTTGGAGCGTGTAGACATCAGCAAACGCGTGAAGAATCAATAAAAAGAAATATTCCCGTAAGAAAATATTTTATTTGTTATGGAGATTTTGTGAGTTATGGCAGAGATTTTGTTGCGCTGTAATGTATAAAAGGGGAGGTACGAGTCTCAGAAGGGGGATAGAGAGATAGGGGTTAGAAGATAGATCAACAGAGTGAGTAATCACGAGTTGCAGGGAGAAGTTTCTGCTGCTGCAGAAAAGATGAACATGAAGAACATTATGCTGCCAAGAACAGTCGCTGTCTAGTGTCGTATATTTCAAGTTCTGTAACAGTCCGTTAGTAACGCATATCTTCATTTCGCAACACCTCCTTTGTTAACAGAGAGTTTGTAACGCCTTAGCATCGTTGCAAATTCGCTGTTTTTGTTATTCTCTCCATTGTAAGCACTTTTTGAGTAATAAAAAAATCTTTTGAGAGTGTCTACGATACGAGGAGCTAAACCCCAACACTGGGACAATGGAGGAAGCAGGATTGTACCCTTGTGGTAATTTATACTTTTTGCACCGATTTTAAATGATTTATGATTTCTATTAATCAATTGTTATCTTGTTTGATAGTGTATGCTTAGTCTTAGGTGCTTTTGATACTTGTTTTGAGCTATAATTTCCTAGGATTAATTTCTGAACCACTTGAACATGAAAAACCGTGAAATCCCGAGTCCCAGTAAATTCTTCATCCCGTGACATATTTTGTACATATTTTCTTCTTTTTAGTATTTTTTATATTTAATCCTAGAATCAATTCCAACAAAGTCCGAGTGAACGACAACCTTTTTACCACTATATAAAATTCGATCAATTTTTGGCGCCGCTGCCGGGGAGTGGTAGCATAAATTTTGGCGACTTGTACTTGTCATTGTTCTACTAGTTAGACGTTGTGCACTTGCAGTATTATTTTATCGTAGGTTTTTTAACCTACCAAGTTTTTGGCGCCGCTGACGCGGACTTGTGTATAGATTTTTTTTTAGGTTTTATTTTTATTATTTTTGTTCTTTTTTACGCCTTTTGGTATTTCTTGTTTGTTTTCAGATTTGGAATTGAGCTAAAGACAAAGGAAGAAAGTGCTGAAGAAAAAAAAGCGAAGCGAAAGAAGGAAAGAAAAAAGGAATCCAAAAGGAGTGAAGAAGAAGATTTTTGTATATAGATATTTATTTTATTTTATTTTATTTTTCGAAAGTGTAAATTAGGATTTTATTATTGTAATTTTTTTTTAGACACTTTTTGGACTTTATTTTTGGACATTGGACATTTTTATTTTTAGAACCCTAAGGAAGGGTTAGTTTTAAATAAACTATTTGCAGCGAAGGACGGCAGTTACGATACTGTCTCGGCCCCTCGGGTTCGTACACTAACATAAGAGTCGGTGTCCTGAGTCGACTTCAACGGTTCATCTCGCGTCTGGTACGGGAGGTAAGACTCTATCCACCCACTAATCCCCTGTCAGTGGGTTTATTTTGTGTTGAGAATGTCGAACTGGTATTAGAATAGCCAATACAACGAATATCCGACTAATTTTCAAAATGGACATTACTTTGACCATAGTGTGAATAGTGGTTGGGAACATCAACCTTTTGAAGGTTATGGCTCATACCATATTGATCCCAATTACTATCCACACACCCACGGGTCATACGAGCAAAATTATGATAATTCCTCTTTACTAGAGTCAACACATAAGTTAGCTGAGTCGACACGTAAGTTAGCAGAAATAAATAACTTAGTCATGGACGAAAGCAATGCAATGTGTGAACCTTCTTTCCTAGATAAAATCAGTAAGTCATGTGAGTCGACTCAGAAAATTTTGTTAGAGGCCCAGAAAAGAACTGCTCGAAATAATCTTAATTTTTAATATAGTATTTCCGATAGTACCCTTGAAAATGAAGATAGATATTCACATAATCAAGATGACGAGGTTATAATTGGTAACACTACTTTTTTAGATGAGGTTCAACCATTTTCATGTTATTATAATGATAATTATGATGAGGATAGTGTTGATGAAGAATCGGACACATATAGGCATAGTGATCAGGAATTTGTTACTCCAATTGAGCTTTACAATGATAATATTATTTCTCGTTCAAATCCAAATAATTTTAATAATTATTCACCTATTCAAAAGGACGAGGATTTGACTAGAAGTATCCCCGTTTTAGACGACGTAGTATTTCCTTATTACAAAGCGAATGATAGTTTAGAGGAACGGGTATATTTTGAGTCTAGCGATTTAGAAACAGTAGACTTAGAAAAACAATATGAACCCGTCGATATGAGTGAGGATGTACCTGACTTGGAAGAATCAATTGACCATTTTCAGGAATCTGATGACCTTGAAATTAGGGAAGTTGTGACTAGTCTTTCTAGAGACACTAAAAACTCTAAGTTTGGGGGTGATTATCATTCTCCATGTGCTTTAACTCTTAGAAAGGTCCCTCACTTGGGAATTGATAACCATTGTGCCAGATTACCTTCATACTAGCTCTCCCGAACCTAATAATGTTCAGGAAGAAGTTCAGTTGTTAAAAACCCATCCTTTGGTTGATGTGGTTAGCCCAGGCTACGATACCTCGATTGACTTTGTTTTCCCACCAAAAAATTTTCTCCAATTGTGGGAACTTATGAAATTCAAATGTGTCAGATATTAAGAATAAACCTAAGTACTTTAGGGGGTTAGAATCGACAAATTTTCTTAAGATTGACCACCACTTTCATCGTGGTCAATTGTGTGAGTCAAAACTGATTGACTTTAAGGATCCGCAGTTATTTAGGTTATTATTATGTGCTTCTAACTTCTTAGTTGAGTATTTCCAGACTCTTCAGCCTGATCTTCAGAATGCCTTTGAGGAAATCCAACATATGAAAACCTTTTATTTAGACTCTTTTATAGAGCCTGAACCTGAACCACAACTAGATGTAGTTGTCTTAAACAAGGGTATGTTCGGTATCTTTTTGGTCTGTTGCAGTTTCCTATTCTTATGGGTAAAACTTTTTGATCCAGATGACCCACAGTTATTCCGACTACTGCTATATGATTCTACAAGGTGACTAATTCTTCTAATGTCTGACTGAAGACTTTAAACTTAGCAGTTCTTGGGAGGTAACCCATATTCATGCGACACGGTAATATTCTTCCTTATTTCTTTTCCTTCAAGTGGTAATAGTTTTTCCTTGTTCATGTTTTTAATTTTATCTTTAGAACATTAAGGACAACGTTAGATTTAAGTTTGGGGGTAAGGGAGAAACTTCTAGCGTCACATAGTATCCGGTTAGCTAAGTTTACATACTGTTTCTCACCGAAAAGATAGAAATTGGAATTGCTAGGGATAACATTCTATTGAGACATGAGAGAAAAAGACATTGAGATCTTTGAAATTCAGGAGAGAACTTGTTCCTTTTAGAGGGTAACCGTGATGGAATTAACCATCCATGATGGAAAGGCAAGTAGGTCAGAAGGAAATGCCAGAAATACAAAGCAACCTCACAATGTAGTCTTAGTTACTGGATTACGACTCTCTCTCAGTAGAAACTTATCATTATCAACAAGCGGAGCGACATCAAAATCTATGAAGAAAGTTGAAGACGTTTAAGGTTTAGAAGCAATAATAGAAAAGAATAATTCAAAAACCAAAGTTGGAGACTTAGTTACAAGAAGTTATTAGAGGAAATGATACAAGTTGTTGAAGTTCATGATACCAAGACATCACAAGTTGTGACGATCCAAGTTCTAAAGTCCTTCTCTCATGGCCATTTAAATTTTTGTCTTGTTATTTTTGTGTTGGAAAAAAAATGATGAAAAAAATGAAAAATGAAAAAAATAAAATAAAAATCATCATTACGTTCTTTTTGTTCAATAAGGCCAAAGGGAAGTAGAAATTTATAAGGAAGTTTCAAGCAAGAAATTAAGGAGAAGAGTTAATTGTCAAGGTTCTACGAGGTTCGAGAGTTTATCATCAACAGTTGAAGCCGAAGAAGACGTTGTTTCTACTGAGCACTATGAGAGAGTCGAAGAGAGATGCATATTAGTTGCTTTGTTAGTCCACTTTCCATCTGGCACCAGTTCTTTCTAGCACTGGTTCAACTTATCACACGTAATTAGTCCAGCTTTGTAGCAGATGTCCCTCTCATCTTTATTTCTCTCCTAATCTTATCCAGCTGTAAAGCGGATGCATCTTACAATGTTTATCTAGCTGTGTAGCGGATATCTTTTTATCTAGCAGTGTTGTGGATGTGTCTCCCCTATTCTTTGTTCAGCTTTAGAGCTGGAACCTTTAATTTCTCTAGCATTCTAGTTACTTGGACATAGGTTGAGAATATGTATGTCCTCATAGCTCTTTGGATACTTGTGACCAATTGGAAGTCAAGGTTTTGTGGGTACACCTATGGTAAAACATCCCGAGATTAACTCAGTCACTAGGTCCACCTAGTGAGTTAGGATTTTATTTTCTAGATTAGTTTTGCTTTAGGACTAGCAAATAATAAGTTTGGGGGTATTTGATAGACACATTTTCGTGTCTGAATTGTCCTCAATGTGTGTATTGTTAGTGCTCGATTTTTGTACTAATTATGGTGTTTTATGTGTGTGTAGGTATTTTCGGCCAATAAACATTTTTGGAAAAATCGGCTCGAAAATTTGCTCGGGGCACCCCTGCTAAATGGACCCCCATTTCGGATAAGGGGCACCTCAATTGCTAAGGGGAACCCAGTTGCTATTCACACCCCAAGTCACCCCTCAATACACCTACTATTCGCACCCCTACTCTGGATAGGGGGTAACCTTTTCTTCCACATGGTTTGAATAATTTCGACGGGAAAAGAAGTTCTCACCTGCGGAGTTTTTGAATCGATTTCTGGACGGGTTTGAAGAAGATTAAATAGCTGGAATTAGCATAGAATATCTTGTTTTGATTAAACAGGGTTGGTATGTCTGTTTAACCAGATTAACTTTGGCTATTTCGTCGGTAGAAGGAATCAGGTAATTACGTGTGTTTTGAAAACCCGATTTTGCTGTGTTGGTTTTTGACGACTTCTAGTGAGACTTGAATGCTACAATCAGTTGGGTTGGACCTATTGCAGCTAAACATGACTAGTAATACGGTTGGGTTCGAAAAAAAAAAGGGGTTTGATTCACAATTTCAAGAAAACAGGGAACACGAGAACTCCCGAGAGTTTTTCACTCCTACACGAGATTTCTGTGCATTCGTGTATGTCGGGAGAAGGTTTGAATCGATATTTGAAATGTTGGAAGCATGTTGGGAGCGTGTAGACATCATCAAACGCATGAAGAATCAATAAAAAGAAATATTCCCGTAAGAAAATATTTTATTTATTACGGAGATTTTGTGATAAATGGCAGAGATTTTGTTGCGCTATAATGTATAAAAGGGGAGGTACGAGTCTCAGAAGGGGGGATGGAGAGATAGGGGTTAGAAGATATATCAACAGAGTGAGTAATCACGAGTTGCAGGGAGAAGTTTCTGCTACTGCAAAAAAGATGAACATGAAGAACATTATGCTGCCAAGAACAGTCGTTGTCTAGTGTCGTATATTTCAAGTTCTGTAACAGTCCATTAGTAATGCATATCTTCATTTCGCAACACCTCCTTTGTTAACAGAGAGTTTGTAACGCCTTAACATCGTTGCAAATTCGCTGCTTTTATTATTCTCTCCATTTTCACCATTGTAAGCACTTTTTTAGCAATAAAAAATTCTTTTGAGAGTGTCTACAATATGAGGAGCTAAACCCCAACAGTAGGACAATGGAGGAAGCTGGATTTCACCCTTGTGGTAATTTATTTATTTCTTTATTTACTTTTTGCACTGATTTTAAATGATTTATGATTTCTATTAATCAATTGTTATCTTGTTTGATAGTGTATGCTTAGTCTTAGGTGCTTTTGATACACTATGCTTGTAATTTACAATTGATGTTTTACGAAATCTATTTTGGCAAAGAATAGAGTTAATATTTCTTTTGTTTTGAGCTATAATTGCCTAAGATTAATTTTTGAAACACTTGAACATGAAAAACAGTGAAATCCCGAGTCCCAGTAAATTCTTCATCTCGTGACATATTTTCTTCTTTTTAGTATTTTTTATATTTAATCCTACAATCAATTCCAACAAAGTCCAAGTGAACGATAACCTTTTTACCACTATATAAAATTCGATCATGCACGAACACCTGACCAGTACAGAACATATACGAGTAACCCTAGGGTTTCCCATGAAACACTTATATATATATGCGTGTGTGTGTGTATCATGCTCCTTTTGATACATACACGTTCCGCAACGTCAAAAAGTTCCCCTGAATTTTGTGTGTGTGCACAATGGATGGATGCAACAAGGAAGAAAAAGTTGAGAAGGGTAAGGCTATCGAGTTTCACGAGAACCCTGTTATCATGTTGTTGATCATGAAAACAAACTACCAGTTCAGATGTCATCACAACTGGTAGGAAATCTTCTTCGAGATTTTGAGGTCGTACGTGAACAACTTAGAATTGCAACAAAGAATCTTGAATTTCTGAAAAACGAACTGAAGAAAGCAACTGATGAACTCGTCCATGTTTGATCTCTGGTTGTTGACCATGTTTAATGTTTTTCGAATTATGTTCTCTAAGAGTTGTCACTTTTTGTCTAGGAAACTTCTTATGAGAATTTATTCTTATGTTTTTAAGAAGGACAACTAGGGTTTGGAATAGCCATTATTGTGAGTACACATAGTTATTTCCAACGATTTTCATCTTGTAATGTTTTTAGATTTATTTATTTAAATTCTAAAGTTTATTTGGAAGATGATTTTGCAGTATTAATCTTTATGGTTTCATATATTGCAACTTGTTATGGGATATGTGTGTTTGCGTCCGTGAACTATGATTGTCCCATACGTGGTCAAAAGTTAAGTCTTTCATATGTCAATATGCAAGTATTGATAAAAGATTGAATGAACTTTTGACAAACAGAAGATAAGCCTATTATGTCATTGTGCAAATATCGATAGAAGATAGGATGAGCTTTTGTTTACAAAGATTAAAGTCTATTATATGTCATTGTACAAATAGTGATGAAGAATAGAATGAATCTTTGTTTATTCTGCAGTATTGATCTTCCCTGATGCATATCTTTATGTAAATATTCTGTGGCTCCGTAAGTTGTCTTATGTGAGCATTTCCGATTAAATTAATCATAGGTTCTCTTGTGATTAATTTAATTGAGATTTTTGGATACAAATTCATATTCTTGTGTGATTTGTTAATGTCCAAATAAATCCTTCTTTTCTTGTGAAAGTAAGGTCGCTCTTGTTGTTCTTTCAGGAATGACATTTTATGGGGGAGAGTTCTTAATTGAACTTGTGCTTAATTGCCATTTCTTTGTGGGGAGTACAGCTGTGGAATATTATAGAGGTTATCTTGTATCTTTATAAACTCCTTGATGAATGCATTTAGTTTCGGCTATATGATTCCATCTAAAAAGTTGATATGTGTTTTTCTTTTGGTCATGAAGTATCTCTATAAAAATTTCATTAGGATTCCACTAATTTTCGTACCTTTGCCAATTTTATTGACAAAAGGGGGGAGAATTAATGTGTAGTTCACATTGCAAATACATATGGTTTTCGGATCATTATGTAAGGGGGAGTGGTTTTCATGTGAGATGAAGTATTGACTAAGGGGGAGCGATACATATCACCATAGTATTGTTGTCAAAGTTGAGATACAATTGAACTTTGATGTTGTGTAATAATACTATGACACTGTATAACAATGATTGAGATCTATTGTTTTCTCATTGTTATGGCTACGGAACTTCAACAACGATGATGCTGAATTGAATACCTTTAGAATCATTGGAGTACTTGGAAGTGACGAAGATTTCGAGTAATGTTGAAGAACCAAGGAGATCAAGCATTTGGATGAGAATATACAAAGTTTATTTATTTTGTATTCCATATGTATTGATAGTTTTGTCATTAAAATTGACAAAGGGGGAGATTGTTAGAGCACTGCTCGGTCGAAGTCGCAAGCGTTGTTATCTCAAGCTTGTTTGTCAAGTTTACTTGCCAAAACTATAAGTCTTGATTTCTAGTCTACTGATAGCTAAGTCTCGGATTAGGATAGTAAGTGTAGTTGAACTCTAGACTCCACGACGTTCATCGATTGAAGACGAAAAACTACTCAAGGAACTTGTGGACAAAAAAAGGTATGTGGAGACTTGGACTTATCTATCACTCAAAAGTCTATCTATTTATCTCTTATTTTGAGACAAAAGTCGTATTGCTATATAAACTTCGATTATACACACTTGCTATTTCGAGCCGAGTTTATCTCGCTTATCTATTTCTCGAAATATGTGTTGGTAAGCTTTCACTTTAGCCAAGTTCATCTTTACTCGTGACGAAAGTCATGTTGATTATTTCAATAACTTGAAAATCGCTTTGATGAAAAATAGTTTGTGAATAACAACTATATAACATCCTCTAAGAAAGTTTCAATAACTGAAATGAGAGTTTAGAACATGTAACCATCTTTTGATATAAACATAGTGTGTTCTCATATTTGTGTAAAAGTCCAAAACCGGGAATCCAAAGTATGCGTACCCGTACTGGCGGTTGTTGGAAATCCAGGTGAGCATGCGTACCCGTACGCATACTGGCGGAAATTTCTCGTCCGTGAATTTCTGTTAGAGTTTAAAAGTGAAAAACAAACTCAATCCGGTTACTTAAATACGCGTACCCGTTTGCATACTTAAGTAGGTTACTTTCTAAAATTGGTTTGTTCATGAACTAAAACATTTATATAATAAGCAATGCAATCATTGCAAACCGCGGCATAATGTTCATGAATTGATTCGAGTGAATCAAAACCGAATTTTCTTCGATAATGTCTTGTATACTTCTATAAGATCTAAGCAATTGAAAAACTCTCTACCTGGTTCATTTGAGTCATTTGAACTATCTATGGTGAAGATGAATAAAGTTGACATGAAAGTGCTCATATGGCTAAACCATTGGTTAACTATTATTGAACCAACTAAGTGTACACGTTTAGGTATGGTTACTCAATCCTAAATGAAGTTACATTTCATTTTGTATAACAATCCAAGTTATATCTAACGCTTGAAAGATATTAGCTTGAATCTAATCAGGTTTTCATCTAACGGTGAATATTGAATGCTTTGTTACCAAGGTAACTTAGATTGCAAACCCTGATTTGAATACTATATAAAGGAGAACTATATCAACTAGGAAACCTAATCCCGACACCTCATGTGTGATACTAGTTATATAAGCTAGATTCAATTCTCCTTTAACCTTAGGTTTTTCACGAAACCCTGTAGGTTAACGACTTGAAGACTTCATTGGGATTGTGAAGCCAAACCCAATTATCTTCTCTGTAGTTTTTTGATCTGATCTTGCTATTTCTATCGTGATTGAGTACAATCGTAAGATTGGTTTGAGATTTATATCTCCGATAGGTAAGATAGAAAATTAGTCACAAACACCTTCGTCTCATCGTTTGTGATTCCATAATATCTTGTTTCGTTAATCGATTAAGATTATTGTGAGGTGATTGATATTTCTAGGTTGTTCTTCGGGAATATAAGTCTGGTATATCAATTGGTTCCTGTTCACCTTGATTTATCAAAAGACGGAACATAACTTATAGGTATTTCTGTGGGAGACAGATTTATCTATTCCTATAGACTTTTCAGTGTGAGACAGATTTGTTTATCAAGTCTTCGACTTTGGGTCGTAGCAACTCGTAGTTGTAGGTGAGATCAGATAAGGGAATCAAGTGCGTAGTATCATGCTGGGTTCAGAGACGTATGGAACGCAACTGTACCTTGAATCAGTGTGAGATTGATTAAGGTTCAACTACATTCCGACCGAAGTTAGATTTGTAGTAGGCTAGTGTCTGTAGCGGCTAAATGTCTATTTGATTTTCTTGTAACTATATTAGAGTTAGTCCATACATATTGCTAAGCGAAATATTGGGTGAGGTTGTTAGACCCCCACTTTTTCACTAATGATAAATATTGAATGCTTTGTTACCAAGGTAGCATTGATTGCAAACCCTGATTTTGAAGACTATATAAAGGAGAACTCTAGCAACTGGGAACCTAATCCCCACATCTCATGTGTGATACTAGTTGCGACTAGAGTCGATTCTCCTTTAACCTTAGGTTTTTCACGAAACCCTGTAGGTTAATGACTTAAAGACTTCATTGGGATTGTGAAGTCAGACCTAACTATATTCTCTGTAGTTGCGTGTTCTGATCTTTCCCTGTTCTATCGTATTGAGTACTACCTTTTATAATATTTGCTCGAGATTGATTCTCCGATAGGCAAGATAAAAAGTAGTAACAAACATCTTCGTCTCATTGTTTATGATTCCACAATATCTTGTTTCTCTACCATACAATTAAGATTATTGTGAGGTGATTTATATTTCTAGGCTGTTCTTTGGGAATATAAGTCCGGCATATAAATTGGTTCATGTTCACCTTGATATATCAAAATATGGAACAAAACTCATAGGTTTATCTGTAGTAGACAAATTTATCTATTCTATAGAATTTTCTGTGTGAGACAGATTGGTTTATCAAGTCTTCAACTTTGGGTCGTATCAACTCTTAGTTGTGGGTGAAATCAGCTAAGGGAATCAAGTGAGAAGAATCTGGCGTGGTTCTAGAGGCGTAAGGAACGCGACTGTACCTTGCTCAGTATGAGATTGATTAGGGCTCAACTACATTCCATTGTGAAGTTAACTTGGAATAGGCTAGTGTCTGTAGCGGCTTAATACAGTGCGGTGTTCAAATCTGGACTAGGTCCCGGGGTTTTTCAGCATTTGTGGTTTCCTCGTTAACAAAACTTATGGTGTTTGTGTTATTTCTTTTCCGCATTATATTTTGTTATATAATAGAAATATCACAAGTTGTGCGTTAAGTTCAATCAGTTCTTGAATCCAACCTTTGGGTTGTTGATTGAATTGATTGACACTTGGATATTGGTTTGTGATACCGTCCAAGTTATTTATCTTATTCAATCGGGCTCGGAAATTCCTATTTGTTTGATTGCAGATTGAATTGAGAAATCGAGATACAAACTCTTGGATATATTTCCATTGATTTAGTCTGACTGTCTAGTTGATTCTCTTGGAATTATATTGGAGTTGTCCATATAAATTGTTAAGAAAAATATTGGGTGTGGTTGTTAGACCCCCGCTTTTTCAGTTGTGATGCAATTGGACTTTGATGTTGTGTAATAATACTATGACACTTTATAACAATGATTGAGAAAAATTGTTTTCTTATTGTTATGGCCACGGATCTTCAACAACAATGATGCTGAGTTGAACACGTCCAGAATCGCTGGAGTACTTGGAGTAGCGAAGAATTCTGTTAGAGCACTACTCGGTCGAACTCGCAAGTGTTGCTATCCCAAGCTTGTTTGTCAAGTTTATTGTGAGGTGATTGACATTTCTAGGTTGTTCTTCGGGAATATAAGTCCGGTATATCAATTGGTTCCTGCTCACCTTGATTTATCAAAATACGGAACAAAACTCGTGGGTATTTCTATGGTAGACAGATTTATCTATTCCTGTAGACTTTTCTGTGTGATACAGATTTGTTTATTAAAGTCTTCGACTTTGGGTCGTAGCAACTCTTAGTTGTGAGTGAGATCAGCTAAGGAAATCAAGTGCGTAGTATCCTGCTGGGATCAGAGACGTAAGGAGCACAACTGTTCCTTAGATCAGTGTGAGATTGATTTGGGTTCAACTACATTCCAGACCGAAGTTAGTTTGTAGTAGGATAGTGTCTGTAGAGGATTAATACAATGTGTGTTCAATCTGGACTAGGTCCCGGGGTTTTTCTGCATTTGCTGTTTCCTCGTTAACAAAACTTCTTGTGTCTGTGTTATTTCTTTTCCGCATTATATTTTGTTATATAATTGAAATATCACAAGTTGTGCGTTGAATCGATCAATTGGTAAATCCAACCTTTGGTTGTTGATTGAAATTGATTGATCCTTGAACATTGGTCTTTGGTACCGTTCAAGTTAATTTCTCTTGTATTCAATTAGACTCGCAGATTGCTATTGGCTTGAGTAAGTATTGAATCAAGAAATTGAGATATAACTCCTTGGTATATACTTTTCTTAAGATTGAGTTTGAATATCTAGTTGATTCTATTGAAAGTATATTGGAGTTAGTCCACACAGATTGTTAAGCGAAATATTGGGTGAGGTTGTTGTACCCCCACTTTTTCAATTGGTATCAAAGCAGGCAAACATGTTTAAAGACCTTATAAGTCTGTGTTTGTAGCGATCGGACTCTATGGACAGAAATTCTATCTCCATAAAGGGACCACCAGTCTTGGATGGCTCAAACTACTTATGATGAAAAATCGTTATGCGTGCTTTTCTTCAATCTCGTGATTTTCAAACATGGGTACGTGTTGTTAATGGATATGATCCTCCGGTTAATACAGAAGGCGATGTATCTATACCTAAGGATATTGGTAGATATAGTCCATAAGAAATCCTTGCTGCAAAGCAAAATTCTGACGACTTAAATGTTATCATACATTCCATTACCCCAGATCTCAGCATCATGTTACTAAGTGCACAAAGTCTAAATAAGTCTGAGATATCTTAGAAACCGTATTTGAAGGGAATACCTGTGAGAAGGAAGTTAGGCTTCAAAACCTAAATTCTAATTGGGAAAACCTTCGTATGGCAGATGAAGAATTATTTGATGAGTTTAATCACAAAGTGTCTGAAACTGTTAATGCATCCCTTGCATTGGGTAAGATTATTCCTGATAAGGACATTGTGATGAAGATTCTCAGATCTCTGCCATCCAGATACGATTATAAGAAGCATGCCATCGTTGAAGGAAATAAACTTGATACGCTTTACAGAAATACTCTTGTCGGAAAGCTTAAAATTTCCGATCTTGAACTTTGTCAAAGAGAAAAATGTCACTTGTTAAGCAATCATATTGCTTCATCTGATAAAAAATCTCGACGTCCTAAATTGATTGATATAAGGGATGAGAATTGCTTTAATTCAACTCTGTCACTGTTTATAAAACAACTTAAGAAAACTCATAGACGGAATAAAAGAAAGTCTAAAAAGAAAGCCCAGTCAGTCAGAAAAAGGGATAGAAAAGTTCAGAGAAACTATGATTATGAAGCTTGTTCTAAGTGCTATAGAAGTATCCATAATACTTCCAAATGTTCTGATAAGAAGTTAAGAGAATTAACAAAAGCATGGATGGCTACTCTTGATTACTGTCATGAGGACGATATCTGTGAAAGTTCTCTTAACCTCTTTGCTGATAATCACACCTGTCCTCCTAGCAGTCCTGATTATTCCATGATCCACAATCTTACTTCTCCAGAAATGTTTCAATTAGAAAAGGAAATTTTGATTAAAAAGATTGAACATATGGAATGTCAATTGTTTAATTTAAGACAGGAAGTTGTTATCACTAATAAGAAACATCGAACTTCTTCGATTAATTCTATTAAGCACTATAAGCAAATTACTCCTGATTCTATGTCATTCTCAAATCACTCTGAAAAGAATGATGTGGAGAACTGCAAGGACTTACCAAATAGTTTGGTCTCCTTGTGTGAAAATCAGGAGATCATCTTGAAATTGTAGGCACTAAAGATCAAGAATATTTCTCTTCTGTTAAACCTTGTTTTCAGAAGATGAAAAGGAAATCCCCTATGAAATCCTTACCTCTTTCAAAAATGATTTCCAAAGCCTGTCATAGCTTGAAAAAATCAACAAACAAGGTATTCGAAACTGTGCTAAAAACAAGGAAGAATGATGTGCATAACTCTTCTTTCCTGAAGGCAAAACAGAAACAAGGAATGACGAATACTTCATCCCCTCATAAGAAATCTTCCAAGTCCTGTTGTGGATAGGAGAAATGACATTCTGTAATTCTGTTTAAGATGATTCTTGTTTGTCTCTCTTGGGCAAGAATCATAATCTTAAAGTGGGTTGTCATGAAATATCTTTGTTATTTGTTCTGTTTCTTTTGTTGCTTTTAACTCTTTTTAGTCAAGAATCATCTGCGTATGTAAACGGTTTTTCCTGTAAAGATTTTTTGTTGGGATAACCAAATTCTGTTAGGGTTTTGGTCAAAGGTCTTTTTCAAAATTTTATCCCCTATCTTCAATCCTTCTTAAAGATGAAGATTTCTCCTTGATGAGAGCATTTCATTTTTTCTTTTATCATGTCCTCATCAAGTCTTTCTAGCAAAGAAAGTGATGTCTGGACTGTTCTCTTTCCCTCTAAGAAGGTTCGTTTTGATTATTCTGATAGTGAGATGTGCTCTAACAAGCGTGATTCCTCTCCTGATGGGAATCCCTCTGTATATCATTTTGATAAGCTCTCTTTAACCATGAATCTCGTCTTGGAACAAGTACGTGCCCTGAAGAGTGAACTTGAATCCTCTTCCAAAAGACTTGAAGAAAATATAGATAATCTTGAATCCAGGATTGATATGACCGAGGATGAGCTTGATGAATATAGGGAATATGAGAAGAGTATTCAAAGTAAGTGAAATGATTCCTAGGAGTTGTGTTTGATTTTCCTTAGAAACTTCTTATGGGAATTTTATTCTTGTGTTTTTAAGAAGAATAACTAGAGTTTGGAATAGTCATTATTGTGATTACACATAGCTATGTCCGATGATTTTCATATTTAATGTTTTTATATTTATTTGTTTAAATTCTAAAGTTTGTTTGGAAGATGATTTTTGCAGTATTAATCTTTATGATTTCATATATTGCAATTTGTTATGGGATATGTGTGTTTGCGTCCGTGAACTATGATTGTCCCATACGTGGTCAAAAGTTAAGTCTGTCATATGTCGATATGCAAGTATTGATAAAATATTGAATGAACTTTTGACAAACAAAAGTTAAGCCTTTTATGTCATTATGCAAGTTTCGATGGAATAAAGGATGAGCTTTTGTTTACAAAGATTAATTCTATTATATGTCATTGTGCAAATAGTGATAAAAGATAGAATAAATCTTTGTTTATTCCGCAGTATTGATCTTCCTTGATCCATATTTCTTATGTATATATTGTGCGGCTCCATAAGTTCTCCTATGTTGAGCATTTCCGATTAAATTAATCATGGGTTCTCTAAATGGTTAATTTAATTGAGTATTTTTAGATACAAATTCATGTTTCATGTAATTTGTTAATATCCAAAGAAATCCTTCTTTTCTTGTGAAAGTAAGGTCGCTCTTGTTGTTCTTTCGGGAATGACATTTTATGGGGGAGATTTCTTAACTTGTGCTTAATTGCCAAATCTTTTTGGGGAGTGCGGTTGTGGAATATTATAGGGGTTATCTTGTATCTTTATAAGCTCCTTGATAAATGCATTTAGTTACGGCTATATGATTGCATCTAAAAAGTTGATATGTGCTTTCTTTTAGTCATGAAGCGTCTCTATGTAAATTTCATTAGGATCCCACTAGTTTTCGTACCTTTGCCAATTTTATTGACAAAAAGGGGGAGAATTAATGTGTAGTTCACACTACAAATACATATGGTTTTCGGATCATTATGTAAGGGGAGTGGTTTTCATGTGAGATGAAGTATTGACTAAGGGGGAGTGATACATATCACTATAGTATTGTTGTCAAAGTTGAGATACAATTGAACTTTGATGTTATGTAATAATACTATGACATTGTATAACAATGATTGAGAGATATTGTTTTCTCATTAACTTCAACAACGATGATACTGAATTGAATACCTTTAGAATCATTGGAGTACTTGGAAGTGACGAAGATTTCGAGTAATGTTGAATAACCAAGGAGATCAAGCATTTGGATGAGAAGCTACAAAGTTTGTTTATTTTGTATTCCATATGTATTGATAGTTTTGTCACTAAAATTGACAAAGGGGGAGATTGTTAGAGCACTGCTCGGTCGAAGTCGCAAGCGTTGCTATCTCAAGCTTGTTTGTCAAGTTTACTTGCCAAAACTATAAGTCTTGATTTCTAGTCTACTTATAACTAAGTCTCGGATTAGGATAGTAAGTGTAGTTGAACTCTAGAATCCACGACGTTCATCGATTGAAGACAAAAAACTACTCAAGGAACTTGTGGAACTTCATGAACAAAAGGTATGTGGAGACTTGAACTTATCTATCACTCAAAAGTCTATCTACTCTATCTCCTATCTTGAGACAAAAGTCGTATTGCTATATAAACTTCGATTATACACATTTGCTATTTCGAGCCGAGTTTATCTCTCTTATCCATTTCTAGAAATATGTGTTGGTAAGCTTTCACTTTGGCCAAGTTCATCTTTACAAGTGACGAAAGTCATGTCGATTATTTCAATATCTTGAAAATCGCTTTGATGAAAAATAATGTGTGAATAACCTCTATTTAACATTCTCTAAGAATGTTTCAATGATTGAAATGAGAGTGTAAAATATATATAATCTTGAATGGATATAAACATTGTATGTGAACTCATACTTGTGTAAGTCCAAAATCCTTGAACTAAAATATGCGTACTTTACTGGTTCAGGATGTATGGAAGCCAAGTCCGCGTACCCGTACGCGTACTGCGGGAAGTTCACATCCCGTGAATTTCTGCTGGAGTATGTGAACTGAAAACAAACTCAACCCGGGTACTTAAGTATGCGTACCGGTATGCATATGAGTGGGTTATTTTCTAAAAACGGTTTATTCGTGAACTAAGACATATATAAACTAAGGAATGCATATTTGCAAACCGTGGCTATAATTTTCATGAATCGATTCGAGTGAATCAAAATCGTTTTTCTTTCGATTGTGTCTTATATACTTCTATGAGATCTAAGCAATTGAACAACTCTCTAACTAGTTCTTTTGAGTCATTTGAACTAGTTATGGTGAAGATGAATAATATACTTCTATGAGATCTAAGCAATTGAACAACTCTCTAACTAGTTCTTTTGAGTCATTTGAACTAGTTATGGTGAAGATGAATAAGGTTGATATGAAAGTTCTCATATGGCTAACCATTGGTTAACTACTGTTGAACCAACTAGGTGTACACGTTTAGGTACGGTTACACAAACCTAAATAAACGTGCATTTCATTTGTGTATAACAAGCTAAGTTCAATCTAACGGTTGAAAGATATTAGCTTGAATCTAATCAGGTTTTCATCTAACGGTGAATATTGAATGCTTTGTTACCAAGGTGGCATTGATTGCAAACCCTGATTTGAAGACTATATAAAGGAGAACTCTAGCAACTGGGAAACCTAATCCACACACCTCATGTGTGATACTAGTTGTATAAACATCTTCGTCTCATCATTTGTGATTCCACAATATCTTGTTTCGCTACTCGATTAAGATAATTGTGAGGTGATTGATATTTTTAGGTTGTTCTTCGGGAATATAAGTCTGGTATATCAATTGGTTCATGTTCACCTTGATTTATCAAAAGCCGGAACAAAACTCGTAGGTATTTCTGTGGGAGACAGATTTATCTATTCCTGTAGACTTTTCTGTGTCATACATATTTTTTTATTAAAGTCTTCGACTTTGGGTCGTAGCAACTCTTAGTTGTGGGTGAGTTTAGCTTAGGGAATCAAGCGCGTAGTATCCTGTTGGGATCAGAGACGTAAGGAGCGCAACTGTACCTTGGATCAGTGTGAGATTGATTGGGGTTCAACTACAGTCCAGACCGAAGTTAGTTTGTAGTAGGCTAGTGTCTGCATCGGCTTAATACAGTGTGTGTTCAATCTGGACTAAGTCCCGGGGTTTTTCTGCATTTGCGGTTTCCTCGTTGACAAAACTTATGGTGTCTGTGTTATTTTTTTTCCGCATTATATTTTTTTACATAATTGAAATATCACAGGTTGTGCGTTGAATCGATCAATTGGTAAATCCAACCTTTGGTTGTTTATTGAAATTGATTGATCCTTGAACATTGGTCTTTGGTACCGTTCAGGTTAATTTCTCTTTATTCAATTAGACTCGCAGATTGCTATTCTCTTGAGTAAGTATTGAATCGAGAAATTGAGATATAACTCCTTAATATACTTTTCTTAAGATTGAGTTTGACTGTCTAGTTGATTCTCTTGAAAGTATATTGGAGTTAGTCCATACAGATTGCTAAGTGAAATATTGGTTGAGGTTGTTGTACATCCACTTTTTCAAATTCAAGGAATGTTTAAGAGCCAAGGAAATCAAGCATGATGGATGAGAAGCTACAAAGTTTATTTATTTTGTAATCCATGTATATTGATAGTTTTGTCACTAAAATTGACAAAGGGGGAGATTGCTAGATTATTGCTTGGTCGAACTCGCAAGCGTTGCTATCTCAAGCTTGTTTGTCAAGTTTAGTTGATCAAAACTATAGTCTTGATTTCTAGTCTACTTATAGCTATGTCTCGGATTAGGATAGAATGTGTAATTGAGATTTAGACTTCACGACGTTCATCGATTGAAGACGAAGATCTACTGAGGAGATCTTGGAGGAGCTTCATCAACAAAGTGTATGTGGAGACTAAAACTTATCTATCACTCAGAAGTCTATTATATTTTATCTCCTAATTAGACTAAGTCATATAGCTATATAAACTTTTATCTCATAGACATTTAATATTTCGAGCTGAGTTTAACTAGGTTATCTATTTCTCGAAATATGTGTTGAAAGATTTTTCCTTTATCTATGTTCATCACATTCTTGACGAGTTTAATTGGAAACAATTTATTTGTTGGAAACTAATAAATAAGTCAAAAGATGATCTGTTATTTACCTAGATGTACAATAACATTGTTTGGATCATCAACGCTGATAATATCTCAATTCCCACGAATCAAGCCTATTGGTTCCGAGGAACACAACCTAAATCGATTGAACGATTATTTTGATTAATTTTCAGATAAGAGATTCATTACAGACTCTTGGCTTATATATCTAGGTTTACCATACCTAAGATCCAACGACCACTGAGAAGCCAGATGTTTACATCCTAAGCCACCCTTACAATTGATAAAGACAACCAAAAATAAGATAAGTACTACTACAATCACTAACACTATATTTACTGACACTAAATGGGATATGGGAACCTCCTCTCCTAGCCAGGTACATGACAATACCTTCCCCTCCGAAACATCCTTGTCCTCAAGGATGAAGACTATAACCAACTGTTTTTCCTTAATTGTCTTCTCATGTGCTTGTGATTGAAATGCACCGTTAGTAGCAGTAGCTCTTATCTTGAAATTTGTAAGTCATGGGGTCCATATAAATGTTGCACGAAGCTCTTGCTTACTTCCACCTTCCACAGTTGGTATCTGCTCATATATTTGTCCCATGGATTTTTCAAGCTCCACTTGTTTCTTCAGGTTCCTTATAACCTCAGAAAGTAAGGCAACTACACATACTGTTTCAGCAACATTCAGAGTGAAGTGAGTCAGAAAAACAGAAATTGTTGGTTGTAGATGGAAGGTTGTCTCCCATTGGTTGGTGCAGTAGTTGTAGTTTCCTTGATCACCTGCTAAAAGGCCAGTACCCAAACTGCCAGCGAATACCCTCGTGAGGCTCTGAAACACAACATCACCAAGCACACTAGTCAACTGATCTCTTCCCCCATCGGTCTTGACCTCTGTCCACTTGAAGGTTGTCATTAAATCTGTCTGTACTACTCATGGTTCTCTGTCCTTGCAGGTTGTATTATCGCCCTGCTGAACCGGAGCAGTTCGTACCACCTCATTAGAAAAATGCTTGAGATATTCAACAGTAAGTAACAGACTGTTTACATGATACCAGTTGTTGTCTAAGCACATAAATGAGGTGAGATGCATATAAAACCAACTGACAATTGTGAGAATAGGAAAAATAAGCATGAATAGATGTTTAAATTCTAGTGACAAAGTTTGTGATGCATCTTTATTTTCATGCAAATCACCAATAACCTTCAAGAATTCATCGTAGAAGACCCTTGTAGCAACAAATAAACCAAGTTGGAGCTGCAAGAGAGTATAAGCTTCAACACCATACCAACTCCATACTACATTTTCGAGCATTCTACCTAATAGAGGAGTTAAAGTAGTCTGATATACATTGTTTTTCTGCGCTTTTTCCACAGACAAATAACCGTTATCACCATAGTCACCAGGTTTAATAAACATCCCCACATAAGAATTCATAAACATGTCAAACCGACACACACATATATGAGTTGGATGTTGAACAAGAACTTGATTAACACATCCTCTTAAACACTCATAAAAATCATACTCAAAATTTGAAACACAATTAACAAAACAAAAACTCCAATTCATAAGTTTGACCTCCTTTTCTCGATCAAAAATTCGACGAGCAAATATGACGATAATGAATAGGTATTCATCAACCCTAACTGTATAACTTGTCATACCCATGCTAGAATTATTTTTTTGTGACAAGTTCACAAATATCTTACTCCCATAACCACTGTCAGTAGTTGGAACAAATATCACCCACTTGAATTCGAGACTTGAAACAAGCTGTTAGACAACATTTTAGTTGAGGTAAAAGCTCCCAAAATAAGTCCTTCTACACAAACACCATCATTCAAACCCTTTGTAACACTATCAGACCAGTTACTTAATAGTTTCTGTAAGAAATAATATCCTCTCAACTGTTCAAAAAAGCTGCGAACAAGTATGAGAATCATCTGAAGTGGAGAATCACAAAGCTCAACAAAAGCATCAGCTGCACTTAAAAAAAATAATGAGTTATGAACATATATTTCCATCTGGAGCATAAGTGGTGCTAAAAATTTGATGACAAGGGACCCAACATTGCAATGTCAGGAACTCATGGTAAACTATAAGGAAGGTGTTGAACGAACGAAACTCGATGTTACCTGTAAATCTCTCAGGATTTTAAACCAGCAGCTGACCTGTCTGATCAATATCAACTACTCCAGCAAACAAGAGTAACCAAAATCCATCTCTTGCAGGCATGTTCACAAACAACTTACTAGCCACTGGAATTTCAATACGATAAACGACACACACAAGACCCAGCGAATGTATAACCCAAGTGTTTGATTCGTTCCCAAAGCTAAGAAGCAATCAAATACACAATTTCCGGTAAGAAAACAAGGATATAACCACACATTTGCCTCGATCAAATAATGAGTAAGTATCATCAAAATAAATATAGAAGTAAACAACTATATTCAAGCTCCTAGAGGTGCCGAGTAGAAGTATTTTATCAGTTTTAGCCAACATCCATTGAACTGAATCATAAAAAAATGGATCTGATTCAAAACCATGCTTATTAATAAGCTCCTGAGTAAACTTTCCACTGTAGTAAGCATTTGAAACTGAACCCACCTTAAGAATGAATAAGCCAGAACTAAATAGCCAATCATAACAAAATCTGAGAGCCCTATCAGTTAAAGAATACCTTCCCATGGGTTCAATTCCTCTCCCACGATCAAATACGCTACCAGTAAGGTTGAGCCCAGGGTAGGACGATTTCTTACTAAAAAACTGGTGATTTATAACTATTCTCTGGAAATTCACAACATCCATTTGGAGCTTTTTACCAAATACCATCCAAGCAGAGCTAGAAACACAACCTTTAGCGAACATACAATCAATTGGATCACAATACATCGAATATGACCAGTACCCATGTTCATACAACAATTCCAGAACAATTTTTCTATAATATCCATTTAACAATTTCAATCACACATCAAATTTAGGATACCTTTCTAGAAGTTGAATTAATTTTCCACGATCAAAAACTCTACCCATTTTGAGTTTCAAGAGGAAATCAAATTCAGTAACACCAGCCAGATAACAAACCCTCTTAATGACATTGAAATCTTTTCCACGATCAAATTGAATTCGAGAATAATCAGAAGGAAGAGATAAACATAGCTTACAGGCCAGTTTGGTATGCTTTAAGTGCTCGCCGTACTCCACCATTTTACCAGTAGTAGTTTCGATTTGATAAACTCTAATATCACTCGAGTTATCCAAATTAGATAAGGGTTTTTATGCTAGCGGGTCTATCATTATTGAATCCTCTTTTTATTCGAAGAAAAACGATGGAATCAATTTGCAGTCGAGAGAATCACCCTCTTCTTCTGATGATGGAATTGAAGAGACTTGGATGAATGAATCAATTTCTACTTCTTCAACCAGAATTTCTTCCTTAATCTACTTAGCTTTTATAACACCACGGACTGACTCCAACTTCTTCTCTGAGTTGCTGATAAGCTTCAACATTTGCAGAAGATTATACTCCCGGGTTGGTGAATTATCCTCTAGAGAATGAACTTCATACAACCACTTGAGATTGTTTAACTCGTCCCTGATTTTCTTCTCCATCTTCACCGCATCATTAAGCTCTGCCATGGATCGAACAAATATGATACCAATTGTTATATACCTAGATGTACAATAACATTGTTTGGATCATCAACGCTGAAAATATCCCAATTCTCACTAATCAAGCCTATTGGTTCCGAAGAACACAACCTAAATCGATTGAACGATTGTTTTGATTAATTTTTAGATAAGAGATTCATTACAGAATCTTGGCTTATATATCTAGGTTTACCATACCTAAGATCCAACGACCACTGAGAAGCCAGATGTTTACATCCTAAGCCACCCTTAAAATTGATAAAGACAACCAAAAATAAGCTAAGTACTACTACAATCACTAATACTATATTTACTGACACTAAATGGGATATGGACACCTCCTCTCCTATCCAGGTACATGACATGCTCACGTGGAAATTTCCTTGAAACATCTTATATGATTTGTCTGAGACAATCATTTGATGTCGACTTGGAAAGTTTTGTATTGATCATTCGATAACTTGAAAATTACTTGAAGCTAATAGTTTGTGTGAGACAACTATTGTCGTATTTTAAGGATGTTTCAATGATTGAAATGGGAGTTTAGAACAAAAATCTTTGTCTGGATACAGCGCAATATGCGTACCTAGTATGCAAACTTTTTTGGTATGATTCAGGTTCGGGAACCTTGTCTGATACCAAGTATGGGAACGGTTTTAATTGTAAAGTCCGGGAACCTTGTTTGCATACTAGTATGCGAACGGTTCTACCCGAGTTAGGTCCAGGACGGATGTTTGCATACTCGTTTGCAAACGGCTGGACAAGACCAAATTCCGGAAGCTATAGTTTGCATACTTGTTTGCAAACTTAGTGGTTTAAATTCTAAAATCGGTTAAGTATGTTTTTCATACTCATAAACTAAAAAAATTATGAATTAAGGACTACAATCTATGCAAGTGGTGTCTTAATGTTCATGAATTGATTCTTATGAATCAATCTGATTTTGTTTCAATTGGTTCATATATATTTCTATGAGATAGTGAACAATTGAACAACTCTATGTGAAACACAATTAGATTCATTTGTTATCTTTCATGATTGATTGATCATCATAATTGATCTAGATGTGTTAGATGAATGTGGATAAGACAAAAAATTTCATATGGATAACTTCAGCTAACTATTATTGAGCCAACTCAATATACACGTTTAGGTACGGTTACCCATATATAAATGAAGTTATATTTCATTTGTGTGTAACAAGCTAATACCATCTAACGATGGAGAGATATTTCTTTGGTTTTAAGCAGACTTAGCTTGAATATTAAATCAAGTTTTCATCTAACAGTGAATAACGAATGCTCTGTTACTATGATATCTTAGCTTTTTTTTTAAAGTGAACCCTGATTTGAAAGACTATGTATGGGAGAACTCTAGCAACTGGAAATCCCGAGACTTTTCTGTGTACTAGTTGCGACTAGAGTCGATTCTCGTTTAGACTAGGTTTTTCCAAAACCATTATAGGTTAACGACTTGAAGACTTCATTTGGGATTCGTGAAGCCAGATCCAACAATTTTTTATGTATTTGCGTATTCTGATCTTACTTGTTCTATCGTATTGAGTACTATCTTCTCTAAGATTTGCTCGAGATTTATCTATGATAGGTAAGATATAAAAAGTAATCACAAAGATCTTCGTCTCATTCTTTGTGATTCCGCAATAACTTCTTCTACTACCATATAATTAAGTTATTGTTAGGTGCTTGATATATATGAATACAAATATTCTGCGGAGCACGTGTCATGATCTCAGTGGTCGCATACAAGATAAATGTGTAGCCCTCTCTATACAGAGGAATCCAAGTGACAGAGGATACCTTCGTAGATCTACTAAAGGATGCCTCGACGGCTAAGATGAAAGAAGTAAAAGCCTAGTCTATGATGAGGCAGCTGGCGAATGGACAGAGGTAGATGACATATCTAAGCAGCATTAAATGCACAAATCTCTTATCTACACGCATAATCAAAGAAAGTGGAGAGAGATGATGTGGTTGTACCATATTGGCAGAGGCTGGCGGCGAACGAAGGTATAATCTTTACTAAGGCTGGGAAGTTCCCTAAGGAACGTGGGTCAGCTGAGGTGGCAGAGTCCGACTGGAGAAAAAGCACAGTGAACGAAGGTACCATTTGTACGGAAGGTATATCAGGGAATGATGGACCCCAGGACAGCAAAGATATACATGTAGTCGAATGGGCTATAAATACCAAGCTTCACCAATAAATTAAGGCATTCAATTCCTAGGAGAAGAAGATCTAGTCTTAAGCTTATACCTCTTTAATGTTTAGAACTTAAGTAATGACTTCAACTTGAGTTCTCTCTACTACTTTGGGAAGTATTTAAGATCTTTTGTAACCACTATAACTTAATACAAATAAATCACTCATTACCCCGTGGACGTAGATGAAAGTCGAACCACGTAATATCTTGTGTCTCGTGATAACTTAGTAGCATTTAATTTATATTAATGTTCTTTGTTATTATTTTGATCTTCGATATCTTTTATTACTCGTCAGTTTAACTGAGGCATCGATACTACTTAATATCTAATTCTCTGAACTGTATACATTACGTAGACTACGGGAAAACGAGTAGTCACAGTTTGGCGCTAGAAGGTTTTGCTTACCATCTTGAGTTTTTATATTCCGTCATTAATTTTACTTATGCATCTTCTTTAATGAAGAGATCTGAATTCAACAACTACCTCAGGACGGCAAATACATCAATATAATCACCTTCTCCAGCGGAGGTCAAGAAGAACTGCTCGAAGACATCCTCGAGTTAGCTCGAAACAAAAGAAAGCTAGAAACCCACAAGGTGTGCAAGCTAAGCGGGCCACCTACTAGCTCTTGAGAAGAATGGATGTCCACGCCATTAACATTCTCAACAAAATACGTCAATCAGGAGGTCGAAATTCACAACGATCCACTTGTGATCACTCTTCCAATACACGGATGGAACGTTACGAGGGTCCTCGTTGACGAGGGCATCTCGTTAAATGTATTGTTTTACGAACCCTACCTACGCATGGGTCTGACATCGGAGCAGATGAATTCTTACACTTGCACAATATACTGTTTTAATGGAGCACTCTCTAAACCAAAAGGAGAAATCGTATTGCAGGTACGTGCAGGACCCTTAGTAACCAATATAAGGTTCTATGTGGTGGAAGCACCTTCTCCTTACAGTGTAATCATGGGCAGACTATGGGTACATAGATTACGAGGAACAGCTTCGACATATCATCAGTACCTTCGATTCCCTACACCCATGGGTGAAATGGAAATCAAAGTTGACCAACAGGACGCAAGGATATGCAATCTAGCATAGGTCACACTCAATGAAGAAAGAATTGTTTCCCAGTAGCACGAAAGAAAAAGACGAAAGGCGAATACCAAAGAAGAGAAGAACGGAGCCTTCTTAGTACCCAAAGCCATCTCAGTTCCAGAGACAATCACCTCCGCCACTCCAGGGGAGAACATCTCTGCCAAATGACAATTAAAAAAAATCACTCCTCAACGTCCTCAGAAACAAGCCTTCTCACCAGTGGAACCAACAAAAAAAATCAACATCGGAACGGAGGCAGAGCCAAAAATAATCAACATCGGAACTTTACTTGAAGAGGAAGAGGAGATGAAACTACAAATCTTACTAAGGGACTACACCGATGTCTTTGCATGGTCAATCGAACACATGCCTGGAATTGACCCGAATTTGGTCTCCCACCGCCTTCGGCTCAAACCAGAAATACCATCATTCAAGCAACGCATCCGTAAGGTGGCAGACATCTACCAGGAAGCGGTATAAAGGGAATTATAAAAAATATTAACCGCAGGGTTCATACGAGAAGTCAAGTATCCCACGTGGATATCCAATATGGTGATTGTGCCCAAGAAGAACGGAAGCGTATGCATTTGCATCGACTTTAGCAATCTCAACAAAGTGTGCCCAAAAGACAGTTACCCGCTGCCAAACATTGACCAACTAGTCAATGCAACCGAAGGTTACCAGAGGCTATCCTTTATGTATGGATACTCAGGTTACAACCAAATCTCTCTTACAGAAGAAGACCAGAAGCATACTGCATTATTTACCCCACGAGGCTTGTATTATTATACAAGTATGCCTTTTGGACTAAAGAACGTGGGGGAAATGATGTAGTTTTATAGTGGTAAATAAAGTTCATTCAACTCGAACTTGTGTAGACTCGATTTCAAACTTAATAATAAAGAAAATATATACACAAAAAAAAGTTGTCAGAATAACGAGAGGTACTGAGACTCGGGTTTTCACCAATTTTCATACTCATGTGGTTCAAAAATCAATTCTACACAATTATAGCTCATATGATAAAGATTATTGACTCTTATTCTTTGCCAAAGTAGATTCCGAAAGTAATGACTGTAAATCTAAAGCATGGGACATGAAAACGCTTAAGCTAAGCATGACCCATCAATTGAAATCACAACCATTCAAGATAAATCATAAATCAATTCAATTTTAGTGCAAAAAGTCATATAAAGAATTAAAAGAATTGCCACAATGATGAAAAAGGGCTTCCTCCGTCGTCCCAGTGTTGGGTTTAGCTCCTCATATCAAAAACATGCTCAAAATATTTATTCATGGCTCCAAAGAGAGTGAAAATACAAGAAAAAGATAAAACAGATCAATTGCAACGTGTATAAGCGTTCTAGACTGACTATTACAAAGGACTACAGATAATATAAGACTGCCTCTTAAACGATACTTCTCTGCTGCAGTAACTAAACTACACCTCTCTGCGACTGACTTAGGACGTCAGTTATTATTCTTCTTCTTCCTTCTCTTCCCTGAAAGTGCAGAAACGACTCTGCAACTTTCTTTATCCGAGCAGATACCTCTGTTGTCTCTCCCTAAGCCTCCGTATCAACCCCCAAACTCTCTACGAACCTCGGCCACCCTATTTATACAAACAGGACTAACAATATCTTCGTGAAATCTCTGGTTTCTCTTTTTATTTTCTTACTCAAAAAGCTACGGTATTTTCCTTGTTTATCTCTTCTATTACGTGGATTCTGTAGTAGTCAAACACTTTCCAAATCTTGCAGAATAAATCTAACGACAATCTCTCCTTTATCTTGCACGTTACTTCCTTCTAAACCACCAGAAAATCCGAGACTATCCCTCTTTCTCTGTTTAACTGAAATCGCCAAATATAACGAGATTTCTTTCTTCCATTTGGTTCCCAAACACGTACGCATGTTGTTTATGTGGTAAGAACATTAACCTAACGAAATCCCTTGAAAGTCTCCTCCTACCAGTAACTCGTGATTCTTTGTGTCCCTGTTTTGTTCTGTGTAAATTTCTTCCCCTGTTTATGTGAACTAATACTTTACCAACCTTGATTCGGTGTGGTAAGTCCATATAGTCAAGCCCAATGAGAATCTGCGACGAAAAATAGCCCAAATCCGATTCAGGAGTGTACGCAGATGAACATATCTTTTGAACGTGACATTTCCCGCCAAATTTCATTTCTCACGTAAAGAAGGTGGAATCCCCCTAACAGAAATGGGGTGCAAATAGCAAATGGATACCCCTTAGCAAATGAGGTTCCCCTTAGCTAAACTGAGAGTCCGAATAGTAATTTTCTCCCACGAGCGCAAATACCACTTTTCAAGCCAATTTTTCCAGATAAACTTATTTCTCCAAACACACCTACAAAAACATAAAATAATCAAATAAGTATAAAATAGAGCACTAACAATACACATAATTGAGATCAAAATAGACACATAAATGCGTCTATCAAATACCCCCAAACTTATTATTTGCTAGTCCTCGAGAAAAACTGAAATAAATAAAATCCTAACTCATTGTCGCAGGCATCGTCAGTTGCATTTAGCTTATGCAATAAGCCTTTAAACCCCTAGGTGGCCCTAGTGGCGGAGTGTTGTCTCCGGAGGGCATACCAGAGGTATATCCACAAAACCTTTATACTCCAGACCCTAGCTATCTACACAGAACCTTGGAAGGCACTAAAGAATCTCCTTGGTTGGCATACTTATTGACTACAGTAGGAAGTACCCTGATGCGAAATTCCAATTGTTGTACACGAGTTCGCACTCAAGCATACTAAAATTCATATAAAGTGACAGAGCTCTACTCAGATAGTCGCATCCAAACTCAGAATCAAACAAATCACATGGATAGATTAAGAAGATGGATATAGAAAAACATAGATGGTTTTGATGTTGACTAAGGTGAACGGTGTTTCTCATATCTGTCTGAAGGCCACTGCCATAATGAACCTATCCTAATGGACTGAGATAACGGTATGAATAATATCAACACACTGGCATATACAAGGGTACCAGTGGTCGATAATCCTAACTCTAGGTCAACACAACTGGCATATACAAGGGTTCCAGTGGTCGACTTTATTGAATTTATTCCAGTTGGTCTGATGGTCTGGTCTCAATTTCTCTTTTTCTTTTTTTTTTCTTTTTTTTTCATGGCTATCTCAATCACTCTATTTCACCCTAGCAATGGTAACAACTTGAATCGTGAGCCCCACCTAATCACTTAGAGAAACATATTTTAAAAAGAAAAATAAAGATAGAAGTGAAAAGGACTCAATGAGACATGGCGAAACTACCATGTTATTTCTAACACCTGAGCTCTGTGCTTTTATGAATAGACTCTTTAGATGTTTCCATCTAATCAGATTGGTCCCTCAACTCCTACAACTAAAATGCTTCCATCCACTTAGATTGGGTAGTGCCATCCTTAATAAGGATAAATTTCTAGGCTCTGGAGTTTATTTATTGCAACGAAAAGGTAACAAAAAGTTCTACCCCATCCCCAAACTTAAATATGACATTGTCCTCAATGTTTCTAATTAAAGAACAGTATCAAAAATATAAGTAACATGAGGAAATAGTAAAGAGAGAAGTCGGAAAGATAGTACCTGGGTGAAATGTAACCAAAAACCTACAAAAATAATATACAACATACAAAATCTCCTCGATGGTCAATCAAGGTAAACAGGGTCCTCCATAGGGACCTCCTCAACATCACCTGTAGGAAAAGGCTCTAAAAAGGGCTTCAATCGCTGACCTTAACCTTCTAATAACTACTACCATCTGTTGTCTCAATCTCAACAGCGCCATGAGAAAAAACAGTACGGACCACAAAAGGACCGGTCCATCGAGAGTGCAACTTCCCGGGGAATAGATGCAAACGAGTGTCATACAGAAGAACTTTTTGACCTGGAGAAAATGACTTTCGTAAAATATTCCTATCATGCACAAGTTTCATTTTGTTCTTATACTCCTTAGCACTATCGTATGCATCTCTACGAATCTCGTCCAACTCATTGAGCTGGAGATTTCTTTGAGCTCCTGCCTTGTCAAGTGAAAAGTTTAAGTTCTTAATATCCCAATAGGCTCGATGCTCTAACTCAACAGGCAGGTGACATGCCTTGCCAAACACTAAACGATAAGGTGACATTCCAATAGGTGTCTTAAACGCAGTACGGTAAGCCCATAAGACATCAGTAAGCCTCGACGACCAGTCTTTCTTATTTGGATTAACTGTTTTCTCTAGAATACGTTTAATTTCCCTATTGGAAACCTCTACCTGACCACTAGTCTGAGGGTGATATGGGGTTGCTACTTTATGGGTAATACCGTATTGTTTCATTAAAAGAAAAAACGGTCTATTACAAAAGTGTGAACCTCCATCACTAATTATAGCTCGCGGCGTACCAAAACGTGTAAGTATATTTTCTTTCAAAAACTGAACTACGACCCTGTGTTCATTCGTTTTACACGGAACCACCTCAACCCACTTAGACACATAGTCTACAGCGAAAAGTATGTAAAGATAGCCAAACGAAATAGGAAATGGACCCATAAAATCAATGCCCCACACATCAAAGACCTCAATCACTAAAATAGGGTTCAAAGGCATCATATTTCTACGGGAAATGGTTCCTAACTTCTAGAAACACTCACAAGAAACACAATGACTATGGGAATCTTTAAACAATGAAGGCCAGTAAAATCCACACTGCAAAATCTTAGCAGCAGTCTTCTGGTCCGGACAATACTTAAACAGATAAGGATCGTCCCAAAAGAAATGCTTAACCACGGCTAAAAACCTAGAACGATCTTGCTTACCCCAATGTTGAGGCATTCGACCAGTAACAAGATAATTCACTAAATTTTCATACCAAGGTGATTGGGAAACAGAGAACAATTGTTCATCAGGAAAACTATCCCTTATAGGAAGGGAATTATTAGGGGAACTAACAACTAGCCTAGACAAGTGGTCTGCTACTACATTCTCTGCACCCTTTTTGTCTCTAATGTCTGGACAAAATTCTTGTTACAAAGGGATCCATCTAATCAATCTAGGTTTGGTATCCTTCTTAGACAAAAGGTATTTCAAAGAACCATGATCAGTATAGATTACGATCTTAGAACCTAATAAATAGGATCTAAACTTATCCAAGGCAAACACGTTGGCTAGCAATTCCTTCTCGGTAGTTGTATAGTTCATTTGGGCATCATTCAGAGTTTTGCTAGCATAGTAAATCACATGGAGTAATTTGTTTTCTCACTGACCTAGCACAACGCCTATAGCATAATCTGAAGCATCACACATGATCTCAAAGGGTAGGTTCCAGTTGGGTGCCTGGACTATCGGGGCACTAGTGAGTAAATTTTTAAGCTTATCAAAAGCCTTTAAGCAAGCATCATCAAAGACAAACTTAACATCTTTTGCAAGCAAATTGCAAAGAGGTCTAGAAATCAGGCTAAAATCCTTGATGAATCGACGGTAAAAACCTGCATGCCCTAAGAATGACCTAATATCTTTTACGGTTTTTAGGACCTGTAGAGTCTTAATAAGGTCAATTTTAAGACTCATCAAATTAACCTTTATACCTCTATACCCTTTGAAGAAACGATGTTCCCTAAGACAATTCCTGATTCAACCATGAAATGGCATTTTTCCCAATTAAGCACTAAATTCTTTTCCTTACACCTAGTCAACACTAATGTCAAATGATCCAAGCACTCATCAAAAGATGAACCAAATACTGAAAAATCATCCATAAAGACCTCTATACCTCTATACCCTTTGAAGAAACGATGTGCCCTAAGACAATTCCTCTATAAAGACCTTTATACCTCTATACCCTTTGAAGAAACGATGTGCCCTAAGACAATTCCTGACTCAACCATGAAATGGCATTTTTCCGAATTAAACACTAAATTATTTTCCTTACACCTAGTCAACACTAATGTCAAATGATGCAAGCACTCATCAAAAGATGAACCAAATACTGAAAAATCATCCATAAAGACCTCTAAAAACCGTTCTACCATGTCAAAAAATATGTTCATCATGCAATGCTGAAAGGTCGCAGGGGCATTACAAAGCCCGAAAGGCATGCGTCTATACGCAAAGGTACCAAAGGGACATGTAAAAGTGGTTTTCTTCTGGTCTTCTGGGGAAATAACGATCTGATTATAACCGGAGTAGCCATCTAAGAAGCAATAGTGACTATGTCCAGCTAATCGCTCTAGCATTTGGTCGATAAAAGGAAGAGGAAAATGATCCTGCCTTGTGACCTTGTTCAATTTCCTACAGTCAATACACACATGCCATCCCGTGGTCGCTCGGGTTGGGATTAATTCATTATTATCATTCTGGACTACAGTAATACCTGATTTCTTGGGGACAACCTGAACAAGGCTGACCCACTTACTGTCTGAAATTGGGTAAATGATACCCGCATCTAATAACTTAAGCACCTCTTTTCGAACTACCTATTTCATGTTAGGGTTCAGTCGACGTTGCATCTCCCTATAAGGTTTGGAGTCTTCCTCTAAATGAATCTGATGCATACACACAGTAGGACTTATACCCTTAATGTTTGCTATAGTCCACCCTAAAGCTTCCTTATTGTCTTGAAGTACTTTTACTAGCCTACTTTCCTGATCACTATCCAAATCGTAAGCTACAATCACAGGTAAAGTCTCAGATGGGCCTAAAAACACATAATGTAGAGTATCGGGTAGTGGTTTAAGGTCCAACTTTGGGGGCTCTTCTAAAGAAGGAATTAGGGTAGTCTCAAAAACTGGTAATGGTTCGAACCTAGATTTCCATCTATCAGTGTCTAACACATGGGTAGAATATAATAGAGCATTCACTTGTTCAATAGTGCTATCGTCATCAAAATCTAAACCAACATGGGATAGACAACTTTCTAATGGGTCTTCAAATAAAATGTTTGGTAATGACTTCTGAACTAAGGCTTCTATCATGTTCACCTATTCAACACATGTGTCAAATAGCTCATAAGGTAGCTTACTGACATTAAAATTGTTCATCTCTATATCCATATTACCAAAAGATAAATTCATCACACCATTTTGACAGTTAATGATCGCATTCGACGTAGCTAAATACGGGCGACCTAAAATCACAGGTATCTGGTTCTCTGGGTCAGGGACAGGTTGAGTATCTAGGACCACGAAATCCACTGGATAGATAAACTTGTTGACCTCAATAAGGACATCCTCAATAACACCTCGAGGAATTTTAACAGACCTATCAGCTAACTACAGTGTTATCTGAGTAGGTTTCATTTCACCAAGTCCTAGTTGTAAGTACACATGGTACGGAAGTACGTTCACACTGTCTCCTAAGTCAAGTAAAGCTTTTTCTACCCGGTGTTTACCTATTGTACAAGCAATGGTAGGGGAACCAGGGTCTTTGTACTTTGGAGTTATAGTGTTTTGAATAATTGAACTTACGTGACTATCTAAAAAGGCTTTCTTATGGACGCTAAGTTTTCGCTTTCGCGTACACATATCCTTAAGGAACTTGGCATAAGCAGGAATTTTCCTAATTGCATCTAATAAAGGAAGGTTTATGGTAACTTGCTTAAAAACCTCCAATATGTCATTAAAGTTCGATTCCTTCTTTTTTGGTACTAATAGCTGAGGAAATGCGGCTCTAGGCACAGAATCAGACCTCTCAGGAACTGAGTTGGCATCATCAGAAATTTTATCAGTTTCCTTAGCTAGTTTTCCCGAGGGGTGAACTACAGTATGTTCACTATCGGGCATGGTTACCTGATTGTCTACTATTCTACCACTCCTAAGGGTTCTAATAGAATTCAATTGATTCGATGGTTTTGTACCTACTTCATGAACTCCTCTAGGATTGGGATTAGTCTGACTAGGGAACCTACCATTATCTCTCTCACTTAAGGTCTTAGCTATTTGGATGACTTGAAGTTCTAACTTAGCAAGTCTCTGAGCATTAGTTTGAAAATTATGCTTGGTTTCCTGTTGAAAACTAACATGGCTCTGTGCTAACATTTCCTGAGTTTTTGTTAATATCTTAATAGATTCCTCTAAGCTAGTCGTTTTATTTTTTGGGCCTGATGTATTCCTAGTGTAGCCAAAACCTGGGGGAACATTAGAATTATTAGACTGACCTTGACTCTGGCCCTTAGACCATGAAAAATTCGGATGGTTTCTCCAACCAGGATTATAGGTTTCTGAATATGGGTCAAACTTCTGACGATTATCAAACCTAGTGTTATTATATAGAGCATTGGCTTGCTCTTCATTATTCTGGCCTTCTAAAAAAGGCTCCAATCTACCACTAGTGTTACCCACTTTTAAAGCTTCTAAGATTTTCGTTATAGCAGCAATTTTGGAATCTGATTCATAGCCTCCTTCTACCCTATTAACGTTTCCTCTGCCGAGAAGAATTGTTTTCTGGGGTCCCCTACTACTTTCCCATTGCTGGGTCTTTTCCGCGACATCATACAAATATGTCATCGCGTCATCAACTGTTTGGTTCTCAAATCCACCAGTACACATATATTCTACTGTGGTTGTGGTGGGATAATCTAAACCCTCATAAAGGATCTGAACTAACCTAACCTTCTCTAAACCATGATGAGGACATTGGGCTAATAAATCATTGAACCTTTCCAAATACCTATACAAAGTTTCTCCCTCCTGTTGAGAAAACGTGCAGATTTGCGTCCTAATAGACGATGTTTTGTGCCTAGGGAAAAACTTGTTCAAAAAGGCAGATGTAAGTTGTTCATACGTTTCGATTGACCCGGAAGCCAAACTATATAGCCACGATTTAGCTTTATCTTTCAGGGAAAAGGGGAATAACCTAAGTTTCAAAGCATCATCATCTAGGTTTCTAATCCTGAGGATACTAAAAATTTCCTCAAAGTCCCTAATATGGAAATAGGGGTTTTCATTTTCTTTCCCTAAAAATATTGGGAGCAGCTGTAAGGTCCCAGGTTTAAGTTCATAAGTTGCTTCCGTCTCAGCTAACCTGATACATAAGGGGCGAGTAGTCCTAGTCGGGTTCAACAAATCTTTCAAAGTTATCATTTCTGGCGCTACCAGAGCAACAGGGATTCTCTCCTCAGTCAAAGGACGTTCAAAAACAGACTCTTCAAAAGTCAGACTCTCTAGATTAAGGTAATCGAGACGCTTAGAACTACTAGGTTTCTCTTTAACAAATCTACCTAGTGCGTCTCTTTTACGTTCAGGCATACGATAGAATTTTCAAATTGGAAGGGTAAGCAAACACATATCAAGGCCGACTCAACCAAATCAAACCTATTGATTTCTAGCAAACAAAAAGCATGATGGCTCCACTTAGATTGTTTCTAGACCAGCTTCTAATCCTTCGAACGGGAATTCGTTACAATTTAAGCAAACCCCTCTGGAATCAATCCGAGTTAACGTAAGTTGAATAGAGGCGAGGGAAGCTCGGTGGAGCTTTGATACCCAAGGCCTCACCGATATTACAAGGCGGCGCAGTCACGCATTCAACTTACAGAAACCGTCAAGAACTTCGAAGTATGCTTAAAAGAGTAACCAATATTTTTCGAATGACTTTCCTGTTAAGCTCGTTACCTTATCGGTCTCGTTCTAGTCAAAATTTTAGGCTTAGGTTCGCGTAGGTTACGTGTTCTTAAAGCGGGCAAGAAGAGAACGATGATGAAATCCGAACCCTTATCTTGTATGGCCAGACCTTGCCCTTTACTAGAAAAATAAATGTCCCTATTCAGTCCTCAACATATATGCATACGAAGGAGTCCAGTAACTCGCTGACAGGGGATTCACGAGTGTTTAGAATCTTACCTCCCGTTCCAGACGGGGGATGAATCGGTTGTAGTTGACTCGGGCCACTGACTCCGATGTCAAGTGTACGAACCCAAGGTGCAGAGACAATATCGTAATTGTCCTTCTTCTATGCAAACAGTTTATATTTAAAGTACCCTTCCGTAGGGTAATAAAAAAAATAATGTCCGAAAGTCCAAAAGTCCAAAAAGAAAAGAAAAATTACAAAAATAATAAACCCTAATACAACTTTTTTTTTTAAAAAAAAAAAGAAAATAAACAAACCCTAAACTAAAATTGTCTAAAATAAAATTGTCTTCTTTTCTGTTCTTTTTGCTTTAATCTTTAGCTCCAAGTCTTTATGAAATCACCAAACTCTTTGGCTCAATTTTCTTTATGATCCAGAACCTGTAGACACAAGATAAATACCCAAAAACATACAAAAGAACAAAAATAATAACAAAAAAAAATAAAAATAAAAATAAAATAAATCTAAAACCCTAAAAACAAGTCCGCGTCGGCGGCGCCAAAAATTGATGTAGTTTTATAGTGGTAAATAAAGTTCGTTCAACTCGGACTTGTGTAGACTCGATTTCAGACTTAATAATAAAGATAATATATACACAAAAAAAAGTTGTCACAATAACGAGAGGTACTGAGTCTCGGGATTTCACCAATTTTCATACTCATGTGGTTCAAAAATCAATTCTACCCAATTATAGCTCATATGATAAAGATTATTGACTCTTATTCTTTGCCAAAGTAGATTCCGAAAGTAATGACTGTAAATCTAAAGCATGGGACATCAAAACAGTTAAGCTAAGCATGACCCATCAATTGAAATCATAACCATTCAAGAGAAATCATAAATCAATTCAATTTTAGTGCAAAAAGTCATATAAAGAATTTATAGAATTACCACAATGATGAAAAATGGCTTCCTCCGTCGTCCCAGTGTTGGGTTTAGCTCCTCATATCAAAAACATGCTCAAAATATTTATTCATGGCTCCAAAGTGTTTGAAGAGAGTGAAAATACAAGAAAAAGATAAAACAGATCAATTGCAACGTGTATAAGCGTTCCAGACTGACTGTTACAAAGGACTACAGATAATATAAGACTGTCTCCTAAACAATACTTCTCTGCTGCAGTAACTAAACTACATCTCTCTGCGACTGACTTAGGACGTCAGTTCTTCTTCTTCTTCCTTCTCTTCCCTGAAAGTGCAGAAACGACTCTGCAACTTTCTTTATCCGAGCAGATACCTCTGTTGTCTCTCCCTAATCCTCCGTATCAACCCCCAAACTCTATACGAACCTCGGCCACCCTATTTATACAAACGGGGCTAACAATATCTTCGTGAAATCTCTGGTTTCTCTTTTTATTTTCTTACTCAGAAAGCTACGGTATTTTCCTTGTTTATATCTTCTATTACGTGGATTATGTAGTAGTCAAACACTTTCCAAATCTTGCAGAATAAATCTAACGACAATCTCTCCTTTATCTTGCACGTTACTTCCTTCTAAACCACCAGAAAATCCGAGACTATCCCTCGTTACCTGTTTAACTGAAATCTCCAAATATAACGAGATTTCTTTCTTCCATTTGGTTCCCAAACACGTACGCATGTTGTTTATGTGGTAAGAACATTAACCTAACGAAATCCCTCGAAAATATCCTCCTACCAGTAACTCGTGATTCTTTGTGTCCCTGTTTTGTTCTGTGTAAATTTCTTCCCCTGTTTATGTGAACTAATACTTTACGAACCTTGATTCGGTGTGGTAAGTCCATATAATCAAGCCCAATGAGAATCTGCGACGAAAAATAGCCCAAATCCGATTCAGGAGTGTACGCAGATGAACATATCTTTTGAACGTGACATTTCCCGCCAAATTTCATTTCTCACGTAAAGAAGGTGGACCCCCTAACAGAAATGGGGTGCAAATAGCAAATGGATACCCCTTAGCAAATGAGGTGCCCCTTAGCCAAACTGAGAGTCCGAATAGTAATTTTCTCCCACTAGCGCAAATACCGCTTTTCGAGCCAATTTTCCCAGAAAAACTTATTTCTCCAAAAACACCTACAAAAACATAAAATAATCAAATAAGTATAAAATGGAGCACTAACAATACACATAATTGAGATCAAAATAGGCACATAAATGCGTCTATTAGGCAACATACCGGCGATTGGTAGACAAGATCTTTAAGCCATTGATAGGCAAGATACTGTAGGTCTACGTGTACAATATGCTTGTCAAAAGCAAAGAGGCGAAAAATCACCTGTCAGATCTAAGAGAAATATTCGAAGCCATGAGAAACTTTCACATGAAGGTGAACCCGGAGAAATGCACATTCAGAGTAACCTCAGGAAAATTCTTGGGATACTTGGTAACTAAGCGAGGAACAGAAGTAGACCCCGAAAGGGTCAGAGAAATAATGGAAATTCCATCTCCACAAACACTAAAAGGAGTACAAAAGCTAAATGGAATCTTAGCTTCCATGGAAAGATTCATAGCAAGATCATCGGATAAATCCAAAGCATTTTTCGATACACTAAGGAAAGGAAGCAGGTTCATGTGGACCACGGAATGCGAGCAAGCTTTTCAAAAAATCAAAGAATACTTGGCTTCAGTACCCATCCTACAGACGCCGGAGCCAGGTGAGATATTCACCTTGTACTTAGCAGCAACAAGCTATGATGTGAGTGCAGTGTTGGTACGAGATCAAGGACAAGGATAAAAGACCATATACTACATCAACAAGATACTCAGTTCAGCGGAGCGTAACTACACCAAGGTGGAGCAACTTATATATGCCTTAGTAGTGGCAACACAAAAACTAAGGATATATTTCGACGCACATACCATCCGAGTATTCACAAAGGCTCAGATAGGTCAAATCCTCGACAACACGGAGAAAATTGGAAGGATGGAAAAATGGAATGCCATGATCAAACAGTTCCACATAATCTTTGATACTAGGAAGTCTGAGAAATCGCAAATCTTAGCAGACTTTCTAGCGGACCTACCTGTCAACGACGAAGCAGAAATAGATGACATCCCAGGAATGGAAGAACACAAGCAAGAACCAGAAGATCTCTTGGAACCTCAGAATTCACGGAGGCGGGAGATATTTGTAGATGGCTCCTCCAATGGAGAGGGCGCAGACATAGGGATTGTAATAACAACCCCTACCGGAGACCGAATCATCTATGCGTTCATGTTAGAATTCGAACAATACACTAATAACATCACAGAATACGAGGCGGTCATACATGGTCTATGCTTGGCACGAGAGCTAAGCTTATCAGATGTTCGTTTAACTAGTGACTCACAGTTAGTCGTTAGACAAATCGAGCTCAAATACCAAACTTTGGATCCAATACTATATTCGTATCTAAAGTTAGCACAGGAGCATGCGTCAAAGATCAACAATGTTACATTCAGACATGTCTGTTGAAAAGATAACAGACACGCAGATGCCTTAGCATTCATATCATCGATGTAAGGGACAAAAATACCACCTCCGTGCAAATTAGAAGGATATACGAGCCTTCGATAGAGGGACCAATCTCAGAAGGTGAGGAGGCTTTGGCCGTTCAGACTCGACCCATGAGAGAAGCTGAGAAAGGAAAAGAAGGCGAAGAATAACCAGATGACGAAGTCGAAGAATCTGACAAACACCGTTCTATGTCAGACGAAGATAACGAAGACGAAGCGGAGGATGATTGGAGGATTCTAATTCACCAATACCTTGACAAAAGTACCTTACCAGCAGATGTCAAGGAGGCTCGGAAACTTGAATCAAAAGCAGCAATGTACATCTTGCGTGATGGAATACTGTACAGAAGGTCATTTCTTGAACCTCTGATGCGGTGCCTATCACGAACCAAAGGTAGGAGAATACTCCATGATATACACAACGGAGATGCCGACAATCATAGCGGAAGAAGGTCCTTGGCAGTCAAAGCCAAAATGCAAGGATACTACTGGCTAAGCATGGATGAATATTTAAAAAACGTGGCTAAGCGTTGTGAGAGATGCCAACGCTTTTCCAGGAAGATTAGAGCACCATCAACGGAGCTTAACTCATTCATCAGCCCTTGGCCATTTATCAAGTGAGGGGTTGATATTGTTGGACCCTTGATAGAGGGAACCTCGAAGAGAAAATACCTTATCGTGGCTACGGATTACTTCACCAAGTGGGTGGAAGCAAAGGATTTGGCGAGAATTAGGGACACGGATGTCTTTAAGTTCTTGTTTGAACAAATCATATGCAGGTTTGGAATACCAGCCGCCATAGTCTCTGACAATGGCAAGCAGTTGCAAGGGAAGAACATAGATATGTTGTTCGATACTTTCAACATTCAGAAAAACAAGTCCACTCATATATACCCTAAGATCAATGGACAAGCGAAGGCGACTAACAAAACAATAGCGATGAACTTGAAGAAAAATCTAGGAGCATACAAGAAAAGATGGTGCGAACAACTGCAGAATGTCTTATGTGCCTACCGAACTACAAGAAGGGCGGCCACGGGAGAAACTCCATTATTTCTAACCTACGGAGACGAAGCAGTCATCCCAACAGAGATAATACTTCCAACAACAAAAACGGAGGCATGGGAGAAGAACCTAACAACGTACCTAATGCTAGAGAAGCTTGATGGTCTTGAAGAAAGGCGGGAGGTGGCTTTGCAGAAGATGGTAAACTATCAACGAAGGCTAGCTCGCGAATACAACAAGCGGGTCATCCCTAAAAACTTTGTGGTCGAAGAATACGTGTTACGTCAGATACCACCATATCAAAGAAAAAAAGAGTGGGGCAATCTAGCTCCGATGTGGTATGGGCCCTACATCATACACGACATCGCTGGAAAAGGGTCATACTACCTAAGGACCTTCAAAGGTGAAGTATTACAACACCCTTGGAATGCAATGTACCTAAAAAAGTACTACCCGTAAGAGAATGGTGATTACTCAGGAGAAGAAGGGAACGGGCAATAGACCACCATGTTCTATCCCCGATCAAAGGTATTATGAACTTTACTAAAAAATGAAAGAAACTTTTTGCTAAGAGAAAGTCAATTATTGATTAGGTACAAATTGAGTTAGAATAGACACCCTCCGTCATGACTGACGATGAGATAAGACAAGACATAACTGCGCATATGTCAATACTCGGATCCTCGGAGCGATGGCTCCATTCATGATGCAATAAGAAAAAGTAAGATATCCCCTATAGAGATACGTTGTAGAAGTAAAGCAGCCTTCGCGCTGAACGCGTAGGGTTACAGGAAAACTATTGCCCACGTAGGAGCCTTCGCCACCACGATACCTTCTGTCCAAAGGATACTTAAGTAGGAAGATGAATGTTCCACCCAAGGTTAAACATACCTTAGCACCTCGTGATGACCTGAATGTGCAATCATCTAGACACAATACGCCTGCAAACAAAATATTCATGCAATAACATAGGTACAAATAATAATGTTACCAAAATATGACTATCATGTCTTAAAAAGTTGCAGATAACAAAGGTTCAAACCATCACGAATCACTGTTTCAAGGAAAGGAGACGATACAAGGGCCCCTCAGCTGGGGGCATAATACAACAAAAAGTTCAGTTAAGATAGAGTGGACACGGCATGATCAAGGGTATGGAAGATGAGGAAAATACAACTCCTTTAACTTGTAGCTCAGCTTCCGCAAAGGCAGCATTGATGTAATCAATGGAAGAACGCTCATATTGTACCTTCATCTGAGAAGACTGAACCTCCATATCCGAAGCCGACTTTATACGAAGATCCATCACCTGAGCGCTAAACTGATCATTAGCTTGCTGAAGAGCCTTAGCCTTGAACTTATCAGCAGCATCAAATTGACGGGATATCTTCATCGAGGATATCTGGCCTTCGAGACGATTGATCTTGGCATTTGCACCCACCATCTGTTCCTGGAGACCTGCGAGAACGAAGGGTGTAAGCAATAAGAAGAGGCGGCAAAAGACATAAAGAATGCTGCTGGAATATAAGAACCCTAAGCTACCTCGTGCATGGCTAAGGGATTCTTCTAAACTATGTTGGGCCTCCGCAAGGTCCAACTCAGCGGCTTCAAGATCTTCCACAAGAGTATCACGTTCAGTTTGGAGATCATCAACATCAATCCAGAGCGAAGCACTCTCAAAGGATAAAACTTGGTAAACATTCTCTAACTCTTCCAACTTCCTAACTAAGGACGCATGGGACATAGAAGATGACACAGATCCTGCCTCGACAAGTCTATTCTTAAGAGAATAGACCTCATAAGATAAAACGTTACGCTCTGCAGTAACCTTAGCTAATGAAGCACAAACATCTTCGAAATATACATGATATTTCTTGCGGATGATTTCTTGGGTTAAGAGACGTCTCTCAACTAAGTCAATATCTTCCTTTTGCTTTAAACTGAGACTCTCCTTCCAATTAAGGGCTTCGTCACATTCTTTACGAAGCAAAGCCATATTCTTCACTAGATCCGCGTTATGAGCAGATTCAAGGGAAAGTTGGGCCTCATTATGAACAGTTACGTTCATCAGCCTGTCAGACTTCTTCTGATAATACCAAACATCGGAAGTTAACTTGTCTACTTGATCTCGAAGATATCTAAGCTCACTAGAGTTACCAGCTGACAGGCGAAGGTTGTCTCAGGACTATGCAATCAGGAACAAAAACAAAGCTAAGGGAAAGAATAAACGAGCCTATGGATTTGGAAGACTCAGCATCCAGAGCGGAATCAGCAGCTTTACGCCCATCCTCAACAACTTTATCAGCATTGTTAGCTCTCTCAAGAGCCAAAAACAAGCTTTCAAGGATCACTGAGTCTTTCTCAGATATCCTCCAACGAAGATACCCTAGCAATAGAAGCAGCATCACTGGAAGAGTTGTTGTGTGCTAACGAGGGAATCTTCTTGACGAGCACGCTCTAACAGTGCACTCAAGTGAGTACACTTATCCCTATAGAACTTGAATAAGGTGCAACCAACATCTACTTGTTTGCAAAGCTACAAATAAAGGAGCATAAAAATGAACAAAGGTTCGAAGCACAAATGAATGAAGGTTCAAAGCAAATCCTAAATCAACGAAGGAGATGCCACTTACCCAAGATATAGAAAAACGAGGGAGGAGATCAGAGTAGGTGTTCATGAAAGCTTCCATCTCATGGATACTACCTTTGCGGACTGCACCAAAGCCTTGACTGGAACGAAGGAGATTTGGATCGAAAAATAGATCCTTAGCTGATAGACGCATTTATCTGTTTAATTTGTCCTCAATGTTTCGTATTGTTAGTACTTGTTTTCGTCCTTATTATGGTGTTTTGTGTGTTTGTAGGTATTTTGGAAAATAATTATTGTTGGAAATTCGGCTCGAAAAGTTGCACGGACCACCCCCAGGTCACCCCCAAGGCAGCTGCTATTCGCACCCCAGTTCTGGTTAAGGGGGAGGACATCTTCTTCCCAAATTCAAAAACCAAAAATTGGCGGGAAAAAATAATATCAACTGGCAGATGTTTTGTTGGAATTTTTGAACGTGTTCTGGGGAGATTCAATGGCTGATTTTTGGTAGGAAGTTGTGATATGTCCTAGAAAACACGTTTTGGGCTTTTGGTTTGATCAAATTTGGCCAGAATTATCTGGATAATTCACGGAATGCAAAACAGGGAAACACGGGTTGTACACGGGATTGGAGAAGATTTGAGCGTGTTCTGCTCATGCATGAGGGCTCTAGCAACATTGTGGGTCGTGTGTAAACATTTCTATAGTGACCAGGATGAAAATCTACGCGTGAGAAGCTAAATCAGGGAAGAAAATATTCCCAGAATATTTTTTTCATCAAACCAAGTTAAGAGAGAATTATCTCGAGTTATAGCGAGACTTCTTGATCCTGTGGAGTATACATAGAGTGTTGGGGACTCATAGAAGAGGGGAGAGAGAATTGGGAGAGGTTTAGAGCACTACAGAGCAAGAAAATTGAAGTTGCAGAGATTCTGGTTCTGCTGCTGCTCGAGGAGGAAGAAGAAGAGGAAGAACAGACTACCAAAGGCAGTCGTTTACCAACAAAGACAACGACTGTCGTTTGTGGGTCATAGTTTTCCAACGACAACAACACTTCATCTCTATCGTTGATTCTGGACGCCTTCTGTGGGTCACAAAATCCTGTTTTATA
Source organism: Papaver somniferum (assembly GCF_003573695.1). NCBI lineage: Eukaryota > Viridiplantae > Streptophyta > Magnoliopsida > Ranunculales > Papaveraceae > Papaver > Papaver somniferum. Next base: position 47,695,100 of record NC_039365.1, read on the forward strand.
TCATTTTCTTGTCTTTCTCTTCATTGTAAAAGACTTTTGAGCATCAATGAAATATTTTGAGAGGTTTTTCATCATGAGTAGCTAAACCCAATCCCAAGGGTGACAGAGGAAGCCATTCTCACAAAAATTATGTGGTAATCTCTATTTTTTTTATGCAATATTTTTATGTGATTAATTGCATTGATAAAAATGAATTAAATGATTTTTATTAATCAACTGTGTTTTCCCTTGATAATGCATGCTTATTTTTAGACTCTTGATGCATTATACTTGTGATTAACATTTGATATTTTAGAATCAAACCAATTATTTAAATTGCATAGTAAAAAAAAATATTAGATCATATAAGTATTGTTGGATGGTGGAATCTTAAACCCCTATTTGTCCATAAAATTTCACATCACTTTGCTATTTAATTTTGCTACATTCTTAAGTTTTAAAAAAAAAATCTAAAAATTTTATTCCATCACAAATCTGAAAAGAACCCATTTTTACCACTATCACTATAACCATTTGAAAATACATCAAATTTTTGGCGCCGCCGACGCGGATTTGTTTATAAATTTGTTTTTAGGTTTTCTTTTTATTATTTTTGTTCTTTTTTATGCGTTTTGGTATTTCTTATTTTCTTTCAGGTTTGGAGCTAAGCTAAAGAAAAAGAAAAAGTGTTGAAAAGAAAAGCGAAGCTAAAGAAGGAAACAAAGAAGGGATCCAAAAGAAGTAAAGAAAGAAGATTTTGTATATAGTTAATTTATTTTTATTTTATTTTTAGAAACTGTATATAGGATTATTTTTTTTGTAATTATTATTTTTATTTTTGGACTTTTTAATTTTTGGACATTTTTATTTTTATTTTTTGGACATTTGGACATTATTTTTTTTAAAACCCTACGGAAGGGTAGTTATAAATAAACTGCACAGAGAAGGACGGCGATTACGATATCGCCTCGGCCCCTCGGGTTCGTACATGACATAGGAGTCGTGGCCCGAGTCGACTTCAACGGTTCATCCCCCGTCTGGAACGAGAGGTAAGAATTCTAAACACCCGTGAATCTCCTGTCAGCGGGTTTAATGGATGATTTTGTATGCATATATGTTGAGGAATCTAATACGGCTGTTTTAATTTCCTAGTAAAGGGCAAGGCCTGACCATACAAGATAAGGGTTTGGATTTCATCACCGTTCTTTTCTTGCCCGCCTTAGGAAAACGAAACCAAACGCGAACCTAAGCTTTAAAATTTGGAATAGAACGAGACCTATAGGGTAACGAGCTTAGTAGGAAAGTCATTCGAGAAATATTGGTTACTCTTTTAAGCATACTTCGAAGTTCATGATGGTTTCTGTGAGTTGAATGCGTGACTGCGTCGCCTTGTAATGCGGTGAGGCCTTGGGTATCAAAGCTCCACGCAGCTTCCCTCGCCTCTATTCAGCTTACTTTGACTCGGATTGATTCCAGAGGGGTTTGCTCAGATTGTAACGAATTCCTTTTCGAAAGAATAGAAGCTGGTCTAGAAACAATCTAAGTGGAACCATCATGCTTTTTGTTTGCTAGATAAAATAGGCTTGTTGTGGTCGAGTCATCCTTCTTTGTGTTTGTTTAGAATTCCCTTGCAGTTAGGATGTCGAACTGGTATTATAACAGCCAATACAATGAGTATCCGACTGAGCAGCTTGGACATTATCCTTTTTATTACCATAATGTGAATAGTGATTGGGAACGCGAAACTTTTGAAGGTTATGGGTTATACCATGGTGAGCCCAATTACTATGCACATGCGCACCGGTCATACGAGCAAGAAGACTATAGCACTAGTTCCTCGTCTTTGGATGATGCAATGAAACTATTGAAAAGTAGTCCTTTTTATGATCCTTCTGATAATTCCTATTTACTAGAGTCAACACGTAAATTAGCTGAGTCGACACGTAAGTTAGCAGAAATTAGTAACTTAGTTTTTGACGAAAGAGAACTTTCTATAGAGGAATCCCTCAAGCTGATGGCTGAGACGAATGAAAGACTTGCTCGAAATAATCTTACTTTCCAATATAGTGTTTCCAATAATACCCTTAAAAATGAGGATAGTTATTTTCATAATCAAGATGACGAGGTTAGAATTGGTAACACTACTTGTTTTGATGAGGTTCGATCATTTTCATGTTATTATAATGATGATTATGATGAGGATAGTATCGATGAAGAACATGAAATATGTAGGCATAGTGATCAGGAATTTGTTACTCCAATTAAGCTTTACGATGATAACATTATTTCTAGTTCAAATCCAAATAATTTTTATAATTATTCACCTATTCAAAAGGATGAGGATTTAACTAGAGATACCCCCGTTTTAGATGATGTAATATTTCCTGTCTACGAAGCCGATGATAGTTTTGAGGAACGAGTTTATTCTGAGAATATTGTTTTAGAGTCTAGAAATTTAGAAACATTAGACTTAGAAAAAGAAAAAGAACTCGTAGAAATGAATGAGGATGAACCCGAATTAGAAGAATCAATTGACCATTTTCGGGAATCCGATGACCTAGAAATTAGGGAAGTTGTGACTAGTCTTTCTAGAGACACTGAAAACTCTAAGTTTGGGGGTGATTATCATTCTCCGCGTGCTTTAACTCTTAAAAAGTTCCCTCGTGTAGGACTTGACATTTGTGCCTCAACCATCTTACAAGATTATCTTAGTATACTTTTTCCTGAACCTAATGATGTCCAAAAAGAAGTTCAGTCGTTAGAAACCCATCCTCTGGTTGATGTGGTTTGCCCAGTCTATGATACCCAGATTGACTTTGTTTTCCCACCAAATAGTTTTCTTCCAAATGTGGGAACGTTTTATATTTCAAATGTGTCGAATATTAAGTTGTGAGACTAAACCTAAATGCTTTAGGAGATTAGGGTCGACACATCTGTTTAAGGAATACCACTACTCTCATTGTGGTCAATTATGTAAGTCAAATCTTATTGACTTAGAGGATCCTCAGTTATTTAGGTTATTATTGTGCGCTTCTAAGATCATACTTGAGTTTTTCCAGACTCTAGGACCTAATGATTCGGATCCCACCTATGAAGAAACGCAACCAATGAAAATATTTTATTTAGACCCTTTCTTAGAACCTGAACCTGAACCACAATTAGATATAAATATCTTAATCAGGAAACTAGATAAGGGCATGCTATCCTTGTTCACTTTCTTGGGTTATTGTAGTTTCCTTTGGTCAGCTCTTTTTGGTTTTGAAGACCCACAGTTATTTCAGCTGTTACTTTTTGATTCTATGAGGTGACTAATTCCTTCCGATGTCTGGCTGAAGACTTTAAACTTAGCACTTCTTGGGAGGTAACCCAATCTCATGCGACACGGTAATATCTTTCCTTAACTCTTTTGCTTCAAATGGTAACAGTTTCTCCTTGTTCATATGCTTTTAATTTTATCTTTAGAACATTGAGGACAGTGTTAGATTTAAGTTTGGGGGTGGGGAAGAAACTTTTTGGTAGCTTTTAGTTGCAATAAATAAACTCCAGAGCCTAGAAATTTATGCGTATTCAGGATGGCACTAACTAATCTAAGTGGATGGAAGCATCTTGGTTGTAGGAGTTGAGGAACCAATCTGATTAGATGGAAACATTTATAGAGTCTATTCATAAAAGCACGGAGCTCAGGTGTTAGAAATAACATGATAGTTGCACCATATCTCGTTGAGTCCTTTTCATTTCTTTTTTTTATTTTACTTTCTCATTTTAAACTATGTTTCTCTAAGTGATTAGGTGGGGCACACGATTCAAGTTGTTACCACTGCTAGGGTGAATTAGAGTGACTGAGTTACTAAAAAAAAAAGAGACCAGACCAGTTAAACCAATCGGAATAAGCATTAACACTTGGATAGCAATATGCGTGTGTTCTCCCTGTTTCCGTCGCCTAAGCAAGCGTGGAATGCAGGACCCGTGGGAACTATCGTGTAATCAGCTGACAAGAAGCATGCGCTTGGATTAAAAAGATATATTCATTCCGTTAAGTAAAAAAAAATGGTTATTGTTCTGTGTAGTCAACTGCTGGTTCCCTTGTATTTGCCAGTTTGTTGATCTAGTTATTGACCACTGGTTCCCTTGTATATGCCAGTTGTGTTGATATTAGTCAGACCGGTATCTCAGTCCATTAGGATAGGTTCATTCTGGAAATTGCCTTCAGACAGATATGTGAAACATCGATCATTTGGTTAACATCAAAACCATCTACATTTTTCTATTTCCATCTCTTTTTTCTATCCATATGATTAGTTTGACTCCGAATATGATGTCCATAGTGCAACTATCTGAGTAAAGATCTGTCACTTTATATGAATTTTAGTATGCTTGAGCGTAAACTCGTGTACAACAATTGGAATTTCGCATCAGGTTACTTCCTCCTGTAGTCAGTGATTCTAATCCAACCAAGGAGATTCTTTAGTGCCTTCCAAGGTTCGACATAGATAGCTAGGGTCTGGAGTAATGGTTTTGTGGGTACACCTCTGGTAAACCCTCCCAAGATTAACTCGGTTTTATTTTTTATTTTTGCTCTAGGACTAGCAAATAATAAGTTTGGGGGTATTTGATAGACGCATTTATGTGTCTAATTTGTCCTCAATGTTTCGTATTGTTAGTACTTGTTTTCGTCCTTATTATGGTGTTTTGTGTGTTTGTAGGTATTTTTGGAAAATAATTATTTTTGGAAAATTCGGCTCGAAAAGTTGCACGGAGCACCCCCAGGTCACCCCCAAGGCAGCTGCTATTCGCACCCCAGTTCTGGTTCGGGGGGAGGACATCTTCTTCCCAAATTCAAAAACCAAAAATTGGTGGGAAAAAAATACTATCAACTGGCAGATGTTTTGTTGGAATTTTTGAACGTGTTCTAGGGCGATTCAATGGCTGATTTTTGGTAGGAAGTTGTGATATGTCCTAGAAAACACGTTTTGGGCTTTTGGTTCGATCAAATTTGGCCAGAATTATCTGGATAATTCACGGAATGCAAAACAGGGAAACACGTGTTAGACACGGGATTGGAGAAGATATGAGTGTGTTCTGCTCATGCATGAAGTCTCTAGAAACATTGTGGGTCGTGTGTAAACATTTCTATAGTGACCAGGATGGAAATCTACGCGTGAGAAGCTAAATCATGGAAGAAAATATTCCCAGAATATTTTTTCATCAAACCGAGTTAAGAGAGAATTATCTCAAGTTATAGCGAGACTTCTTGATCTTGTGGAGTATATATAGAGTGCTGGGGACTCATAGAAGAGGGGAGAGAGCATTGGGAGAGGTTTAGAGCACTACAGAGCAAGAAAATTGAAGTTGTAGAGATTCTGGTTCTGCTGTTGCTGCTGCTCGAGGAGGAAGAAGAAGAGGAAGAACAGACTACCAAAGGCAGTCGTTTACCAACAAAGACAACGACTGTCGTTTGTGGGTCATAGTTTTCCAACGACAACAACACTTCATCTCCATCGTTGATTCTGGACGCCTTCTGTGGGTCGCAGAATCCTGTTTTATATCATTTTCTTGTCTTTCTCTTCATTGTAAAACACTTTTGAGCATCAATGAAATATTTTGAGAGGTTTTTCATCATGAGTAGCTAAACCCAATCCCAGGGGTGACAGAGGAAGCCATTCTCACAATAATTATGTGGTAATCTCTATTTTTTTTATGCAATATTTTTATGTGATTAATTGCATTGATAAAAATGAATTAAATGATTTTTATTAATCAACTGTGTTTTCCCTTGATAATGCATGCTTAGTTTTAGACTCTTGATGCATTATACTTGTGATTAACATTTGATATTTTGGAAATCTGCTTTTGGCAATATTTTGAATCAAACCAATTATTTAAATTGCATAGTAAAAAAAAATATTAGATCATATAAGTATTGTTGAATGGTGGAATCTTAAACCCTTATTTGTCCATAAAATTTCACATCACTTTGCTATTTAATTTTGCTACATTCTTAAGTTTTAAAAAAAAAAAATCTAAAAATTTTATTCCCTTCACAAATCTGAAAAGAACCCATTTTTACCACTATCACTACAACCATTTGAAAATACATCATTAGTCATCTGATATTGAGCAGTCAGGGTATCTAATCTTGTAGTGATGGCCAAACAGATGGAAAAACGATGCTGATCAACCTCAGAAGAAAAGGGTCCTTTCGAATCCCGAAGAATGGCTTAAAGAATGGCGTCATCAGAGCTACCAAGGCTCAAGTTCTCAGGCAGCTTACCCTTCCCAGGCTCAACAACAACTCCATCAATCTCTTGAGAACGAAAATGGGGCACGATTACTGATCCCTCACGACGACGAAGAGACGGCATGGAGGGTACCTTTGGAGACAAAGTAGGAGATGGAGCTTGAACACTAACAGGGTTAACAAATGGAGCATCACCACCAGCTACGAGGTTCTCACCCTCCACTGAGCCAGCACGGATGGGACTTGGGTTCTCCTTGGAAAATTCTTCTTCAATGCCATCCAAATGAGGACTGAGGCCAGTATCCTCAATTTCCTCCATATCCTGGTCATCGGGATCTTCCTCACCAACCTTGGGGTCTTCATCAGACTCATCAACATCAATCACGGCTTTCAAATTGCCCTTCTTCCCGAAATCCTAAGTAAAAAACACACGCGAGAGCTAAGGATCATGGGAAAATATTAAGGAATCTACGAACACTTAGGTAGGAGTGTAATCCTTACCTCCGCAGTTGTGTTGGAAGCTTCAGACGAAGCCCTCCTTTTCCTTGTCCTAGGAGCTATAGAATTACTAGCATAACTCGGAGCAGTCCCAGCAGAAGAAGTAGGGGAAGGCTGTAAGAAGAATACACTTAGCAAAAGCCACAAGACAAAGAAAACAAAGGTGCCAGCGTTATACAAAGCTTACCTCGTAAGTAGCAGGGTTGAAGACCCAAGGTTGATACCCATCATACTTAGCAGAAAAGGATGAAGCTGCGAGAGGAACATTAGGGTCTGCAGAAGTAAAGCCGTAAGCCCAGGGACCAATAATGCGAAGGGGTGTACGAGCCCAACGATCATCATGATCTTTTCGAATGCAATCAGCCTTCGGCAACGGAAGCTTGGCAAAGTAAGGAATGACAGTCAGCCCAGTCTTGTCTATTTCCTCCAACAAATGAAGGGTATTAACTTCCCTAATCTGCTTGGCAGTGACATGAATACGACGAGGGCCAACACTCCAAGGAAGAAGACTGCTTCTCTGAATGACGTCAGCATAGGTGGCATTGAAATTGGCATGAGTATAATTCTCTTGCTTAGATCTCCCCGGAGCAAAAGGGTCATAAGACTTAAAAGTAGTCTTACCCTTTCTACGATACCAAGACTCGCGAAGGGCACCCCAGTAATTACCATTATACTGTTCTATCCCTCGGACCTGAGTTTTGTTTGTTGGGCCATCCCTAGTGGATAAAACATCATAGTAGAAAATATTCTTTCTACTATACAAGGGTAGGAGCAGGCCTGCGGCCAATTGACCGACACTGATCAACAAATTATTCTCATCATAAGGAAAGCTCCGGATCAAAGACTCCGTAAGCACGTCAGGGCCATCAACAAAAGAGATCTGAAATTTATGAAGACGAAAAGACTTGGAGATTTCATCCAAAGACATATGAGTGAAGCTATCTTTGTCATGAAGCTGCAGTCTCTGGAGCTCGTAATGGGGTGGAGGAGGAGGAAGAACCTCGACAGCAACCTCTCTAGCATCAGAGTGCACGATAGCCTCAGGGATCGCATCCACCTGAGTACCCTCAACAGCCTCAGTTTCCTCAGGAGGAGGAGAATGAGTAGCATCAGGATGGTCCATGCGTGGAGGAGGCTCTGCACACGATCTAGGCCTCGTATCCTTGCGCGTAGGTTTCTTCGGAAGTCTCATTATCCCTAACACCAGCAAGAAGAATATCTCGTCAGCAATGGAGGATTGAAATTACAGGAAACTCAAAAGAAAATTGGGGGCAAAGATAAGCATACTCTGGGCATGGGTTTAATTAAACCAACCAGGGGAAGCAATTTAAACCCACCATAAGAAAGATTCCAGGCGAAGAACAATCATGGAAAAATCAACACCAAAATACGAAATGGGAGCAAACCCAAGTTCTCATACAACATGAACGAGTAAAAGAGAATTAAGACTCACACATGCAAGTACAACAGCATTCTCCAACAAATCGAAGAAGAGAAGACATAATTAAGCATGGAGAAGCACGAAAAGCAACAACAAAAAGGAAAGTATCACTTACTTATATATGATGATCGAGTATTGAACCACAAAGCTTTCGAAAATCGAAGGAAAGATCATCAATTAATGGTGGAAGAAAATCTCTGTGAAAGAGACAGAGAGCGACAGTTAGAGAGGAAGAAAAGGAGTTAATGAAAATTCCTCCTCTTTATTCTCTACTTATAGGCGGATGAAGAATCCAAAAATTTGGACGTCCCGAAATTCAAGGGGAAGTTATTGCATGAAAGGACATATGGAGACCACCCAATCGGTACGTGCAAAAATGGCAGCATTACGGGAGTTTTCTTCCAATCCTACCAAACGGTAGAATATGAAAAAAGGCGCAAACTGAGAATACCAATATTCTGCGCAGCACGTGTCACGATCTCAGTGGTCGCATACAAGATAACTGTGTAGCCCTTGCTATACATAGGAATCCAAGTGACAGAGGATACCTTCGTAAATCTACTTTATCTCATCCCAAGAAAGGATACCTCGACGGCTAAGATGAAAGAAGTAAAAGCCTAGTCTATTAGGAGGCAGCTGGCGAATGGACAGAGGTAGATGACATATCTAATCAGAATTAAATGCACAAATCTCTTATCTACACGCATAATCAAAGCACGTGGAGAGAGATGATGTGGAGGAACCAGATTGGAGAGGCTGGCTGTGAACGAAGGTACAATCTGTACTAAGGCTGGGAAGTTCCCGAAGGAACGTGGGTCAGCTGAGGTGGAAGAGTCTGACTGGAGAAAGAGCACGGTGAACGAAGGTACCATTTGTACGGAAGGTATATTAGGGAATGATGGACCCCAGGACAGCAAAGATATACCTGTAGTCGAAGGGGCTATAAATACTAAGCTTCACCAAAAAATTAAGGCATTCAATTCCTAGGAGAAGAAGATCTAGTCTTAAGATTATACCTCTTTAATGTTTAGAACTTAAGTAATGACTTCAACTTGAGTTCTCTCTATTACTTTGGGAAGCATTTAAGATCTTTTGTAACCTCTACAACTTAATTCAAACACTCATTACCCCGTGGATGTAGACGAAAGTCGAACCACGTAATATCTTGTGTCTCGTGATAACTTAGTAGCATTTACTTTATAATTAGTGTTCTTTGTTATTATTGTGATCTTCGATATCTTTTATTACTTAGCATCATCAGTTCAACTGAGGCATCGATACTACTTAATATCTGATTCTCCGAACTCTATACATTACGTAGACTACGGGAAAACGAGTAGTCACAGATATTTCTAGGCTGCTCTTCGGGAGTATAGGACGGGATTATCAATTGGTTCGTGTTCACCTTGATTTATCAAAAAACGGAACAAAAACTTCGTAGGTACTTCTGTGGGAGACAGATTTATCTATCAGAATAAACTTATCTGTGGGAGACAGATTTGTTTATAAGTCTTCGACTTTGGGTCGTTATTGATGGTGGTTTTTAGTTCAGGGATAGAACTGTAAAACTCCATATTTGTATGCCTGCTTTCTGCAAATAAGTAGAGATGTTAAGAAGCTAATGAGCATTTATACCTCTCTGCTCACATATGAATTATATAATTAAATATTTACGAAATTGATTAGAATAATGTTGGTGCATGTAACAAAAATTCCAAATGTTCTGTGAATTTTATTTAAGCTCTCGTCTGCGTTATTCAGTAATGCAGGGATTGCTGAGTACTTATCTTATGCTATGTTCCCGGCTGAACTCTTAATATTGACATGATATGACAATTAATGTTCAGTTGGTGTAGATGGGGAAAAACGGTTTGCTGGAAAGTGGAGAGTCGATCGGGCGGTCGAGACTCCTCAGCCGAGCAAAATGTCAATCCTCACACAGATGCACCGTTGCAAAGGGGGTGCTTAGATTCGGGAAATCAATCTGTATGACTCCGGCCTAAACCAAGACAATGGCCATTCCAGAGTCAATTCGGTCGCAAAGAGGGAGATGGGTTGATCTGTAGGAGGGAAGCTGAGAGTTGTGTGGGATCAGTGATGATCAAGGATTGTGGGTGTGTTGAAGGTTTCTGCAATATTGCTGAACTGCTGAAGTTGAGTTCTGTGAATAAGTTTATATCGAGTTGTTGACGGATAATGATGATAATCGATGATTGATGATATTCCATGTCCTCGATTTAGACTTATTTATATTGCAAGAATGATGTACCACTGATCCCTGTAAGTGTGACGGTTTCTTGAGTGAAAGAGTGGGAAAGTGGGAGATCGTGGTAAAGTCAGCTCCATGTCGTGCGGAGACTTGACTGATCGTGTACCCACTACTTTGCTAACTCTTTCAACCGCCTACACGACTTATGCACATTTCTCATTGTGGATGAATCCACGTTCCATAGACCGCCAGACCAAAACCCTAAGTGATATCTCCCATTTGTGACGTGATTGAGATTTCACGAATCGTGGAGTCCGCAAGGCAGACGTGTATTAGTTGGTCATTTGTTGACTGATTTAAGACCGTGAGTCTAATTTTGTTGAATCGATCATAAGTGGTGAATGCTCGGAAATTCATGGATTGAACATGTAGTTCTCTGAGATGTCAATGAATTACTGACTCGAGACTGAGCAAGTATTGCTCAACTCGATGAATTGCCGAATATTGAAAGTTTGTCGAGCAACTGAGCAAGTATTGCTCAATTCGACGAATTTGATAATTTTGGTGTGCAACTGAGCAAGTGTTGCTCAATTCACCAAAACAGTGAATATTGATAATTTGACGTGCAATTAAGCAAGTATTGCTCAATTCGATAAACTACTGATGAGTTACCGAATATTGATGGTTGTATCAATATTCGAGCAACTAAGAAAGTATTGCTCAATTCAACGAATTATTTACTGGTGGTGCCGTGACCCAATAAAATATTAATCAAAAATATTGATGAATTACCGAACATTATTAATTTGGATGTTGATTACTGAATCAACATAATTTTGTGTTTGAACTTGCTCTGAATGGTGATTCGTGAAGCATTTGTTCGAAACCCTAATTTTTGATCAATCCTTCAACAATTGGTGAATTGTTAAAAATTGGTCATGAGTGAAGAGGGACCGACCACATGGGATGATGAGCGTCCATGTGATGCCCGGTGCTCGAGTGAGCATGCACCAGGGTTCTCAGTTTGAGAGTTGGTGAAATAACGATGATTCAATGCCGGTTTCACCATTTTTTGAAATATTGTTGGGCTCAGCATTAGGTGATAAAACCTAGGTGTAAGAGATGAGGACCGACCAAGAGGGCATGGGACCGGCTCTTGGTGGTCACGAGACCGGTTGTTGGTCATTTGGAGAATCCTCTAGTTGGTTGGAGAGAGTTCGGGACCAGTATGAGCAATCGAGCAAATTAGGTTAGAATTATGAGAACGTGTAGGACCGGCCTTGTGCAAGCCCTAGAAATGACTCTAGTCGGTCATGGAGGCATGCACGTGTTGCAGTGGTTTCCGTGTTTCCATACTAAGAGTTTCAGTATTTTCTGATGCGCGTTCGAGCAACATAGTGAATTTTCAGAAGAGTTTCATCTCGACTGAGAATTCTCGATTTTTGTTGGAATGAGCATGTATGCTCAATTCATCATTATTTTGAAATATTAAAATAAAAGTGTTTTAATATTTAAAATTGCCGTGAGAGGCTAGCTAGTCGTGTGACTATGTTGGCTTTTGGTTTTTCGTGATTTGGGCAATATTCGAGAAAATATGGAGAAATCATGAATTTTGCTCAAACCCAAGGAGTTTCATGAATTAAGGAAAATAATAATTATGAAAGATTAGGGATTGCAAGGTGTGGGACCGGCCATGGCTAGAACATGACCGGCCGGCTAGGTTGCCCGGTCCCGCACATCTTTCCCTATTTTATAATTTTTCATGAATCTTTGAAGTTATGGAGAATCCACGAGTTTTTGTTGAAACAGAGGAGTTTCGTGAGATTAGGGAATAATAATTATAAAAAGCTAAGGATTGTGAGGTGTGGGACCGGCCACGGCTTAGGCATGGATGGTCGGTTAGGTTTCCCGGTCCCGCACACCTCTTTTTATTTTATAATATTATTTCGTGAATCCACCAAGTTATGGAGAATTCATGAGTTTTGCAAGAAAAAGGAAAGTTGCTAAAACCAAGGAGTTTTCGTGAGTTCATGAAATAACAAAAAATAAGGAAAATAATGGGAGAGGCCCGGACCGACCATGGCTAGGGCACGGGCCGGTCGGCCGGCTGGTGGGCCCGGCCTTGGGCGCCTCTTATTATTTTACTAATATTCATTGTTTTCTCCTGTTTTGCGAAGGATTCCTCATTATTTCATATTTTTGGACACTCGTTTGTGCATCCGGGTACTCAGTCGTGCATCATTGTCGAGTACACTCGTACCATTTTTGTCGGGCTTACTCAGTGATGGTCCAGATGCCCGGTTGTTGGGTATTTATTACTGATTTATGAAATTTAGTGAAGAATAATTCAAGAAACTGAGTAATAAGATGAGTAGTTATTTATTATCAATCCATAAAATCAACAACGGATTGGACTATGGATTCAGAATAATAAAATGATAATTTCATCACCATCTCATGGAATCGCAGATTTGACCATATAATCAGAGTAATGAAATGACCGGTGATATTACCATTCCGTGGGACCGTGGTGATTCGGCCATGAAATCGGAGTAATATCGATTACCATTTCATGAGATCAGGCGTGGATTCGATCATGAAATCAGAGTAATACATTTATCTATTACCATTTCGATCATGAAATATGAGTAATGAGATAAGATAGATTATCTTCTAGGAATTCAGTGGTGAATATGACCTAGAATTTAATATCTTCCGTATAGTCAGTAAATCAGCGAGTGTTGCTAATGTGCCGAAGACGTTTTGACCTCTCAACATTTCATGTATGGAGGAACGCCTGAGTCTATACACGGATCTCTCTACATAGTCAGGAACAGTGAGTATCACCGTCCTGAAGACGTTATTGCTCTCAATCTTACGGAGAACCGCCCAATTGTTCTTCTATGTAGAGGATAATTCCTCTATGTAGTCAGGGAACAGTGAGTGTCACTGGCATCCTGAGGGCGTTAAGCTCTCAATCTTACGAAGAACCACCCAATTACGTTATTCTACATAGAGGATATGATGAAATTCCCGGTGTCGAACGCTCCGGAGAGGCCTTTCGAGCGACATATTCATCATACTTCGTAAAACACGAATCGTCACATGGATCCCTAAATCCGTGTCAGAAACATGCAGTATCATGATTTTACGGTTTTGACCTTTGTTAAAAATCCACCATCTATATTAAGTCCCATGCTTAGTGAGGAATAGTCATGTTCCGCAGTAAGCATTAAATGGTGATTTTCAGTCGACGAGATCAGTGGTTGAACTCAGTCTACAAAGGTAGTTTCAGAATCCTCGATTTACCCCAATGATGTCATGTACGAGCAAATACACAGATGAGAACCCTGATAGTAAGATAGAGTGTCATCCCGTGAGTGTGGAGAGATGAGTCACTGCTGATTTGGTCGGTTGAAAGTCCAGTTTTGGTCAGTTCAGCGTTTACGGACTCGGCCGAAAAATGAAATCCTTGTTTTAGGAACAGACGTTCGTTCGTTAGTTTAAGAAACAAATAAAATAGACTTGAGTCTAATGACATAAAATTTTGTCTATGAGCTTTCATGAAAACCAAAATTTTATTTTTTAACTATGTGAGATTTCACAAAGTGTATAAACCCTCATTTCAAAAGTGGATGCTCGTACGAGAGAAAAGTTTTTTTTTTTTTTAATAGACGTGCGTCTGTTAGTAATAAAATTTTGTCTATGATCTTTCATGAAAAATTTTATTTTTGAAAATATACTCTCGTTTCAAAGACGAATGCTCACGAGAGGGACCAAGAAAATACATATTTTCAAAGTTACATGAGTTTTACTTTATATATTTTTGTAAAATCAATGTTTTGATTTTGAACAACTATTGAAAGTACACAATTATTCACGGTGAAATAATATCTGTATGTGATTTTTCGCAATTGTAGAATAGTCGTCTGTCCAATTTTCGAAAAACCAGTGGAGGTTCACTCAATAAAAATTTACGTGGGTTGTTCACGGTTTTATGAAATCAATTTATGATTTTTGAGCAATTGTTGAAGGCAAAAAATTGTATACGTGATGACATAATGTATGTATGAGTTTGGTGATTTTATAGTATATGCACACATGTAGAAAATCAGTGAATATTCACATGAAAGGTTATGTGAACTATTCATATTTTTGTGAAAAGTCAGTGTTGACTCTAGAATGATAAGTTTTGCTCGTCTTCGCAGGTTTGAAGGAGTGAGCAAGTTTTCGAAGTTTCATGTCATCACTAAAGTCTAGTGAAATCGTAAAATAGGTAAGAGTTGGGGATTACCATTTTCGTTGTTGAAACTGATATCATTAGGTCGTTTGTAATTCTGTGCTTCTGATTTGATTCCAGACAATGATGGTTTCCACCACCAGCAGCAGCGATTAATCCTCCAGCTCTTCTGATGAGGATTCCAAGTCTTATGCAGCCAAATTGCGAGCTAAAACAAATTATATTGAGGGATCTAAAGCTAGCATACCCCTTAATGACCGAAGGATCTCTTATGAAGAGCCCATGAAGAGAAAGTCCCAGGATGATGAGATGTAGGATCGTCGACGTAGAAAGGATCGAATCCGGCGCATGATACAGGCGGCTGAAGAGAGGCGTCGATTTGTTGATGGTGTACCCTCCGACTCTGACGCTAATGCTTCTGAAGAGGAAACTGTGTGGGTGGTACAGAATTACGAGATTAAGCCATACCGGCGTACCAGAGAACTTCAAAAGATTGTGAAACAGGTTGAAGCTGAACTCGAAGCTGAGTACGAAGCAGAGGATGACTCGGACTCAGATGATCCTAATATCCACCCAGACTTCATCAATGTCCGTAATAGTGATTCTGATGAAGAACTCGAAGAGGATTCTGCAAAGGACGATGATGATGAATCTGATAATTCTGACAAGTCTGATGACTCTGACGAATCTGACAATTAATTTGGCTCATAAACCTCTCTGAGATTATTTATTTTCCGTTGAAGTAGATGTTCTATGGTTTAAGCAGCTTGGCTGTAGAGATGCTTCTTTAGAGATTATTATTTTTTGAACCGTAATTCCTTGTAGTATCTCCTTTCTGAATTTTCCTCACATCTCCAGTAGATGGACCAATGTCCACATAGACACTAATTACCCACAGAATGCAATCACATGAGCTGTCTAGAAAACACGTGGCCTACCAGATGATCAAACCGTAGTTGTAATGTTGATTACGTCCGAACCTTCAGTCCCCAGCATTGTTACTCTTCTCCCATCTGTCACGCATCTGATTCGAGATTTAGGGTTTCAGTAGAAACCGCAACAGACTTGTTTATCCGTTAAGGGATAAGCATCCACATTGGACTTAGGGTTTTACTTAAACAGTCGACCATCTGCTTCCTTTATGTATCATCAAAATAAATTTTGATCACAATCCTACCTCTCGTCACCATGTCCATAAGATGTGTTTCTTCCAGAAGTGAATCTCATGCCTAACATATTGTGGCAGTATCCGTCCCGGTGAGTTACATTTCTTCTCTTGTCTTTTGCTCAATCAGGATGATTGATCAAAAGAAAAGAATTTATTGCAGGATAATGAAAAGAATCAGCATTCCTCTCGTAGCTTGATACCTAAACGGATGGTTAAAGCTCGTGCCCGGTATAGGTTGGCTCTTGTTGATGCCGGAACGTCTGTAAGTAAGTTCATAACTTCTCGACTTATATTTTTACCATGCTCAATGATCAATACCATTAAATACTCCATCGTTTCATTGCAGGTTGATAGAAGAAAGGGAAATCCGTGGTTGTGATTGATGATAGCAACAATCGTGTCGACAAGAACTCCACTGATTCTGTGGAGACTGAGGTTAGATCTCGTGCTCCTGAGTATCCAACAACTGGACTCCCGTTTGAGGCTCCCATGATCAACAATTGCCCGAATATGAAGTGGTTGGGGGATTCGTCATTCCCAAGTGTCACGCGCCCCTGTACACCAAAATTTAGAGAAGGTACGGGCATATTGCTACGACCGAAGTATGGAAAGGCTTTCTACCAACCCTCCTAACTACAGTTGCAGGGTTGTTACCGATCATTGAAGAGATGAACCGGACGCATCTGCGAGATGTTAAGAATCATGAACTTCACAAATGGTATGAGATGATTTCAAACTGTGAAACTCTGCAGTTTAACATAGGTTTGCTTCGTCATAAACTCGAGATGATCAAAATTCACAAGGCGGCGGCTGCTGCTGATGTAATTTCCGCGTTTACTGCCATATTGGAGGAGAAAAAGACACTCGCCTTGGAGTCAGCACGAGTTGAGAAGGCAGTTCAGGACTTGAAGGTGAAAACCAAGAATTCCAGAATAAGCTTGACAGGGTGTTCTATAGAGATTATCCTCTGTTGGATGGTTTGTTCTAAGTGAGAGGAAGATTTTATGTAGGTTTGAGATTTTGTTTTGAATAAATTAGGTGATTGAAAGATTTTTGTGAGATTCATAGGATATTTTGAATTTTGAGTGAATGAGCATATTGCTCTTTTGGAGAAAACAGAAATTACATTTAGAAATTTAATACTTCCAATGATTGTTCAAGCATAATACGCCTCGAACCACTTGTCGTTGATGATGTCTCCTTCAACTCCTCCATTAACATCTAAGATTTTGTAATATCCGCTGGATACTACCTTGATGATCACATAAGGTCCTTCCCATTTCGGAAAGAAATTGGGAGCGGACATGTCTTGTTGGATATGATTTGCTGTTTTCAGAACCAAATCTCCTACTTGAAATGTTTGAGGTCTTACCAGTTTGTTGTAGGCCTTGGAAACCCTTTGTTTGTAGGTTTCTACATATTTTTTCACCTTGGATCTTCTTGAATCGAGCATGTCCAATTCAACAATTCTTGAATCTGAGACTTCTGCTTCATCCCATTGTACTCCACTAGCTGCTGCGATTCTTACAGAGGGAACCTTGATTTCGGCTGGGAGAATGGCATCGGTGCCATAAACGAGAGAGTATGGTGAAGTCCCAATTGAGATTCTTGGTCCGGTTCGGTAGGCCCACAAAGCCATGGGAAATTCCTTATGCCACGTCCGTGGATTATCATGAACTGTTCGACTGAGAATCCAGATCAAGGTTTTGTTGGTACTCTCCGCCTGTCCGTTTCCTTGGGGATAGTATGGTGTGGAGAAAATCTGTTTGATTCCGTATTCTTCGAGCAATTATGCAACATGTTTGTTGGCGAAAGGAGTTCCATTATCCGTGATGATATGTTTAGGAACGCCGAATCTGCATATGATGAATTCTTTGATGAAAGATGCAATTGTGACTCCAGTGGTGCTTCTAAGAGGAATAACCTCGACCCATTTGGTGAAATACTTTGTTGCTGTGATGATGTATTCATGATGCTTTGAAGATTCCGGATTGATCTTTCCTATGATATCCAGTCCCCAGCTATAGAAGGGCCACGGACTGCTCACAGAAAGTAATGGAAGACAAGGAGTGTGTATGAGGTTACCATGAACTTGGCATTGATGACATCTCCGAACGTAGGCAGCTGCGTCATCTTCCATGGTTGGCCAGTAATATTTCTCATGGATTTGGAGAAACAATTTCTTCTTCCCTTGGTGTTAACCTCCATACATTTCTTTCAAAATTATGGCAATTTCATGCTCGGCCAAGCATCTCAGAAGACTCCCACCGAAGCTTTTGCGATACAAAATCCCTTCCAAGTAGACAAAACGTTTGGCTCTCTGAATGAGTTTGATTGCACCTCTCTTTTCTGACGGAAGATCGTTGTCACGAAGATATTTTATGTAAGGTTCTCTTCAGTCCCCAGTGTGATGAAGTGTTAGAACCTCCAAATGATGAGGTGGTGTCTGACAATTGGGACATGATCCTTGCAGCATCCTCGACTGAGCTCCCATGGAAGGCCAATAGTATTCGAGCCTTTGAAGCCTTCTGTAAAGTGTGACCACTAGATTTTTCCCACATAATTCTTCATGTATACGTTTGAGCTATTCACCGACTTCTTCATCTCCGAGGCATCGAGATAGGGATCCATCAGGATTGCGATAATATAACGCTCCGTGCAGCAGGAAATTTTTTTCAACTCCTTGAGGCTAATTTTCCCTGCCGTAAGAGAATTGCTCAATTCATGAATAACGGGCGCTCGCCATTCGCTTGACTGAACATCGACTTGAGTAAGCCAGGTGGATGACACAGCGCGTCTTTGCACAATGATGGATTTCTCAGACCTCTCAAATTGCAGTTTAGATGCTAGGGTCGCTAGACAATCAGCATGTCTATTGTTGGTGCATCCGGTATGGAGAATTGTTGCATCGGAAAAATGAGCTAATAGTCGTTGTGCCTCAGTCCTGAATGGAGCAAGTGTTATTTCTTTGAGAGAGTATACGCCATTCATTTGATTGACCAGCAACTTTGAGTCTCCCCTGATCTCTAGATGTTTCTCTCCTGCTTTCTTGGCCAAAGACATCCCTAGGAGAAAAGCTTCATATTCTGCTGAATTATTGGTGCAATGCAAATCCAGCTTGAATGAATGTGAGAAGACATCACCGGATGGAGATACCAGCACAGTACCCGCCCCACCGGTATCATTTCTCGGAGTGGAGGACCCATCAAAATATAATATCCACGTTTCTTCCTGAATGATTGAAATTTCTGGAAACTCACCAGGCACTTCTTCATGCAACATCTTGATGTCTTCTCCAGGGAAAGCGGCAAGTAAATCTGCAACTGCTTGTCCTTTAATTGCTTTTGGAGGGACACACGCTATGTCAAATTTTGACATTTGAAGTAGCCATTTCGCTGGTCTTCCGATCAGAGCAGGTTTCTATAGTAAGAACTTTATAGGATCATCTTTGTCATCAGCACGACCCTGTTTGATAGTAGATAATGTCTGAACCTCTGAATTACGTGAACCAACACCAGACACGCCCTTTCAGCCTTTGGCTACCGGAGTTGAGCATCCCTCATTTTGAGACTGAAGTAATAGATTGGGTGTTCGATACCTTCTTTATCCTCTTGAGCAAGGAGTGCTCCAATTGCTACGTCACTGGAAGCTGTGTAAAGTATCAGAGGCCGTCCTTGCACTGGAGATTTCATGACAGCAAGTGATAATAATATATGTTGTATTTTCAAGAATGCTTCTTGTTGAACGGCTGTCCATGCAAAATTTGTTCCTTTCTTCAACAGAGGAGTGAATGAAGCAATGAGCTGAGCGAGTCCAGGAATGAAACGCCGGATGTAATTGAATTTGCCCATGAAACTATGGATCTCTTTCACAGTTCGTGGAGGCGGCATGGTAGTAATGGCTTTTGTCTGGGTCGACCTTGATTCCTTCTGCAGTGACCAAGAATCTAAGAAACTTTCCGGAAGAAACACCAAAAGCACATTTCAGGGGATTCATCTTCAGTTTGTATTCTCTGCATCTTTCGAAGATTTGTCTCAGAATGTCTAGGTGGGACGCCCGGGTCTTTGATTTCACCACCACATCGTCGACATAGTCTTCTACTTGCTTGTGCATCATGTCATGAAGTATTGCAGTCATGGCCCGCTGATAAGTGGCTCCTGCATTCTTCAAGCCGAAAGGCATCACTGTATAGTGGAAGTTTCTAGTGGGGGTTCTGAATGCAGTCTTGTTAGCATCAGGTTCGTACATCTTGATTTGGTTATATCCACTGTAACCATCCATGAACGAGAACATTCCATGGCCACTGGTTGCATCGAAGAGCATATCAATGTTTGGAAATGGAAAGTCATCCTTTGGGAAACACTTGTTCAGGTTCCTGAAATCTACACAGCACCGGATCTGTCCATTTTTCTTCCTGACTGGGACAATGTTCGCAAGCTATGTTGGATGTCGAATGGGTTTGATGAACCCTGCTGTTAGTAGTTTCTGGATCTCCACCTTCATTTGTTCCTCAACTTCGTGTATGAATTGCATGGGAGGCTGTTTGACGGGTTTGGAACCGGGAGTGATGTGCAGATGATGAGTAACCAATTTGTCGTCTAGGCCAGGCATCTCTTCGTACGTCCAGGCGAAGATATCTTGATACTCTTTCAACAGGCATATCAATTCTTCATGTTCTCCAGCTGAGAGAGCAGAACTGATTAGAATTGGCCTTGGGTTTTCATCCGTTCCAATGTTGATAATCTCGAGGTCGTCGGTTGTGGAATCTGTGTCATCTTGCAGCTGTCGTGGTGTATCTTGAATTTCTTCATCGGGCGATGCTCACTTTGGCATGATTCTTCAGGGCGGGGAGACTTTTCATCGACCTCCCCTGTTAATTTCTAATCCTTACGACGGAGATAAATGACTCTACCCCTCTGCATCATAATCAGTAATAAAGTTGGATTTTTTCTGAGTCGTACCTTGACCTTGACGACGCTTGAGTGGTGAGGTGGACAACTTGACGGATTTAGCATCTATTGATGATGGTTTGTCGACTTTCTCAATAGATTTCCAACTTGGGAGTGGAATACTGCAGATCTTGCTTGGAGGTTCGAGGATGCTCTTTGGATGTTCTAGGAACTCAGCATCGTAAATCAGAGCATAAGGAGACACTGAGGCTGGGATACGGACAATTTTGTTATTGAACAAAGCTTTCATACATTGATGGTACGTCGAAGGAACAACTTTATTGTCGTGAAGCCATGGCCTTCCGAGTATCATGTGATAGTCAGGGTCTTTCTCGATCACGTGAAATTCGACAGTGGATTGAATCGACCATACTTTCAGATCCACATAGACATACCCGTATGTGTGACTCTGGCTTCCTTCAAAACCCGTCATCAATATGGGATGATGAACGATCTTGCTTTGTGGAACTTTGGCCTCCTTGAGAGTCTTCATAGTGATAAGATTCGTGGAAGCACCTGTATCGATGAGAACTCTCCTGAATTCAGAGTCCTTAATGGAAGCAGTAACGAACAAGGCTCGTTTATACCCTTCCTCCGTCATTCGGTCTTCCTCAGTGAAGGTGATGTTGTTGATTGAGAGTTCAGATACCATGGACACTTGTTCAACCACCGGAGATGATGAAACTATTCGCACATTAGATGATATTTTGTTGAGAGCGAAAAACGTGTCTGTGCACTGATCTCTGGAGAAATGCAGAAGTTCACATAGATTCTCGATTAGATGTGTGGCCTCTTGTTCCACCGGATTTTCATAAGTGGTGTTGATGTTGGCTCGAGGGTTAGCGTCAGTGGTGTCAAGAGATGAGCGTTCCACGACTTGAGATCCTAAGATTCTTGTCAGGTCCACCATGCAGTTGAACAAATTATCAATTGCTCTTTTCAATCTATTTATGTTTCTTTCCAAAATCTCTTGCCTTCGTGTCAGTTTAGCTAGTGACGGAATTTCTCCATCAAATGCACCAATAGATGAAAGGGAGTAGTAAAGTACGGATGATGAATGTTACCAGAATCATTCAGGTGAGTTAGAGAAGCGTCACCATTTGAAAGACTTTGACTGGAGTTTTGAGAAACTGAATTAGATCTAAGACCAACCATCTTGCGAAAATGAATGATTGCAACCGAGAGATTAATCTCCCACTGCGGTCGCCAATCTATAGATGGGGAAAAACGGTTTGCTAGGAAAGTGGAGAGTCGAGCGTGCTGTCGAGACTCCTCAGCCGGGCAAAATGTTAATCCTCACACAGATGCACCGCTGCAAAAGGGGTGCTTAGATTCAGGAAATCAATCTGTATGACTCCGGCCTAAACCAAGACAATGGTCGTTCCAGAGTCAATTCGGTCGCAAAGAGGGAGATAGGTTGATTTGTAGGAGGGAAGCTGAGAGTTGTGTGGGATCAGTGATGATCAAGGATTGTGGGTGTGTTGAAGGTTTCTGCAATACTGCTGAACTGCTGAAGTTGAGTTCTGCGAATAAGTTTATATCGAGTTGTTGACGGATAATGATGATAATCGATGATTGATGATATTCCATGTCCTCGATTTAGACTTATTTATATTGCAAGAATGATGTACCACTGATCCCTGTAAGTGTGACGGTTTCTTGAGTGAAAGAGTGGGAATGTGGAAGATCGTGGTAAAGTCAGTTCCATGTCGTGCGGAGACTTGACTGATCGTGTACCCACTACCTTTCTAACTCCTTCAACCGTTTACACGAATTACACACATTTGTCATTGTGGATGAATCCACGTGCCGTAGACGCCAGACCAAAACCCTAAGTGATATCCCCCATTTGTGACGTGATTGAGATTTCACGAATCGTGGAGTCTGCAAGGCAGACGTGTATTAGTTGGTCAGTTGTTGAATGATTTAAGACTGTGAGTCTAATTTTATTGAATCGAGCATAAGTGGTGAATGCTCGGCAATTCATGGATTGAACATGTAGTTCTCTGAGATGTCAATGAATTACTGACTCGAGACTGAGCAAGTATTGCTCAACTTGACGAATTTCCGAATATTGAGAGTTTGTCGAGAAACTGAGCAAGTATTGCTCAATTCGACGAATTTGATAATTTTGGTGTGCAAATGAGCAAGTGTTGATCAATTCACCAAAACACTGAATATTGATAACTTGACGTGCAATTGAGAAAGTGTTGCTCAATTCGACAAACTACTAATGAGTTGCCGAATATTGATGGTTGGATCAATATTCGAGCAACTGAGCAAGTATTGCTCAATTCAACGAATTATTTACTGGTGGTGCCGTAACCCAATAAAATATTAATCAAAAATATTGGTGAATTATCAGATATTATTAATTTGGATGTTGATTACTGAATCAACATAATTTTGTGTTTGAACTTGCTCAGAATGGTGATTCGTGAAGCATTTGTTCGAAACCCTAATTTTTGATCAATCCTTCAACAATTGGTGAATTGCTGAAAATTGGTCATGAGTGAAGAGGGACCGACCACATGGGATGATGAGCGTCCATGTGATTCCTGGTGCTCGAGTGAGCATGCACCAGGGTTCTCAGTTTGAGAGTTTGAAAGAACGATGATTAAATGCAGGTTTCATCATTTATTGAAATATTGCTGGATTCAGCATTAGGTATAAAACCTAGGTATGAGAGATGAGGACCGACCAAGAGGCATGGGACCGGCTCTTGGTGGTCACGGGACCAGTTGTTGGTCATTTGGGAATCTCCAGTTGGTTGGAGAGAGTTCGGGCCCAGTATGAGCAATTAAGCAAATTAGGTCAGAATTATGAAAACTGTGGGAGGCCTTGTGCAAGCCCTAGGAATGACTCTGGTCGGTCATGGAGGCATGCACGTGTTGTCGTGGTGTCCGTGTTTCCATACTGAGGTTTCAGTATTTTCTGATGCGCGTTCGAGCAACATAGTGAATTTTCAGAAGAGTTTCATCTTGACTGAGAATTCTCGATTTTTGTTGGAATGAGCATGTATGCTCAATTCATCAATATTTTGAAAATATTAAAATAAAGTGTTTTAATATTTAAAATTCCGTGAGAGGCTAGCCAGTCGTGTGACTATGTTGGCTTTTGGTTTTTCGTGATTTGAGCAATATTTGAGAAAATATGGAGAAATCATGAATTTTGCTCAAACCCAGGAGTTTCATGAATTGAGGAAAATAATAATTATGCAAGATTAGGGATTGCAAGGTGTGGGACCGACCATGGCTAGGGCATGGCCGGCCGGCTAGGTTGCCGGTCCCCGCACACCTTTCCCTATTTTATTATTTTCATGAATCCTTGAAGTTATGGAGAATCCACGAGTTTTTGTTGAAACGGAGGAGTTTCGTGAGATTAGGGAATAATAATTATAAAAGCTAAGGATTGTGAGGTGTGGGACCGGACACGGCTTAGGCATGGCCGGCCGGTTAGGCTGCCTGGTCCCACACACCTCTTCTTATTTTATAATATTATTTCGTGAATCCACCAAGTTATGGAGAATTCACGAGTTTTGAAAAAACAAGGAAAGTTGATAAAACCAAGGAGTTTTCGTGAGTTCACGAAATAACAAAAAATAAGGAAAATAATGGGAGAGGCACGGACCGACCATGGCTAGGGCACGACAGGCAGCATTCACAATTTCTAGCCAAAGTAGGCTAGTCGAGCGGCTCCAAAAAGGGTCTTAATTAGGTTAAGAACGCTCGTGGCAGTCTTAAATCAATCACAGTCGTCCAACTTAGCCGGCTTAGATTCTATTTGGGGAGACCAATGAGGTTCCATCATGATTATCGGTCGTCCCTCTCTTATGAGGATCGATCACCTAGTCCTCAACCTACTCAAATAGCTCCTGGCAGCTACTTAAAGTAGGCCGGTCACGCTCCTTACAAAACCCTAAATAAATTTAACGACAATCAATAACTGCCGCAAATCATCTCAACCGCTCAAGTTCACCGCTGATTTGACCGGCCTAGATTTAATTTGAGCCAACCAATGAGGTGACATGTTGACTGCTGGTCATCCATATCCTATGAGGGCCGACCATCTCGTCCCTAACCTACACGAATAAGTTCCTATCAGCTGCCAAAAGATGGCCAGTCACACCCCCTTTTAAGACCTTGAAATCCGTGACTGACTCAAACAGGCTCTATACAATGATACTTCATATGCATCGATTATTTTGAGCTGCTTGCTTAAAAGCGATGCTTTACATGCATCGATTACAAACGATATTTTATAAATATCGATTTTATAAATAATTTAATTATTTAACTTAAAAGTGTCATATATTATTGAGCGCTGGCTCACGGCAAGTCTCATTCAAACAATTTGACTAGCCACTTACGGATCTCATCCAGGTAAATCAAATTATACGAGTAGGCTTTTTACATGGCATCCTTAGTAATATAAATCATGCCATTCATGACCAATTTTTATTTTCTATAAAAATACTCGATATATCAAACATGTCACGAACTGGGGGATGTACATCAGGGTGGTCAGGCGGTTTACAGCATGCGGCGTGCAACACGCCCATTAAGAGAAAATGCCTGGAATAGCGGATAAGTGACAGGTAGAGGAGTAGAGGGAGTACAAACCGTCCAGTCTTACCATAACCATAAGACACGGTTTTCACCATTCACCCATGATCTTCATTACTTCACAACTCCCACTTCCAACGAGATCAGCGTGTTCGACTATGACTTGTATAAATAGATTTTCAATCTATTTTAACCGACAAGATTGTTTATCAAACACAAGTATTCAGAAACCATCTAAGATTCACATCTTACACTTTGCAAGCAGATTCTGCATTCTGATATAAGTCATAAAAAAGTACACTTTACAGAGTTTATCATTCTGATATCAACACCTTCTCTGCTTGCCTCCCTAAGATCAACCATTCTCCTTCTTTTTGTGACCGAAGCAAGACTGGAACGTCCATTTCTTGGATTAGGCCAGGATTGTACAGATTAATCCCTGGAATCCAAAAGTAATCCTATGCAGTATATCTGTTTAGGGTTTGGATTCGCTTCCCATCAACACACCCAATTTACCATTTTCGACATAAACAGTTTTTACCCTACTACAAATTGGCGACCATAGTGGGAGATTAATCTCTCAGTTGCAAAATAAATTTCTCAATTTTCATCTCAATTATCTCAATTTCAAAATGGTGGATTTTAGGTGTGGGTTAGTAAGTATTCCTGATGCTACTGGCGCCGACAATACTCCTGGCGCCAATATTCATGCTGCTGATACCAACGTACCACCTACCGGGGTTGTCAATACATCCCATGGCGTTATATCCTCTACCACAAACACCAGTGGTGCTAGAAACATTTCCTCTGGTGTGACACCTCCTTTCACCGGAGCCAAAGACGTTGCTACTCTTCCTAACGTTTCTTCGAGCGTGACACCTCCAATCACCACAAGAGCTACTACCACTCCTTTATCAACACAGGAGGCTGGAGTATCCCGGGGAAACCAACCTCCTATTGAAGAAATCTCTCATTTTTTGGAATCACTAGGAGAGCATGAATATAACCACGTTCTCCGCCTGAAAGAATTCTCAAAACCACTCACTGGGAGAGCATACACCTGGTACAATAACATTGCACCAAACAGTATAACCAATTGGTGTGAGATGGTTACCGCTTTCTACAAGAAATATTTCTTTGTGTCTGAGCATATCACTCTGTCATACCTGGGAAGAATGTTTCAGCGAAACAATGAGCATCCAAATGATTATGTCAAGAGATTCAGAATTCAGGAATTAGATTGTCACGAACCAAATGTGAATGAACAACAACTGGCGGAATTGTGCATCAATGTCATGGTACCTGTCTATCGTGCTTTACTGGAGAACCTACGCTTCCAGACATTTTCTGAGCTCCATGAAGCTGCTAAAAACTCGGCTACAACAACACCTTCCTTGTTAAAAAAAACCAGGCCTGCCAGGAATGAAGATACACGCAAGACTCAAGGAAGTAGACGCATCATCAATAAACAATATAATACTCAACCCTCTGTAAGTGTTGTGGGTGAATGAGGAAAAAGGAAAGCTCCAAAAACAAGACAACAACCCAAATGTGCGGCACCAACACAACAGACAACTCAACCTCGGAAAGCTACGACTACGACTCCTGTAGAGCAACAAGAAACATGAGAGGCTGCTCTAAATTTCCCATTTCCAATCGTATGGTAATTGAGCTCCTGCAGGCATGTATTTAAGATGGTGATAATATCAAGCTACCTCTTATCAGACATCCACTAACTGAGAAAGAAATGGAAGATCCCAGATACTGTCATGACCATAGGTTCGTCAATCACCCCAACAGAGATTGCAACAAATTGAAGCGCATTTTCAAAGAGAATGTGGATGCAGGGGAGCTTCAACTAGGCACTGAGGGAGTTCACGGGGACCCTTTTCCTGTTAGAAGTTGTATGCTCTCCGGGGACTCCGTCCACAAAACTGTGCAGTCTATGATGGAGCATGCATGTGAGATCCTCTATTTTTATAAATCGCAACGTCAGGACGTATTTGCAGCTCTCAATCGTGTCGTCTCAGGTAATTGATTATTTCCAGTCATAGAAGTTGCTCCTGAACCTCAAACTCTTCTACATGATATGACTGGTGTATGTAACTGGGGACTCCTAACCACTTCTCACCTCAAAGGCGCTGATTTCGAGAGAAAACTGATTGACGCAGCCTCTGACTTTAACATTGTCACCGTCAAGACTCTGAAAGCTGCAGGAATTTCAAAGAAAGAAGTTGTTCACTGCCCAACGATGATCAAAAACTCAGAAAGAGAGTCCAAAGATGCTTACGGGTACATTAATCTCGAAATCAAGGTAGGAGATACCCTGACACACGCCAAGTTTCATATTTGTTAAGGAATACCCAAATTATGATATGGTTCTGGGGCGCTTCTGGATACATAACAACAAAGGGAAGCTAGGAATATGTCCTTTGACAGTGTCTATACCTGAGAGGGTCTCCAACAATACGCCCAACCCTGAATATTATTTGTTGTTGTATCGAAAACATGCAGACGTGACACAATTATCTGGAGAGAGTGAAGCATCATTTGTCCGCAGGTTTTGCACACAGGTAAGTCTTGTTGATCAACCTTTTTTACAACCAGTCACTCCTCATCCCGTCAAGACCTGGGGACTCGTTTCAATTATCAACCCAGCCGTCTCCAGGCGATGCGAATGGGATGCCAGTCCTTTCCAATATTTTATCAAGTGTCTAGAAGCGGCCTCGCTTAAAGATAAGAAGTCTAGATGCCAAGTAGTAGTACAGGACTTGAATCCTTTTCAGGTCGGGGATAGGGTGTTAAAGATCACTACTAATGCTCAAGCTGATCCGCCAAATCTCCCAGGAGATGAGAAAGAACCTTTCCTGGTTACAGAAATCATTTTGGGAGGCTACTGCAAACTCATTGGTACCGACAATATGGAAGGAGTAGTAATACACTCCAGGTGGCTTAAACCTTTTAATGCTTAGGATGTCATGTCACCTTTTTCCTCTAGCATTTCCCCTAGCGTTTCCTCTAGCATTTTCATTTTTCATGCAATATTTGTAATTCCTCCAAAATGATTGTACTGGATTGCATTCATAGTTAGGATTTCAGTTTATCAGTTAATCGAAGCATTATTTTCCTTTCAAAAAATTACTCATGAATCATTTCAAAACAAAATCCCAAATAAACTCAAAATCCTCACTAAACAATTACCTATTAGTTCAAAACCAGAAAATCAAACCCTAAAAGAGGCGTCTCTTCCCTATCAAAAAAAAAAAAAAAACTAAGAGGAGAAGATTCAGAAAATAAAAGCATTCAAGGGAAATTGTCCAACAACTACTCATCTTTCTTTGAAAAGGCGTCTTTCATGTTCTGAAGAGCAACCTGCTTCAGCTTCAATTCCTGGGATAACTTCTCAATCTCTGCCTCCTGCTAATTAATGAGATCAATGGAAGGAACTTCATTCATCTCAGTTTGAAACTTATGGATTTTGGAAATCCCTTCACAGAACCAGGAAGTGTTGAACCTGAAGTTCACGTACATGTCCCGATAGTACTCCCAGTTTGAAACTACTTCTTCAGAAACGGTGTGTCCAGTCACATTGCACATGTCAGCAATTAAATCCAAAGCCTCCTCTACACGTTCGGATAATGATGACTCGTGGATTTCTTGGTCGTGGTAATGTGTCCATGCTTCTTCCATATTTGAGTATGCAACTCCGCATACTTAGCTGGTACACTGAATCCTCCAATCAACCCGTGATCCGTAAAGGGAGCATCAAATAGAGGGTCGAAGGTGGCACCTGCAGCAGAATACACAACTAGCGCTCTTCCGGGTTCAGGAGGTCCTTTGGGGATATTCGCTTCTACGACCATAGATGTGACGTCTTCATTCTCCTGGGAAGGTACAGTAGCATCCCCAACATCGTTAATCACATCCATCTCGGGAATATCGACTGGTTCAGTCTCGTCCTGCAATATCACTGGTTAATATTTGTTTTCATATAAAAGAGTAAATAATCCTAAGTCGGAAAACGTGTGGAAGACTCACAAATCATCTGCTGGCTCACTTGGGGATTAGACTCGCTACTACTATACTCGGAAGTGCTTCCTTCATCGCTATTGGATCATGAATTTGTTTGAATTTCACCATCATCATCAAGAGACTCGGTATCACCGGATGTCTCATTTTATTCTGGAGATACCTTGAACGTGTTGCCATCCTGGTTACCTGCCAACGCGAGCCTGGAAAAGGCGTTCATATTCCCGAGGAACTAAAATCACGGGAGTAGTTCAACAAGATTAGTTCAAAGTTATCTGGATAATGGTTAATTCAGCTGGTCAAATGGAAACATGTACATACATGTACATTCGAGGAATTAAAAACTACCGAAGCTGTTCGAATACCACCTTCACGCGTCTTTGACCTAATCTCCTTTTTCTGGGGACTGCCTCCGCCTTGTCTAGGTTTAGCCTTACTCTTTTTCTGAAATATCAAACAAATCATGTGGGAGTCAAGATGAATATTCACAGATGAAAAGTGAATGAAGACATGAATTCTTACCTGGATCGGCTCGTCAAAAGATTTCCTTTTGTTCACGGGCAGTAGCTTCAACCTTGGGTGACTCTCCAACGTCTCAGGAATAGGCCTACCTCGGGGGACTGTCACAAGTACTGGTTTTCCGCTAGAATTATTTATACTTAGAAGTCACCACTGGTTTTCTACCAGAAAGCAGAAATGGGAGGCTCTTCTCTTCTACATCATCGAAAAAATCCAATACATGTTTCAAATGACCCATGGAGGGCTTTGGCAGATGACGAGAAAAAATTCCCTGATCAAAACCCATCTGGCGTGCAACCCTATCAATGTTATAGAATTCCACGGTGAAATTTTCCATGAAGAAAGATGGGACATATCCAGGTGTGTAACTCTGCATGAACACGATTTCCCTGACACTCATGTTTTCTCCATTCGAGCGCAATACTAAACCAGAAACAGAAGAAAAATTGTTCGGCTGAACCACGGATGGGTGAATTGGAGTGCAGGGATGATAGTTCACTTCATCATTATGTTCAGAAAGTTGATAAGTCTCGTACCAGGCTTTACGCGCTTATCTGACCAACATAGTATTCTAGTGCCTCCGAGAGTATAGCACTAGGAGTAGGAGCATAGTTACTGAAATGCTCCCATAAACACTCTTGAAGAAATCCAATGTGAAAATGAGATTACACCTTCATATACCCATTGAAAATGTACATATCCAGCACTAGAGAATCAAGGTGGGAATATAAGGAGTCTAGGAACAAGCTACCTATAGGCAAGACGACGCCCTGTGCCAACTTCACAACAATTGGAATCAGTTTGTATCTTATTGTCTTTACACCAGAGCCGCCATCCACAATATCTCTAGACAACCACAAGCACAAGAATGCAGCAATACTGAGCGTGTCATTCAACACCTGCCTCGGCTTCTGTATCAAAGGACACCATTCAGATACCCACCAAGAATAGTAACATTTCTTGGAATCATCTTTCATATTATATTCCACAATTTTCTCACCCAGAGCTATGCGACATGCCTCATCTTCATTAAACCAATTAAAATCAAAATCTCCTACGACCCAGGAGACCCAACAAAATACTTACACTTTCCAAAGTGATAGTCATCTCTCCCCACCTATATATAGCTGTGGGAGTCGGAATGCACCATCGAGAAATGAAGGAAATCAAACTTGGTACATCTTTCCTAATATAGAGCTTCGCAGACGCCTTAACAGCTTCAGAAATTTGTGCTTTAACCAAATTACCCCTGACATGATCATCACCAACCATATCATCCATGCTTCCCAAGAGAGTAACGGAGTTTGAAAATTTTAAAGTCCACTGGAGAGGTTGGATATTCATTCTTCTGGAGACAGAATCTTAATACACGGTATGGGAAAATTGAAGGCGCTGCTTCTACTTCCTCTGAATCAGTAAGGAGAGTTATAACATGACCCGGGTGAGTCGTATGGGTCGTGTAAGACACTTCTAAAAATTCATCATCTATATTCGGTTTATCTTTGGAATCATTAATGCTTCCTTGCTTCGCGGAAGAAATATTGCCATGTGACATCTTATCCAGACAAAAGTTTCTTACGTTACTATTTACTTCTGAGTAACTACATAAACAAGATATAAAAATAGTTACTACTTCTCTACATACTTTTAAGGGGAAGAGCCATGCTGCAAGTTACTATCAAGATTCGTCACTAATGGTCGAAGATACATGGATGAAAAAATATGGAGCTTACATGCCAGTGGGAACACAAAAAAACAAAAATTCACGTTAAAACTTTTGGCCGTGGGATATTACACCCACGACCAGGATGAGTTAGGGGTTACACTCGCTCAAATAAAAAGAAAAAATCTTTTGCCTCGGGTATTACACCCATGGACGAAACCTAAGTTAGGTTTTACGTTTAAAAAAAAAAAGATAAGAAAGAAAGAAGAGAAAAACTACCTACCTGGAGTTTTCCTTGCTCGTCTTGCTGCTGATCCTGATTGCTGGTGACTAATTTTTTAATGATATTGCTATTGGTACTTACCCTAATACTATCAACAAAAGAAGTTCACTCAGATTGGATGAAAGTTCAAGATCATGGAAGTCACAACCACAACTAGGGTTTACACCCGCAAAAAAAAAGGATGTACTTACTTCACGGTGGCAGTAGACACGCTCGTGGTGGAGACAAGATAGACTGGGTTCTATGGATGGAAGCCAGGAGAAACAACAATCAAAGGGAGGTTAGTAGCCCTTTTATACCAAGCACACATTCCAAATCCGAAAAGGCAAAGGCTTCTTTTTACGATGGACAATTATTCCAAGTCCGATCAAAGAAAGGACTTCCCAATCCCGTACACGCACGGGACACGTTCAGTGGGAGGCTTGGCCGGCTGTGTTTCCTGTTGCTGGCTCATTGTGATGGTCGCCCCTTTATCAATCACAATCTCCCTGGTAACTCTTGTCCATTTCTTCTTGTTAATTTGATTTTGTCTATCACCATCTATTGCTTACCCCGCAATAATGTCACTGTTACGTGCTAAGAAGGGGACTTAATGTTGATGGCGGTTTTTAGTTCAGGGCTAAAACTGTAAAATTTCATATTTGTATGTCTGCTTTCTGCAAAGAAGTAGAGTTGTTAAGAAGACGATGAGCATCTATACCTCTCTGCTTACATATGAATTATATAATATTTACGAAATTCATTAGAATAATATTGGTGCACGTAACAACAATTCCAAATATTTTATGAATTTTATTTAAGCTCCCGTCTGCATTATTCACTAATGCAGGGTTTTCTGAGTACTTATCCGATGTTATGTTCCCGGTCGAACTCTTAATATTGACATGATATGACAATTAATGTTCACTCTCAGCTGGGTAGCATGAATTTCCCGAAGTGTCAGGATTAAGATGTGCATGAAGGTACTCAATCAGAGGAGCGAGTTGCGCTGCTCTCCAGGATAAGAATTGGTGATTTTGTATCAACGTGTAAAATTCACCAAAAACTTGATTTATTTTGTGCCAACTCACAAAATTCAATTTATTGACCTAATTATATCAATTTACAAAAATTAGGTTTTCTACCCCAAAACGGAGCCTGCACGATATCTCGATTCTTACTGGTCGAGACTAAAACCTAGGCAAGCTAGTAGAAATACAATCCTACCAGAAATCTGAAACCAGGAAGAAAAGGGAAACCGTGGCTAATTTTAGCAGTGGCAAAAGAGGCGCGCCCGCGCCAATTGGCCAGTCGGTTTTCCCTAGCTGACGCCTTCCCTCACCGACCGGCCTTACTCCAATTTGTTGCTCTCCAGCCCCTCTTTCCAACCAACCAATCATATCGTTTCTAGCCTACCTGCTGCTACTCCAAATTGTCAGTCAAATAGGCTAGTCGCGCTGCTTCTTATATAATAAAAATGATCTAAACCGTCCAAGTCAGTCGCGGAACGATCATGACCACACGACTTGGCCGGTAAATTTGGTGCGACTAATAAAATTTCATGATACTCATCGGAGGTCCCACTTTTATCCCATCCAATCAGAACTATCTTAGCCTGCAGGCACCATTCACAATTGGTAGCCAAAGTAGGCTAGTCGAGCGGCTCCAAAAAGGGTCTTAATTAGGTTAAGACCGCCCGTGGAAGTCTTAAATCAATCACAGTCGTCCAACTTAGCCGGCTTAGATTCTATTTTGGGAGACCAATGAGGTTCCATCATGATTATCGGTCGTCCCTCTCTTACGAGGACCGATCACCTAGTCCTCAACCTACTCAAATAGCTCCTGGCAGCTACTTAAAGTAGGCCAGTCACGCTCCTTACAAAACTCCAAATAAATTCAACGACAATCAACAACTGCCGCAAATCATCTCAACCGCTCAAGTTCACCAGCTGATTTGACTGATCTAGATTTAATTTGAGCCAACCAATGAGGTGATATGATGATTACCGGTCATCCATATCCCATGAGGGCCGATCATCTCGTCCCTAAATGGTGCGTGTCGTTTACACAACAAATTAAATAAATTCTTTCCACACAATTAACTGGTAATATAATGGCAAGGAGTTCGTTCCCACGGAGAGCAGAGAGATTTTAGCTGTTAGAAAGTAACCAAATGAGGGTTTTTATATTTCAAATCAAAGTAACTAATAAAAGAAAATAAGAATACTTTCCTGTAAACAATAATAAGAAAGATGATTAGGGAATCCTTCGTCGTCACTGAACCGAAACTTAATTAAATATAAATTTATTTCTTGTTGAACTTATATTGTTACCACCCGTAGAATAGAAATTTTTAGAGCACTGCTCGGTCGAACTCGCATGCGTTTCTATATCAAGCATCTTTGTCAATGTTAGTGATCAAAACTATAAGTCTTGATTTCTAGTCTATTATAGCCACGTCTCGGACTAGGATAGCAAGTGTAGTTGATCTCAAGGACTTCATGGCGATTCATCATACAAGTGGAAGAACTACTCAAGGAACCGGTGAAACTTCTTGATAAAAAGGTATGTGAAGACTTGAACTTATCAGTCACTCAAAAGTCTATCTATTATATCTCCTACTTCTTGAGACAAAAGTCGTATGCTATATATATATACTTAGATTATACACATTTGGTATTTCGAGCCGAGTATACCTCGCCTATCTATATCTCGAAATATGTGTTGGTAAGCGTTTCGCTTCGACCATGTTTTTATTTACCTAGTGGCGCAAGTCATGATATGTTTCAGTCATCTTGAAAATTGCTTTGACGAGAAATAGTGTAACAACTATATAACGTCCTCTAAGAATGTTTCAATGATTGGAATAAGAGTTTAAATTACATAACTAATAATGGACATAAGTATGTTGTGGAAACACATATGTGCATAACTCCTATACTAGAAGAATGGCTAGTAGCCAAGTCCGCGAACTCATCCGCGAACTGCCGAAGTTCTCAAATCCGAGAATTTCTGCTGGAGTTAACAAACTACTTGCGTGAGCCAAGTTCGCGAACCCAGTCCACGAACCGGCGAAGTTCTCAAACCCGAGGATTTCTGCTGGAGTTTGTGAACTCTATTCAGTAACTTAAGTCCGCGAACCTAGTCTGCGAACTTGAGAAAGGTTATATATCTGAAGATGATTTCTGAACTTAAACTTATAAAGACTAAGGAATGCTTTTGCAAACCGTGGCTATAAAGTTCATGAACCGATTCATGTGAATCAAATCATCTTTATTGCTTCAATTGTGTCTTGTGTAGTACATGAGATTTCCTTGCAATTGAACAACTCTCTAACTAGTTCATATGAGTCATTTGAACTAGTTATGGTGAAGAAGAAAATGGTTGGTATGGAATGCTCAAATGGCTAACCTTTTGGTTGACTATTGTTGAACCAACAATGCACACGTTTGGGTACGGTTAACAAACCTAGAATCGTGCAGTTCATTTGTGTATGACAAGCTAAGATTTCGATCTAACTGTTGAGATATATTATCTTGAATCTAAATCAGGTTTTCATCTAACGGTGGATAGTGTTTGCTTTGTGAGCAAGGCGAAACCCTGATTTGAAAGACTATATAAGGGGACATCTAGCAACTCTACAAACTAATCCTCACACCTTACGTGTGATACTAGTTTGCGTGCTAGAGTCGGTTCTCCTTTAACCTTTGGTTTTCTTCTTCTAAAACCAGGTTAACGACTTAAAGACTTCACTGGGATTATGAAGCCATACCGATACTACTTTTATCGTATTTGTGTTATCTGATCTTGCATCTTCTATCGTACGAGTACAATCAGATTGATTGTCTTGAGATTAACCTCTTCGATAGGAAAGATATAAAAAGTAATCACAAACATCTTCGTCTCATCGTTTGTGATTCCACGACATCTTGTTTCGCTACTATACGATTAAGATTGTTGTGAGGTGATTGATTAATCTAGGTTGTTCTTCGGGAATATAAGACCGGATTATCAATTGGTTTTTGTTCACCTTGATTTTATATCAAAAGACGAAACAAAAACTTTAGGGTTTTTCTGTGGGAGAAAGATTGATCCTTTGATAGACTTGTCTGTATGAGACATATTTGTTTATTATCAAAGCCTGCGAGTTTGGGTCGTAGCAAATCTTAGTTGTGGGTGAGATCAGCTAAGGGAATCAAGTGCGCAATATCCTGCTGGGATCAGAGGCATAGGGGTGCAACTGTACCTTGGATCAGTGGGAGACTGATTGGGGTTCAACTACGGTCCAGTCCGAAGTTAGCTTGGAGTAGGCTAGTGTCTGTAGCGTCTTAATACAGTGTGTATTCAATCTGGACTAGGTCCCGGGGTTTTTCTGCATTTTCGGTTTCCTCGTTAACAAAACTTCTGGTATCTCTGTTATTTCTTTTCCGCATTATATTTGTTATATAATTGAAATAATACAAGTTGTGTGTTTAGATCAATAAATTGGAGAGTCTGACCTAAAGGTTGTTGATTGATATTGATTGATCCTTGGATATTGGTCTTTGGTACCATCCAAGTTATTCCTTGTGTTTGATTAGAGACTCGCTGATTTCTATTAGCTTGAGTAAATCAAAAAAACAGAAGAGAGAGATATTAACTCCTTGAGATACTTTTAATTAGATTGAGTCTGACTGTCTAGTTGATTCTCTATAAAGTATTTTGGAGTTAGTCCATACAGATTGCTAAGCGAAATATTGGGTGGTGTTGTTAGACCCCCGCTTTTTCAATTTGTGTCAGAGCAGACAAACATGTTTAAGAACTTATAAGTATGTGTTTGTAGCGATCTGACTCTATGGACAGTTGTGCTATCTCAATAAATACAACACCATATCCAGGGATTTCAGATTCTCTTCCATGACTGATTTATTAAAATCTGTAGAAGAAATTCTATCTAAACCTCCACCAGGTACAAAATCCCTTGAAATCTTTTCTGAAATTGAAAAGAAACTTGAAATCCTGTCTTCTGATGTTGATATGTTTCTCCAGAATGAACAAGAATCTCTTGAGAGGCTAAACCAAGCTATGACAAATAATGTTTTTGTAGAGGTTGACATTGATTTGATTATCAATGAGAGTTGTGCTCCTCGTCTGGGATCTTCTAGTCATATCTTGCATGTCCTGGATCAAGAGGAGTTTAAATCTCTGTCACATAATTATCTCATTACGAATAAATTTTGTCATTACTCTACTCCTTATAATTTTTCTCAAGAACAATTTCTGATAGGATGGAAAAAGAGAAATCAGATCTTTAATTTTTCAATTCTGATAATACTCTTTGATAGTTCTAAAGTAATTATGTTCTGGGATGGTCCCAATACTTCAAGGTGTAAGAGATGTTAGAAAGAAGCTCTCTCTTGGTGTTATGGTATGCAAACATTATTTTAGACTAATGTTCCTCGGTGTACCAAACATGTCCTTAGTTCACACATGCCGTTCGCATACCCTGGTCAGAAACCGTCTCATGTATGATTCCAGTACTCGAACGTGTCAATTTGGTTGCTTGACATATTAAAAAAAAATTTCTCCTTCTCGTTCACTTCACCCTCTTCTTCAGTTCGAGAACTCAAGAGAAAAACCAACAGTTCGTATACCCAGCCTTTCCGATCATCCTTCTTCTCAATCATTTTGCTATTTTGTTGTATCTTCGGAATTGGAAGAAGAAGCTGCATCTTGGGTCGAAAACGGTTTGTTTTTCTAAGTTTGTGTTTCTAATTCACCATTAGCACCAGTTCGAAAACCAAGTAAGTTTTCGATTTCGCTCTTGTATTTTTGCAATTATGAGTAGTGCCACTCTTCTATGAATTAGGTATAGGTTTATTTATTTATTTGCACAGCTCTTAGTTTGATTTAAGTTCCCACGGCTATCAACTATCTGAAAGCCATATAAAATGTTAAATCATTTTTAACGCTAGATTTTAAAATAAAGATGTTCAATGGTGTGCTGGATGTTATTACGCTGGCACAAAAAGACGAAGTAGATGAAATTTTACAAAGAATGGTTGCGACGTTGTTGGATTTGATGGATGGATTTAGCATAACCGAATGTGTTATTATTTACAATTGCATTATGGTATTCATCATCAGATGTTTTTACTTATATTCACTATTCTTTGCAGACTTTCGAATTCTCCTACTCTATTTTATATCTTCGTACATTAAGAGGGTTTATTGAGGATAATCATAAATCACATGTCTACATGGTGAAATTTGAAATTTTAGTCGTAACTCTGAAAAAGGTTTGTACTTCTAGCTTGAATTTAATCTCATATCAAGCTATCCATTTGTACATATGGCCGAGGGCAATCTTCTCTACAACTTTTTACCTTTCTTAGTATGTTGCACCATTCAAACATTCAAATAGAAATGATGTATGTTGAATGATAAAATTTTAAACTTTCTTTTCCAACGTTTGAAAATAATGCATATTTTTCTCTGCTACTTCGTATGCTTCCATGGTTCATGGTAGTAGTCAGACCAGTGATCTGGCTTAGTATAAGTTGCAATATATTTTTATTAGGATTCCAATAATTCCATCAATAAATCCTTCCCATTGTTTTGGAAGACTCGGACTTCGGATAAAATCATTAGATAGCCAGATGTTGTTTTGATTTTCTGATTACAAGGTTGGTCTTACACGCTGTAGATTCTTCTTTCAAGAAGAAGAAGAAAGACAATCTTCATAACAATCGCTAAAGTAAACGCTTTCATAAAGTGAAGCTTACTAGAACTTTACCTTCCCCACTGTTCTTTCCTTAGGTATAGCTCAACTTTGTTAGTGATTTCAATAAAACTATAATATATATTAATTATACTAAGTTTAACATGAGTTTAAGAGGGCTGAGTTTTCTGAGTGGGGAGTAAGTCGGTGACTACGCTGCCGGGAAAAATATATATATATACAATGAAGAAATTCATAAGAACTATGAGAAGCAATATACACACGTAAATAAACTTAAATGCTCGGGTAGGGTTGATGGAAGCAAATACCACGATGCAGTAGACTGTCTACAAAAACAATGGTAGAACTCCGACTATGCAAGTTAGTGGTAGAATTAATCATTTGTTTTATTATGCACTTTTTGTTTTTTTGATTATTGTGTACCTTTTAGCTTTATGAGATTACCTATCTATTTGCGTTAATGTACAACTTTTACACCTTTAGTTAGGTTAGTTACTCATCTTCTTTTAATTTTTTAATTCAGATACTAATGATGTGATTTACATAGAGTTGTTACTACTCTAACATGTTTTTTGAGAAAGATATGATTTTAGAAGAACAATATCTTCTCGGAAATAGGTAGTTAAAGTTGTTTTTTTTTGCATAACCATGCCAAGAGTTTTATAGTCTACAGCCATGGGAAAAAACTGTTTTTAAGTATTACTGCACATCTATCAGATGCCATAAATGTGGCAAAAAGATGCAAGATAATGTGATTTAGTGGTCAGTTCTTGCGGATGGTGTGGATATGTGGTAGGTTCAGCGTTTGATAATGGTTATTTTTGACTGTTTTATTATTAATTAAATTATCTCAACTTTTTTAAAATGCTAAGTCATACAAACTTCCACGTCGCACGGTGAGTGTGACGTCCTGGTCAAATTAAATTAGATAAAAATTTTGGACATTAATAATTCTGGAGAGGACATTTGGCGGGCTTCTATTGGTCTGGACATTAAAACTTGGATTACTCTGTTTACACCTGTATTTAACTGGCCATTTATAACCCCGTTAGCAAAAACGTGGGTATACAACACTTATGTGTAGATTTACACCTAACTAATTACTTACACTTGGTTTACACCAATTACTTAACTGG
Source organism: Papaver somniferum (assembly GCF_003573695.1). Classification (NCBI taxonomy): domain Eukaryota; kingdom Viridiplantae; phylum Streptophyta; class Magnoliopsida; order Ranunculales; family Papaveraceae; genus Papaver; species Papaver somniferum. The sequence goes on from NC_039365.1 coordinate 47,734,717, forward strand.
TCGTAATTAACGTCAGTTAGGTATACATTACTTTCGTCCAAATTTAATAGTTTGTTTGGATGCACCACCGGAAGCTACTTTTCGATTTCTAAAAATCGAAAAGTCAAAAGTAAGTAATGGGTACCATATTTGCAAACAACTTATGGAAGTTAAAAAGCTTCTTTTTTCCGGAGGGAATATATTTTGCTTCTGCCCTTTGTCAGAAACAACTTCTCAACTTCTCCTCGGGTTTTTCTTTTTCTGTTCTTTTTCCATCTTCTCCTCGGGTTTTTCTTTGGACAACAAAATACATGAGCTTGAAGAAGAGAGGGTAGGAGTTTATCCTCCGCAACTCGAAGGTCAGCTGATACTGATTATTCTTTTTATGAAATTTCAGTAATTTGGGTTTTTTTTTCCTTCTTATTTGGATTTGGATTTGGATTTAGATTTGAAATTTGTTTCCTCTAATCTTCAATTGGCGTTGAGGTACGATTCATCAAACCCTTAATTTACTTGTTGATGGATTTTATGAAATGGGTTTGGTATAAATTTTAAATTTTTTTTTTTTTGCTTAATTATACAATGGATTTTTGTTAACTTGCTTCCGGATTTTTATGTTTGAAATTCATTATATAGGATGTTGTATAATTTGTCTTTTAAGATTCGTAGCACAGTACTATCTTTTAAAATGGTGGTAAACTTGAACTGTAAAAAATATTAGGAACTAAGAACAATTAATGGTGAATCGTGATAACGGCGAATCAGTGATTGAGATATCAGATTGATAACATTTGGACCGAAATAGTACTGGTGAATTGATGATTAAGTCGTATGTCGAAAGCACAAGTAGTTAACTAGATTTAGATTTACAGATTGATAAGCTACGCTGCAAGTATCTATATACACCTGAATTTTTGCTTTAAGTATTCATTGAGATGTCAAGACGGGTTTCATGCTCTAATTTAAGTTTCCTAGGTATACAAGTTAAGCTTTGCGATACTATAAAGTGACGGGTTTATGAATGTTGCTGCTTATTAATCCGTTTTTAATTGTTGCTTGTATAAGCCTTTTGAAGCGACTAAAATCATTGATTATTTTTTGTCATTACGAAGTATATACTTTGCGTTTCTAAGGGATATTTCTCTTATCAGCGCGATCTTGTATATTGTGTATTAGGTACGGTGGGCGCGAGGGCAAGCTTATAAGGTCTATTCTATTGGTCAGTTTGTGAAGATAGCGGCTCTGGATGAATTGGTGTTCACACCAATAACTGAATCAACGAGAGGTTGTTTGTTGTCTCCCTAGTGATTACATCCTTACATTTTCCTTGCTTTATACAATGGCCTTAGCTTCTTTGTATGGTAGTACACATTCACAGCTCAGTAGTTACATTCATAACTCTGTAGTTTGTTATTTCTTCTTGAGTATGTTGTTCTCTCAGAAATCAACCTACAACTACTTTGAAATGCAATCCACAACGTCCAAATGATCAACTGGAGTTTTCATCCTGTTCAAAGGTAAATGGAATTTCGTTTGCTGATCACATCATCTAATGCAAGGCTTGCGAGCAAGAGGTCATTTTACCACAAGATTTTCACAAAGGGCTACCTAGATATATACATAACACCATCTCTTTCCCTTGTTATCGTGAAAGTTGGATGTTTGATATATTTTATTTTGGATTCCATGAACTTGTAATACAATAGTTATACAATAATGAACATTTTTTGGCTTCTATCCTTGTTGTGTTGCCAAACTTGCTTCTTGACTTTCTAACTTACAAGTCAAGCAGTTGCCAAACTAACTTATCCACTTTTTAGCTTCTGAGAAGTCCAGAAACACTTCTTCCTTCTACTTCTGTATCCAAACAGGCTATAATCCTAATTGGGATACCATTTTCATATTCTTATACGAGAAAAAATTAGCTGAAAACCAGAGTTCTTCGGTTGTCTACCGCGTCTCTCTATTCCATTTTCTTGCTGCAACAGAGCCCATCAATTGCATCCTTTCTTTTCTACCTTCTGTTCTCCTCCTCTCTTCCTCTATCTATTTTCTTCGCAAGTTTTCGTCTTATGTATGTTCAATTTTAGATCTCTCTATGTTGTTGATTTAAAGTTTAACAATTAGGATTTTATGATTCTTAGAATTGATTGATGAAAGAGAGCTTTCAAGGTGTTCTAAACTAGAAATCTATAATATATTTATAGTCATGGCATCACATTCAGTCAATTTTTAGAATTAGGACATTGATGAAATCAACAATGGAGGAAAAAATTGTACAACTCATCCATTGTCACGTGAAAGAAAAATGCTTAAAACTTATTTAGAGGGAAAATTTTCCAAAGAAGATTCAGGGTCTAATAAGAGACTGGATGCAAATAAACTACAGAGACATTTTTATAGCGTTGAAATACTAGACAATTTATATGATATTATTTTGATGAAGAAACATTAGAATAACTAGACGGAAAAGTGATTCATTCCTTGGAAAACAAGTGACATAAAAGATATATAGATAACATGATAATAGTAGTCTTTTCCTAAACCATGGATTCGATGAAAAATAGAAGAATTTGGAAAATATTATTACAAAGATGAACCAAAAATAAAAAGAAGACAATAACGTAAGATGTTAACACTCAAAGAACATCTACGACAAAAAAATACAGTGTAAACATGAATGTGTTTTCATGATTTAGGAGCATCATAAATTCACAAAGAGCAATATCTCTTCAGTAAATTAACAATAACATGTGAAGATCATTAAAGGTTTAGGTAATTTGGAACCCACAATTGGAGGATACTCTTACAAATTGGGAAATACTCACGGTTATATGGGGCTGGATTTTGGCTATGGGGGTACTTTTTTGAGATGAAATGTTAATACTGCCCTTCACCCTAATTAAAAACTAAAAATAAAAACCTAAATCATTTTAATTTTGTATCCCCTCAAAACCGTCTGCACTCTTCTTTTCCTCTTCTTCGTCTCCTTCTATAAAAATGAAACCTAAAACAAAAAAAATGTTTTAGGCAATTCCGACAAGAAGGTGAATGATTCCAATTAACTTTCATATTGTTACGATGGAATTATTTAGGTTTTAAATCAAAAATTAGGTTCAAATTAGGGTTACACAATCACAGTAGGTACTGATATTATCTTGGACACGATATCGATTGTTATAGTCGGTATTGTTTTGTTGATGAAACCAATACCGACTGTGTTAGTCGGAATTATTTGTAGGTTGAATTCAATGCGGACTGATGTTTGCACAACTGTGAACTCTCTGCCTTGAAATTGGCCACAGTCTATATTGTCGGGTAACACTTTCCAACGCCGATTGTTAATCTACCAATGTTAATTCCATTTAAACCGATGCACCAATGCCGACTTTTCTTTGCACTATTGTGTGAAAATTGATGTCTCTGCATTGACCACAAATCTCTCATATCACTCAAATCTCTTCAATCTAAAATTTAATCTTAACACACTTGGGGGATACTTAAAAGTAATTTATCCATTACAAAAATTATTTGGATAAGGGGTTCTTCAATTTACTTCATTTTTTTTTGGTATCCTTAATTCGTAAGAATATCTCCCAATTGTGGCTTCTAATTTTGTCCCTTTTTAACCAATGATAGTTGGTTATAAATTTGAATACTGATTAAGTTCCAAATCGAGTAGGATGATATACCAATTGCTTTTAACTAAACTGGGAGCTTAAAAGTATTGATGCATTAGTGTCATATTGTTGTACTCCCTACACTCTATTACATGTCCTTTGTGTAGTCTCTTCTTAGCTTGACCGGGTTAGGCTCACAATCACATGTTAAGTAAATCGCACCTATTTTCCTAAAAAAAGACCATATTGTACTTTCGAAGTGAAGCACCATCAATTTAATTTTGCACGGGGTTGACACCATTTGAGCACTTATGTTATGTATCATTCTCTAAGTATCTTGAAAAAATCATTAGAGAAAAAGGTCACCTCATTTGTTGCTCTCTCATCTTTATCATGATTACATACTACACTAAACTAATTTATAACATCCAACATGGATCCATCTGTTCTTTTGATTTCTCGATTTCGGTCTACAGTGACGATGATAAATTCTTAAACTAATCAGGGATAAATATTAGTGAAATTAAATCAAGTGATTGGTATTTTTTTTTCAAGATATATTTTTGCTGGAACTGTGTGTCTGAATATAAACTAATTTTATTAGTACGGACATTATCAGGTGTTTATTGATGTTATAGAAGTATGGGTACATACAAGACTACCAACAACCGGATATCATGTTAGAATAGGCCTATCTCAACGTCTTAAGTGAATGTTATAGAATGATATAGATTGTTTATTGTATAATTGACTAAAATGTAGTCTTTTAAAGTATTTGGATACATTAACTAAGTCGTATTCTTTTTAATGTTTTGTTACGAAAAAATAAAACAGTACACTCAAGACTATAAGGAGAGGTTGGGCCGGAGCCGTAAGGCCCCGGTGATACCTAGTTACCCAATAAAAATTAATCATGTAGGATCGGTTATACCAATTACCAAGATCAGTCACACCAATTACAAGGATCGGTCACACCAATTACTCTCTTATGATCGGTCACACCAATTACCAGGATCGGTCACATCAATTACAAGGATCGGTTACACCAACTACCTTATAAAAGTAATAAGGTAAGGACCATTATTACCTTATAAAATTAATTAGGTAGGATCGGTTACATTTATATATGGTATCTACTTGTGATCGGTCATACCAGTCACTAGGATCGTTACACCAATTACAAAGATCGATTATACAAGCTCTTGTGATCGGTCACACCAATTACAAGGATCGATCATACTATCACATGGTGATTACTTAGGACCGGTTACACCAATGATTATACCAAATCATAAGTCTAGGCATTGTGATCAGTTATACGAAGATACATAATTGTTTTTAGAAAATAACCAACTTAAGTACGCGGAATGGTATGCGGACTTAAGTACCCTGAATTATTTTGTAAATAGTTCACAAACTCCAGCAGATTTTCTCGGAAAGAGAACCTTCGACAGTACGCGGAATTGGTTCGCGGACTCTTTTCCGGTTTTCCTGATCAACAAAGTACGCATACTTTGGTTCAAGGAATAAGGACTTACACATGCATGAGTTACCTCACGATGTTAATATCCAACCATGGTTATATAATCTAAACTCTCATTTCAATCATTGAAACATTCTTAGAGGACGTTAAATGATTGTTATTCACAAACCATTTTTCGTCAAAGCCATTTTCAAGTGATTGAAACATAACATGACTTTCGTCACTAGGTAAAGATGAACTTGGGCAAAGAGAAAGCTTACCAACACATATTTCGAGAAATAGATAAGCGAGATAAACTCGGCTCGAAATAGCAAATGTGTATAATCATTGTCTATATAGCAAAACGACTTTTGTCTCAAGATAGGAGATAGAGTAGATAGACTTTTTAGTGATAGATAAGTTCAAGTCTCCACAAAACTTTTAGTCGATGAAGTTCCACCAGTTCCTTGAGTAGTTGTTCGTCTTATATGATGATCGCCATGAAGTTCTTGAGCTCAAATACACTTTCTATCCTAGTCCGAGACTTAGCTAATAGTAGACTAGAAATTAAGACTTATAGTTTTGATCACTAACATTGAAAAACATGCTTGAGATAGCAATGCATGCGAGTTCGACTGAGCAGTGCTCTAAAAATCTCCCCCTTTGTCAATTTTAGTGAAAAACTATCAATACATATGGAATACAAAATAAATAAAACTTTGTAGCTTCTCTTCCACATGCCTGATCTTCTTGGTTCTTCAACATTACTCGAAATCTTTGTCACTTCCAAGTACTCCAATGATTCCAAAGGTTATAAGTTTAGTATCATCGTTGTTGAAAATCCGTAGCTATAACAATGAGAAAACAAAAATTCTCAATCATCGTTATACAGTGTCATAATATTATTATACAGCATCAAAGTTCAATTGTATCACAACTTCGGCAACAATACTATGGTGATATGTATCACTCCCCCTTAGTCAATACTCCATCTCACATGGAAACCACTCCCCCTTACATAATGATCCGTAAACCATATGTATTTGTAGTGTGAACTACACATTAATTCTCCACCTTTTTGTCAATAAAATTGGCAAAGGTACGAAAACTAGTGGGATCCTAATGAAATTTCCACAGAGACATTTCATGACCAAAAGCAAGCACATATCAACTTTCTAGATGCCATCATATAGCCGAAGCTAAATGCTTTCATCAAGGAGTTTATAAAGATACAAGATAACCCCTATAATATTCCACAGCCGCACTTCTCACAAAGATTTGGAAATTAAGTACAAGTTCAATTAAGAACTCCCCCCATAAAATGTCATTCCCGAAAGAACAACAAGAGCGACCTTACTTTCACAAGAAAAGAAGGATTTATTTTGACCAAACACACTAAGAAACCTGACAGAAAAATCAACCTAATGAAACAAATGCAGAATTGAAGTAAACACTTACTGGAGTTCCAAACTCAATTTCCCAAAAGATCGAGATAAGCACATGGGGAAGAGTCATAGTAACAACTAATGAACCAAAACAACACCAATAGACTGATGTAAGTGTTGAAATGTAGCAGTATCTAATGGTTTGGTAAGGATATCAGCCAATTGTTGTTCGGAAGTCAAAAATTCCATAGTTATGATACCATTTTCATAGAGATCTCGAATAAAATGGTACCTTACATCAATGTGCTTTATTCTGGAGTTCTCAACGGGATTCTCAGTGATTCGAATCGCACTAGAGTTATCACAAAAGATCTTCATTATTCCAGTATCAATTCCATAATGAACCAACATTTGTTTCATCCACAGAAGTTGAGTACAACATGATCCAGCAACAATATATTCTGCTTCACATGTGGACACAGATTGTGAATTTTGTTTCTTGCTATGCTAAGCCACAAGATTCAGTCCTACGTAGTAGAAACCCCCTGATGTACTTTTTCTTTCTTCTACACATCCTGCCCAATCAACATCTGAATAAGCAGAAAGGTCAGTGTTAGTATCAAAAGTGTAAGATAGACCATACCCGACAGTGTGGTTGACATATCGTATGATTCTTTGTGCAGCTGCAAGATGAGATTCCTTTGGATTAGTCTGAAATCTAGCACAACAACCAACATCAAAAGAAATCTCAGGTCTAGTAGTTGTAAGATATAACAGGATACCAATAATAGATCTATACAATTTTTGATCCACTTTTACTCCTTTCTCATCTCTGTGCAGTTTGCCAGTATTGGGCATAGGTGTCAGTTTTGGAGTTGACTTATCCAGACCGAACCTTCAAACAAGATCCTTTGCATATTTTCTTGGGATAAGTAAATTCCATACTTATATTGTTGAATTTGTAATCCTAAGACGAACTTCAATTCACTAACATTGCTCATTTCAAATTCTTTAGCAAGAGAGACTTGGAAATCCTTTGCAAGTTTCTCAGAAGTTGAGCCATTGATGATATCATCTACATGGACTTGAGCAATAACAACATCTTTCCCACTCCATTTGGTAAACAATGGTTTATCAGCTCTGCCTCTTGAAAAACCTTTTTTAATAAGAGAAGTGGTAAGTTTTTCAAACCAGGCTCTAGGTGCTTGTTTTAACCCATATAATGCCTTTTTAAGCTTAAGAACATGATCTGGGAAATCAAGGTTTTCAATCCCCTTAGGTTGAGCTACATAGACTTCTTCCTTTAAAATTCCGTTTAAGAACGCGGATTTTATATCCATCTGGAACAACTTAACCTTAAGAAAACAAGCATGAGCTAGTAATAACCGAATGGACTCAAGGCGTGCCACAAGAGCAAAGGTTTCATCAAAGTCGATTCCTTCAATCTGTGAGTATCCTTGAGCGACAAGTCTGGCTTTATTTCTGATAATTTTGCCAAATTCATCAGACTTATTCTTGAATATCCATTTAGTACCAACAATATTGATATTGGAGGGACAAGGTACAAGTTCCCATACATCTTGTCTTTGAAATTTATTTAACTCTTCATGCATTGTATTCACCCAAAAAGGATTGCTAAGAGCTGCATAAATATTTCTTGGTTCTACTTGCGAAAGATAACAACCAAAATTGCAAATATTTTGAAGTTGTCCTCTTGTCTTAGTTGTAGAATCTCTTCCTCCAATAATACTGTTGGGATCATGATTTCTTTGAACCCAGAGGTGTCCTGGAGGTACACGTTCTTGTTCTACAGGACCAGCCTGATCAGTGCTCTTCTCCTCGTCACTAGAAATATCAGGATCAGTAACAGTTGGGATAACTTCAACTAATTCTGGGATTTCTTTGACTTTCTCAATTGTCTCAGTTGGAGGAAATTCAGCAGGAGGATTATCATGATGAAAATTACTAATATCATCGATGATAACATTAGAAGATTCCATCATGACCTGGGTTCTGAGATTAAGTACTCGAAAACCACGGCTATCAGAAGCATAGCCAAGGAATATACCTTCATCATTTTTGGTATCAAATTTCCCTCCCTGTTCTCTATCTTTTAGAATGTAGCACTTACTTCAGAACACTCTGAGATAGTGCAAGTTGGGTTTTCTTCTGTACCACAACTCATAAGGAGTGTTTAGGGTTTTAGACCGTAGGTAAACACGGTTGATCAAATATCATGCTGTAAAGACAGCTTCTCCCCAAAATCTTAAGAGTTTTTGTTATGGAGCATTACCCTGGCCATTTCCTGAATGTTCTTATTTTTTTCTGCAACTCCATTAGCTTGAGGAGTGATGCGTGGTGAGTATTGTTGAATAATCCCTAGTTCGTCACAAAATTAAAACACCTTAGTGTCCTTGAATTCAGTTCCACGGTCGCTTCTAATTTTCTTTAGTTTGTGACCTTGTTCGTTCTGGATTCTTTTAACAATAATCTTGAATTCATCAAGGATTTCATTCTTATGAGATAGGAATGCAACCTAAGTGAACCTGGTGTAATCATCTACCATGACTAAAGCATAATTCTTACTAGCAACTGTGGGTTTTTGAATTGGTCCGAAGAGATCCATATGAATTAAATCAAGTGGAGCTTTAATGAGAATATTGCGAGATGATTTATGGTGTACTTTCGTTTGTTTACCCTTTTGACAGGAACCACATACACCATCAATCTTTGCATTGATTTTGGGAACGCCTCTAAAAGGTTCTTTGTTAATGATCTTAGTTAGAAGACGATAATTGATGTGACCAAAACGCTCATGCCAAAGATGTGTAGATTCCACCTTAGTCAAATTGCAACAGTTGCCGAATTGAGTATCCAAAAGATAACAAATGTTTTTACCATGAGTTCCCTGAAAATTTACTTTCCCAGTTTTGTATACAATGTCACATCCATTTGCATTGAAGACAACTCGATGGCCTCTGTCACAAATTTGACTAATAGAAAGAAGATTTGTAGTCATACCTTTTACGTATACTACATCATGGATTTCAGGTACACCGGGTAGTTTGATCGTCCCCTTTTTGCTTATTTATCAACAACTTCCATCTCCAAATGTCACCGGTCCTCCCTCATATTCGTTTGAAGATACAAACCATGTGAGATCACCTGTCATATGTCTGCTACATCCACTGTCAAGAAACCATTGAAAGGGTGATGTTGATTTTAAAGCAAATGCTCCCATACTATCAGTACTTTCCTGTTTAGGATTTCCTGTTAGTTTTGTACATCCTTTTAGAGAAGCAACCAGTTGTTTAGTTTTCTTATGAAGATTACTCGCAACTTTCATGCTCTTTTGGAAGGACATACAAGTATGTTGAAAGTGATTGGAGGAATCAAAAAAAAAAAAATGGGCCAACACCTTTAAGCTCATCTGAGCAGTTCTGAGTCATATCAGTTTTCACAACATCTGAACGTTGTTTATCATCTGACTTACGACTTTTCTTCATAGAAGAACAACTGGAATTATTTAGATCCATCAAAGTAATTTTAATAGATTTCAAATCCTTAAGTATTGTGATTTCTGCAACAAGATCAGAGTTGATCCGGATTTGTTCATCCAACATTTTCTGTAGAATAACCAGTTTATCAGAACTTCTTCTACGATTGGTTTTTAATCCTGGTGAAGCGTTTCTAGATACTTTACTGTCCATAGAGTCAGATCGTTACAAACACAGACTTATAAAGTCTTTAAACGTGTTTGCCTGCTCTGATACCAATTGAAAAAGAGGGGGTCTAACAACCACACCCAATATTTCGATTAGCAATATGTATGGACTAACTCCAATACACTTTTAAGAGAATCAACAAGACAGTCAGACTCAATCTTAATAAAAGTATATCAAACAATTATACCTCTCTTTCTCGATTCAATACTTACTCAAGCAAATACAAATCTGCGAGTCTAATTGAATACGAGAGAAATCACTTGAATGGTACCAAAGACCAATGTTCAAGTATCAATCAATTTCAATCAACAACCAAAGGTTGGATTTTTCAATTGATTGATTTAAACGCACAACCTGTGATGTTTCAATTATATAACAAAATATAATGCGGAAAAGAAATAATACAGACAACAAAAGTTTTGTTAACGAGGAAACCGCAAATGCAGAAAAACCCCGGGACCTAGTCTAGATTGAACACCATACTGTATTAAGCCGCTACATACACTAGCCTACTACAAACTAACTTCGGTCTGGACTGTAGTTGAACCCCAATCAATCTCACACTGATTCAAGGTACAGTTGCGCTCCTTACGTCTTTGATCCCAGCAAGAATTTTAATAGATTTCAAATCCTTAAGTATTGTGATTTATGCAACAAGATCAGAGTTGATCCGGATTTGTTCATCCAACATTTAATGGAGAATAACCAGCTTATCAAAACTTCTTCTACGATTGGTTTTTAATCCTGGTGAAGCGTTTCTAAAGACTTTACTGTCCATAGAGTCAGATCGCTACAAACACAGACTTATAAAGTCTTTAAACGTGTTTGCCTGCTCTGATACCAATTGAAAAAGCGGGGGTCTAACACCACACCCAATGTTTCGATTAGCAATCTATATGGACTAACTCCAATATACTTTTAAGAGAATCAACTAGACAGTCAGACTCAATCCTAATAAAAGTATATCAAAGAGTTAATTATCTCAATCTCTAATTCAATCTGCAATCAGCAAATAAAAATCTACGAGTTCGGTTGAATATAAGAGATATAAACTTGGATGGTACCAAAGACCAACATCCAAGGATCAATCAATTTCCAATCAACAACCAAAGGTTGGATTTCACAATTGATCGATTCAAACACACAACCTGTGATATTTCAATTATATAACAAAATATAATGCGGAAAAGAAATAACACACACACCAGAAGTTTTGTTAACGAGGAAACCGCAAATGCAGAAAAACCCCGGGACCTAGTCCATATTAAACACCACACTATATTAAGCCGCTACAGACACTAGCATACTACAAACTAACTTCGGTATGGACTGTAGTTGAATCCCAATCAATCTCACACTGATTCAAGGTACAGTTGTGCTCCTTACGTCTCTGATCCCAGCAAGATACTACACACTTGATTCCCTTAATTGATCTCACCCACAACTAAGAGTTGCTACGATCCAAAGTCAAAGACTTTAATAAACAAATCTGTATCACACAAAAAAGTCTACGGTAATAGATAAATCTGTCTCCCACAGAAATACCTACGAGTTTTTGTTTCGTCATTTGATAAATCAAGGTGAACAGTAACCAATTGATAAACCAGAATTATATTCCCGAAGAACAACCTAGTATTATCAATCACCTCACAATAAACTTAATCGACTAGTGAAACAAGTTATTGTGGTATCACAAACGATGAGATGAAGTTTGTTTGTGATTACTTTTATATCTTGCCTATCGGAGAAATCAATCTCAGGACACTCCTTACGATTGTACTTAGTACGATACAAACAACAAGATCAGATCAGACAACTACAAGAAAAGTAGCATCGGTCTGGCTTCACAATCCTAATAAAGTCTTCAAGTCGTTAACCTACAGGGTCTCGATAGAAACCTAAGGTTAAAGGACAATCGACTCTAGCTAATACAACTAGTATCACACATGAGGTGTGGGGATTAGGTTTCCCAGTTGCTAGAGTTCTCCCTTATATAGTCTTTCAAATCAGGGTTTGCAATCAATGTTAGCTTAGTGACAAAGCATTCAATATTCACCGTTAGATGAAAACCTGATTAGATTCAAACTAATATCTTTCAACCGTTAGATCGAAACTTAAATTGTTACACACAAATGAAATGCACGTTTATCCAGGTTCGTGTAACTGTACCCAAACTTGTACATCTAGTTGGTTCAACAGTAGTTAACCAAATGGTTATCCATATGAGCACTTTCATATCGACCATATTATTCTTTACCATAACTAGTTCAAATGACTCAAATGAACTAGTTAGAGAGTAGTTCAATTGCTTATATTTTTATAATAGACACAATTGAAACAAAAACGATTTGATTCACTCGAATCGATTCATGAACTTTATAGCCACGGTTTGTAAACTTGCATTCCTTAGTTTATATAAGTTTAAGTTCACGAATAATCGTTTTTAGAAAATAACCAACTTAAGTACGCGGACTGGTACGTAGACTTAAGTACCTAGAATGAGTTTGTAAATAGTTCACAAACTCCAGCAGAATTTATCGAAAATAGAACCTCCGATAGTACGCGGACTTGGTTCGTGGACTCTGTTCCGGTTTTCCTGATCAACAAAGTACGCATATTTTGGTTCAAGGAATAAGGACTTATACATGTATGAGTTACCTCACAATGTTTATATCCAACCATGGTTATATAATCTAAACTCTCATTTCAATCATTGAAACATTCTTAGAGGATGTTATATGATTGTTATTCACAAACCATTTTTCGTCAAAGCCATTTTCAAGTGATTGAAACATAACATGACTTTCGTCACTAGGTAAAGATGAACTTGGCCAAAGCGAAAGTTTACCAACACATTTTTCGAGAAATAGATAAGCGAGATAAACTCGGCTCGAAATAGCAAATGTGTATAATTATAGTCTATCTAGCAAAACGACTTTTCTCTCAAGATAGGAGATAGAGTAGATAGACTTTTGAGTGATAGATAAGTTCAAGTCTCCACATACCTTTTAGTCGATGAAGTTCCACCAGTTCCTTGAGTAGTTCTTCGTCTTGTATGATGATCGCCATGGAGTTCTTGAGCTCAACTACACTTTCTATCCTAGTCCGAGATTTAGCTAATAGTAGACTAGAAATCAATACTTATAGTTTTGATCACTAACATTGAAAAACATGCTTGAGATAACAATGCATGCGAGTTCGACCGAGCAGTGCTCTAACACTTTCAATTCACAAAATAAGTTTATGAATGTACTTTCTTTAAACAAATGTAAACATTGTTTCCTAGGATGAAATCTTCACCATAATTTATTCACATAATCATAAAACTATATACAAGATTATGTCGATTTCATATCTATGAAGTTTAAAAGATAAGCGCTATACTTCATAGTATAATTCCTTAATACTATGACCATACTATTATGATCATGTCTATCCACTTGAGTATATATATATATATATACATCTTCCCATGTCATGTTTTCTATATAAAAGTCTTGAAAGAAACCAGATAGAAATGGAACAAGTTAATGTCTTTGTTGTCTTCAATCTATCTTCAGATCTTCGTGAGTAACTGGAGCAGAATATTTCTATCGTTTCTAGACTAACCTAACGAAGTTAGCTGTAGCTTACTTATTAAGCGATTCGAGTTTTGGAACTAAATATGACAATCAAACTTGACATGCCAACACTTAGTGGGTTCAACCGAGCAGTGCTAACAAGTAGTTCTTCAAGAAGGTTAACTATGTCATGAAGAAAGGATTTCTTTGTCATATTCCTTGACTGCGCATACAGTTTTATCTACAGGTTTATCATGAAAATTAATGAACCTGTTGTGCAACTGTCTTCTAAGAAGGTTTGGTAAACTACTCGGTTGTATACCCAGGAGAGATGTATTTCCGAATAAGGAAACCACCTTTCTCGTGCTATTTTTTTATTCCGGGAAGTACGTACAATGAGTCTTTCCTTGGTAAATTGAAAACCATACTTTGAATCATTGGAACTTATTAAGTTTTAGGCGTTTACCTGCTCTGATACCAATTAAAAATTTGGGGGTACCAAAATACACCACCAACTTTTTTTTAGGCAACCTGTATGGACTAAACTCAAATACAGTTCCAAGAGTTACAACTTAATGAATCTTAATCAGGAATTATATGAATAGTTTACATCTCTTTCTCTCACAATCAATATGTAAACGGAGACAGGTTCGTGAACCTGATTATACTATGAAAGTACTTGGATGATTCCAAAGATCAATATCAAAGATCAATCAAGTCGTATCCAACAATTACGATGGACGTATCTATTTTGATTAATTTATGTACAACCTGTGATATCTCAATTATAAAGATAAACAATATAATGTGGAAAATAAAATAAAACAGACACCGGAAATTTTGTTAACGAGGAAGCCGCAAATGCAGAAAAACTTCTGGACCTTGTCCAAATTTGAACACCAAACTGTATTAAGCCTCTATAGACTGTAGCCTACTATCAACACTTCGAACTGGAATGTAGTTGAGACCGAATCCACCGTCAGAGTAAATTCAGTTGCAGTTGCGCTCCTTACGCCTCTTGAATCTCGCAAGACTCTGCGCAATTGATTTCCTTATCTGGCGTCCTTTACAACCTAAAAGTTTCTTCAACTCAATTGAAGACTTTAAACCAATCTGCCTCCCACAAATAAGCCTATATGTGATTTCCGTTTTGATCAAATATCAAGGTGACATAGGAAATCGTTTGCAATAGACAAAGTCTAGCAAACCTCAAAATCCGGTACTTACGACTCCCGTAGAGCAGCCTAGATTATTATTCACCTGACAAGTAATGCCTACTCCGGTTACAACAAAGAATCGTTATAGAGGAATATACTTGTGGAATCACAAAGTCTAAGACGAAGAAACTTTGATATTTCTATCTTTCTTTCCTGATCGAAGTGAGACTCAACAATCAGTAGCAAGTTCAAGATACATGAACTATCAAGATAAAAATGGTCGGACCTGGCTTCACGAATCCCTAAGCGAAGTCTTTTTAGTCGCTAAACCTAAAAAGGTTTAAAGGAGATGACGACTCTAGTTTACAACTAGGACACACAAGAATAGTGTCGGGGATTCAAAGATCCCAGTTTCTTGAGGTTCTCCTTATATAGACTTTCAAGATCAAGGTTGCTTTAGATTTAAGCCAAGGTAGCTTAGGAATCAAGCAACCAATATCCATCATTAGATGAAAACTTAACTTGAGATTAATATAACAGAATATACACTCTGGTTAGTATGAACCGTAACTGAACCGTATATAATGACTTGTTTATGAAAGGTTAGCTGAAACTAGCCAGACGAACTATAAGCTTAACCATTTTCATATGATACTTTAAGACTTTAATCTTGTGTCACAAACATAGGTTATAATGTGATCAAATATGTCTAGATGTGTTTTTTAGAGAGTTGTTCAAATATCGATTATCTCATGGAAATAATTCTGATGCATCTGAATATATTCGACAGGGAAACTACGTGTACCTGGTACATGTATTTACTTCCATTTCGTGAGTTATTTTGTCATGGTACATGTACCGGATTTGTATACCCTTAAGACAAAACAAGTTCCACAAAACTTTTTCGGTATGCATACTAGGTATGGGTACCATCCTGAGTTCACGAGTCAACAAACTTTTTAAGGTTTGCATACTCGATATTTGTACCAAAAGTCATTGTCGAACTATAGCTACACCAGTACGTGTACTGCGTACATGTACTACGGATCCGAACCTATAACAGTTGCACCAGTATGTAAACGAGTATGTGTACTGTCATGTATCCAAATTTACAGTAGTTTTATTATCTCTTTGATAATCAATTTGTAACATTCTCGAATAACATCAATGACACATATCATTATTCCAAGCTATTTTCAAATGATTTACTTAATCAAAATTTAGGTCATAAACAATATTGTTCTTAACTAAATTCATTAATTATGAACAAATATTTCGAGAATAATTAGTCAACATATTTTGAGAATAATTAACAAGATAAACTTGATTCGAAATTTCTGTTGTTAAAGTCCAATATAGTCATGCGACATTGTCTCATAGATAGAAAGGTGAAAACTTGAGTAATATGTGGTTCAGTCTTCACTTACCTTTTGTTGATGAAGTTTTCCAAAATGTTCGGTTGATCTTCGCCTTCAAACGGTAAAATGCAAGTGATGTCTGGTATTCAACTACACACTTCTATCCTAATATGAGACTTGACTAAATGTAGACTATAAATCAAGATATAGTTTTGATCAACTAAATTTGACAAAAAGTTTGTGATAGCAACACTTGTGAGTTCGACCGAGCAATGCTCTAACACATTAAGTTGTCACTCTCGGAATTATATTTGAGTTTAGTCCATACAGGTTGCCTACGAAAAAGTTGGTGGTGTATTTTGGTACCCCAGAGTTTTCAATTGGTATCAGATCAGGCAAACACGTAAAACCTAATAAGTATGTGTCTGTTTGATCCTGAAAGTATATTCTAATGGGAAACTACTTTGGAAAGGTTTTTCTGTTCACCTGTAACATACACCAGAGTTCATTTAAGATTTTTTAGAGTTTATTTCCCTCGATACTTTCTGTCTCACATGATACTCTCAATTCAACCAAGATTCCAAATGTTTTGGTTGATGGTAAATAATCTATAGGAAAAAATAAAGAATCATATGCAAAGGTTAAAAACAAGAAACAACTTGTTAAAAGTAATAAGCTACGTTGTCTTAAAAGATTGTTAAATAGTATTTTTAAGGAATGCAACAAAAAAGGGTATGTGAACGAGGATCTCTTTTTAGATTTTGAAAAAACTTTTAAGTTCTTGGAACACCTTGCATCGATCTTGAGTAAGGATAAGTCCTTGCAGTTTTCGGACATTGGTAAAGTTTTTTACCAATGTGGAAAATTTGGACATATTAGAAAATCTTGCAAATTTACTGCAATGATACTGACTACTCCTAATAGTTACGAAATACCATCTCTTGATTGCAACGAGGAGGTAGAAAAAAAACGGGAAGACTGTCACGCCAAGATGGCTTGTGTGTATCTCACTCACCCAACTTCCTAACAAGATCTTGGCATCACTCCATCATGTAATTAATTCTTGAGGTGGGGCAAGTAGCAGATAAGTTTTTTTTTTTGTTGGAACTGTATTGGTTCCGTGGTATATTCATCAAGTATGTGAGATCCCGGTATTTTGGTATCTGACTCTAGATAAAGGAAGTTTTTCAGTAATCTGTCACGATTCAATTAAAACGTCACATATTTTTGAGCATGTTACAATCTCATGATATTATAAAGTCATGATAGATCTATGCGCATCTAATTAAATAAGATGTAAATATCAATATCACATGTGCTTTGAACCTCATTGTTCATAAAATTTGGTTCATTGAGCTAAGGATAAAATTAATCATCTTATTATATTGATATTATAACTTAGATGTTATCTTTGTCAGTTATTGAGTATTTCCTGGAATTCACGATACACCTTGAGTATATATTTAAACAGAATATATATTATAACCATTTTTTTACAAGGTATCCATGTTATGGGTTATTGTATCCGAACCGGTAAAAGCCTATTTGGGTATTACAAAGAGTACGTGCACTCCCCCTATCCTTCTTCTTCCTTATGTGTTCACGTACCGAAATTGAAGTTGTGCCTAAGGTTATCGAACTGGTGCTAT
The DNA here is from genome assembly GCF_003573695.1 of Papaver somniferum. Taxonomy (NCBI): domain Eukaryota; kingdom Viridiplantae; phylum Streptophyta; class Magnoliopsida; order Ranunculales; family Papaveraceae; genus Papaver; species Papaver somniferum. Next base: position 47,752,612 of record NC_039365.1, read on the forward strand.
GTTTTTTTGTTTTTTTTTTGATTTGGAGGTGGGTTCTTTACAAGCATCTTTGTCAAGAAGGAGTTTAATTTGAGCAATTATCTACAAAGGAGCTCTCCAAGTAAGATCTACTATATTTAGAAATTACGGGAAAAACTAATGGTGATAATGGAAAACCTAAGAGGATTTCTAAGGATGTCTGTGCAACTAATCTCAAGAATAATGGTGAATCTAGTAACCCGACTTCAATTAGAACCGACTTTGTTAATGAAGATTGTTATAAGCTCTACGAGAAAATTTCTACTAGAGATTTTATCCTAGAGAAGAAAGTGGTCAAAGGGTATGTTATTGTGATGATTTATCTTGTTTTGAGAAGTATAATCTTGGTGTATCTTTGATGGTCATGGTGAAGGATTTGATACTCTTACAAGAGTATTCTATGCAAACATAACTGATGTTGATCTTGAGAAGTTGTTCTTTAGAACCATGATTAGAAGAGAAAGTATTAAAGTGGATCGAGAATTGGTTTCAAAAATCACTAATCTTCCCATGGATGATTTTTGTTTTCCTAGACCAAAGGAATAAAAGCCTTCTTGTGAAACCATTTCTTATAACCTTTGTGGGAAAAGTTTTGGTTTGAAAGGTGGAAAATTTCCCACCGAAGATATCAGTATGCCTTGTAAGGTCTTTGGAAAGTTTGGCATTCCAAACATTTATCCCTCCACAGTGGAAGATGCAAGTTGGAGTCGTGACTTTGCGGAGTTAGTATATTTTCTTGAAATGGGTATACAAGGCCTTGATGTATGTGGTTGGATTATTCAAAAAATGGAAAAAAATTATGTGGTCTTGATCTGACTTTCGTTGGCTTAAATCAAAATCATTCAATAATAATGAATCTGATCCTGGTCACAAGTGGCTATAGTTTAGTGGTAAGAATCCCACGTTGTGGCCGTGGAGACATGGGCTCGAATCCCAACAGCTGCAATACGAACTTTTTACATTTCATTTTCGCATTTGCCTCTTTATAAAAATGACAAAATAATTTTGGCTCAATAATGAAAATTTTCATACCATGATATGCCTTATCCAACAAGAAATTTGGTTTTCCTTTTCTTATCGAACGAATATGTCGAGAATTCTCCATTGGTCCGATTAGAAACTCTGTAAGAACTCTTATTTTGGTTCGTGGAAATACATTCAAACGTACCTCAACCAACGATTACAAAACAAAAGAGATGTTTTACTTCTTGACGGTTCTTGTGATCCTACCTCCTTGAGTCTTCTTCAACAAATTCACAGGGATGTTCGTAATAGCAATTCCAAGTTAAAAAGTGTGCAAAACAGTTATGTGTACTTCCCACAAAATTTCCCGACATCAAGGATGAGATAAAAAAATATTCAAGCTACTTGGATTGATTCCGATGATGAAGATGATACCCAGCATCTTCACTCTATGTTTTTTTTAAGTACTAGGAAACTTCTTGTGAGAAATTATTCTTGTGTTCAAGAAGGATAAAAAAGGTTTGGTATAACATATATTGTGAGTACACTAGCTATTTCCAACGATTTTCATCTTACATGTTTTTAGGTTTATTTATTTAAAGTCTAAAGTTTTCGCACTACATACATATGGTTTACAGATTATTATGTAAGGGGGAGTGAATCTACATCTATAGGTTTCACCCATTATGCAAAACATGTAACTATTGACTATGGGGAAACATATCACCGTAGTATTACTTCGAAGTTGTGATACAATTGAACTTTGGAGAAGATAATAGTATTATGTTTCTGTATAACAACGATTGAGAATATCTGTTTTCAAAGTTCTTATCGCTACAGATCTTCAACAACAACAATAACAATGATACTGAGTTGAACACGTTCAGAATCATTGACAATCTTGAAGTAACGAAGAATTCAAGAAGTTGGAGAACCAAGGAAATCAAGCATGATGGATTCTGGAGTTTTGAAACTTTATTTTTTAATCCATATGTATTGATAGTTTTGTCACTAAAAGATATCCTTCCTACAAGAGACAAGATGCTGCACTTTATCCATGGTGAAAGAGTTAACCGTCCGTTTTGTGATCAGGTTTTGGAAACATCTACATACTACATTCTAAATTGTTCATCTTCAAAAAGGATTTGGTTCGAAACTCTGGGTTTACAAACTGATAATGTTGTTAATCTGGTCAGCTGGTTATGTGATTGGTTTGATAGACTCATTGCTAATCAAATTACACAGGACAGTCTCTGCAGAATATTAACTGTTGCTTGGTGTCTCTGGAAAGCAAGATGCAGTAAGGTGTTTAAAGGTTATAACATTACAACTGATGGGATAATCAAAATATGTGAGAAGGAGTTAGCTGAGTTTGCGGCCAGATCAATTTCAACTACCAGAAATCCTAATATGGAGTCTAGACACAATCTTCATTGGTTTCCTCCTAATAGAGGATCTTTTAAAATTAATATAGATGGTTCATATATGAAAGATACAAATACAGGTGGTGTAGGACTAATAGCTCGTGATTTTAAAGGTACATATCAGGGATCCAAATGCATCTATCTAACTCATGTGACGAGTCCAGAGCATGCTGAATGTAGAGGGCTATGGGAAGTAGTAGAATGGTCTAAAGAAATGAATTTGCGCAACGTTCAGTTTGAAATGGACTCAAAGATAGTGGTGGAAGCAATGAGAAAAGAGAACTTCACAATTGATTAGAGGATTCATAACTTGATCTTAGACATTAAAAAGATTTTTAATAATTCTGTCTCTTGGCAATATAACTATGCACCTAAAGAGCAAAATAAGATAGCTGATATTCTTTTTAAGTTAGCTAGAACTGAGAGATTAAGTAGTGTTTGGTTAATAGATCCACCCAGTAACATTCAACATCAATTGCAGGTGGATAAATCTTTTGCAAACACTTCTTTCTAATTAATATCAATCTTGCAGTTTCAAAAAAAAAAAAAGTTGACAAAGTCTTAGTTGCATGACTAAGTGGACTTTTAAAGTATTGCACAATACAAATTTCGAGTCAAGTTTATCTTGTTAATTATTCTCAAAATATGATTGACTAAGCTTAAGAACATTTGTTCAAAACTTGATGAATTTGGTTAAGAAAAATTTATTGTGTATGACCTAAATCATGATCAAGTTAATCATTTGAAAATATACTGGACCAATGATATGTGCCATTAATGTTATTCGGGAATGCTTCAAATCGATTGTGAGAGAGTATGGATACATTACATTACACGTACCGGTTCACATACCGGCATAACTATTATAGGTCCCGAGTCGTAGTATACGTACCGATATAGCTATAGTTCGGCAACGACCTTTGGTACACATACCCAGTATGGATACCAAAATGTTTCTGTTGACTCGTGAACTCAAGAAGGTATACATACCTAGTATGGATACCAAAATTTCCTAAATTGTTTTTGTCTTTAGGTTACACATACCCGGTATACATACTATGACAAAAATAACTCATGAACTGGAAGTAAGTACACGTACCAGTACAAATAGTTACCCAGTCAAATATATTCAGATACATCAAAACTATTTCTATTGAGATAATCAACATTTGAATAACTCTCTAGAAACACCTCTAGACATATTTGATCATATTATGACCTATGTTTTTGACTTAAGATTAAAGTCTAAAAGTGTTATATGAAAATGGTTAAGCTTATGGTTAGTCTGGCTAGTTTCGACTAACCATTCATGAACAAGTCATTAACACGGTTCAGTTATGGTTCATCCTAACCAGAGTGTATATTCTAACAATGAAAAAAGATTGTTTGATTCCAAAGCTACCTTAGCTTAAATCTAAGCAACCTTCGATCTTGAAAGACGGAGAACCTCAAACAACTGGGATTTTGAATCCCTGACACTCTTCTTGTGTGTCCTAATTGTAAACTACAATCGTCCTCTCTTGTAAACCTTTTTAGGTTTAGATACTAAAAAGACTTCGCTTAGGGATTCGTGAAGCCAGCTTCAACCATGTTTATCTTGATAGTTCGTGTATCCTGATCTTGCCACTGATTTTTAAGTCTCAGTCTGATCAGGTAATATTGATAGAAATTGCAAAGTTTTTCATCTCAGACTTTGTGATTCTACAAGTTAATTATTCTATAACGATTCCTTGTTGAAATCGGAGTAGGATTTACTTGTACGGTGAATAATAATCTAGAATTCTCTTTGAGAGTCGTATCTACCGAATTTTGAGGTTTGCTAGACCTAGTCTACTACAAATGATTTCATATCACACCTTAATATAACGATCAGAACGGAAATCACATATATGATTTTCTGTGAGAGGAGGATTGGTTTAAAGTTTCATTTAGGTTGAAACAACTCTTACACTGTAAAGGAACTAAGCTAAGGGAATCAATTGCACAGAGTCTTGCGAGATGTAAGAGGCGTAAGGAGCACTATTGTAATGGAATTGAAAAGGTGGGGGTCTAACAACCACACCCAATATTTTCCTTAGCAATTTGTATGGACAACTCCAATATAATTCCAAGAGAATCACATAGACAGTCAGCCCAATCAATGGAAATATATCCAAGAGTTTATATCTCGATTTCTCAATTCAATCTGCAATCAAACAAATAGGAATTTGCGAGCACGATTGAGTAAGATAAATAACTTGGACAGTATCACAAACCATTATCCAAGTGTCAATCAATTCAATCAACAACCCAAAGGTCGGATTTAAGAATTTATTGAACTTAACGCACAACCTATGGTATTTCTATTATATAACAAAATATAATGCGGAAAAGAAATAACACGGACACCAAAACTTTTGTTAACGAGGAAACTGCAAATGCAAAAAAACCTCGGGACCTAGTCCATATTTGAACACCATGCTGTATTAACCCGCTATAGACACTAGCCTACTCCAAGATACCTTCGGACTGGAATATAGTTGAGCCCTAATCAACCTCACACTGATCAAGGTACAGTCATATTCCTTACGCCTCTAGTACCACGCCGGATTCTACGCACTTGATTCCCTTAGCTGATCTCACCCAAAACTAAGAGTTGCTATGACCCAAAGTCGAAGACTTGATAAACCAATCTGTCTCACACGGAAAAGTCTATACAATAGATAAATCTGTCTCCCACTGATAAACCTACGAGTTTTGCTCCGTCTTTTGATAAATCAAGGTGAACAGGAACCAATTGATATACCAGACTTATATTTCTGAATAACAGCCTAAAAATATCATTCACCTCACAATAATCTTAATCGTATGGTAGCGAAACAAGATATTGTGGAATCATAAACGATGAGACGAAGATGTTTGTGATTACTTTTTATCTTTCCTATCGGAGAATCAATCTCGAGCAAATATTAGAGAAGATAATACTCAATACAATAGAACAGGGGAAGATCAGAACACGCAACTACAGAGAAAATAGTTGGGTGTGGCTTCACAATCCCAATGAAGTCTTTAAGTCGTTAACCTACAGGGTTTCGTGAAAAACCTAAGGTTAAAGTAGAATCAACTCTAATCGCAGCTAGTATCACACATGAGGTGTGGGGATTAGGTTTCCCAGTTGCTAGAGTTCTCCTTTATATAGTCTTCAAAATCAGGGTTTGCAATCAATGCTACCTTGGTAACAAATCAATATTCACCGTTTGATGAAAACCTGATTAGACTCAAGCTAATATCTTTCAACCGTTAGATCGAACTTATCTTGTTACACACAAATGAAAAGTGACTTTATTTAGATATGAGTAATCGTACCTAAATGTGTGCACCTTGTTGGCTCAACAATAGTTAACCGAAGTTAGCCATATGATCACTTTCATATCAACCTTATTCATCTTAATCACAACTAGTTAAAATGACTCAAATGAAACTAGTTATAGAGTTGTTCAATTGTTTTTATCCTCATAAAAGTATACAAGACACAATTGAAGCAAAATCGTTTTTGATTCACTCGAATCAAGTCATGAACATTATAGCCACGGTTTGCAAAAGATTACATCCCTTATTATATAAATGTATTAGTTCATGAATAAACCGATTCTATAACTTAACCCAGTCAAGTATGCAAACGGGTATGCATACTTAAGTAGCCAGACTTGGACTGTGTCCGACATTATGCGAATGGGTACACATACTATCACACATCCAAAACAACAGTTGAATTAGTACGCGTACGGGTACGCATACAAAAGTTCCCGGACTTCAATTGAGTTCGCCAGTACGCATTCGGGTATGCATACCAAGGCCCTCGGGACTTTACCTGACCTTCCCAGTACGCATATGGGTATGCATACTATACCGGTCTTGGATCAACATATATGCAAGTAGGCATACTATGTTTATATTTCAATTATGGTTAAGTGTTCGAAACTCTATTTCAATCATTGAAACTTTCTTAGAGGATGACAATAGTTTTTTCACTAACTATTAGAATCAAAGCAATTTTCAAGTTATTGAAATAACCAATACGAAACATTTTGAGTCTACATCAAATGACTGTATCACACAAATCATGTAAGATGTTACCAGGCGATTTTCATATGATCATCTTTTGACTTTCGTCGAGAATATAAGATGAACTTGGTTAAAGCGAAAGCTTACCAACACATATTTCGGGAAATATGTAAGCGAGTTAAATTCATCTCCAAATATCAAATGTGTATAATCGAATACTATATAGTAATGCGACTTTTGTCTCAAGAAGGGAGATAGAGTGGAAATAGACTTTCTGAGTGATAGATGAATTTCAGTCTCCACATACCTTTTGTTGATGAAGTTCCACAAGATCTCCTTAGAAGTTCTTCGTCTTTAACTGATGAACGTTGTGAAGTCTAAAGATCAACTACACAATCTATCCTAGTCCGAGACATTACTATAAGTAGACTAGAAATTAAGACTTATAGTTTTGATCACTAAACTTGAAAAACAAGCTTGAGATAGCAACACTTGTGAGTTCGACCAAGCAGTGCTCTAAAAATCTCCCCTTTTGTCAATTTTAGTGACAAAACTATCAATACATATGGATTACAACTTTGTAGCTTCTCATCCAAATGCCTGATCTCCTTGGTTCTTCAACATTGAAAAATCGGGGGTCTAACAACCACACTCAATATTTCGATTAGCAATCTGTATAGACTAACTCCAATATACTTTTAAGAGAATCAACTAGACAGTCAGACTCAATCTTAATAAAAGCATATCAACGAGTTAATTATCTCAATCTCTAATTCAATCTGCAATCTGCAGTCAGCAAATAGAAATCTGCGAGCCCGATTGAATATAAGAGATATAAACTTGGATGGTACCAAAGACCAATATCCAAGGGTCAATCAATTTCCAATCAACAACCAAAGATTGGATTTCACAATTAATCGATTCAAATGCACAACCTGTGATATTTAAATTATATAAAAAAATATAATGCGGAAAAGAAATAACACATACACCAGAAGTTTTGTTAACGAGGAAACCGCAAATGCAGAAAAACCCCGGGACCTAGTCCAGATTGAACAACACACTGTATTAAGCCGCTACAGACACTGGCCTACTACAAACTAACTTCGGTCTGGACTGTAGTTGAAACCCAATCAATATCACACTGATTCAAGGTACAGTTGCGCTCCTTACGACTCTGATCCCAGCAGGATACTACGCACTTGATTCCCTTAGCTGATCTCACCCACAACTAAGAGTTGCTACGACCCGAAGTCGAAGACTTTAATAAAAAAATCGGTATCGCATAAAAAAGTATATGGTAATAGATAAATATGTCTCCCACATCAATACCTACGATTTTTTGTTCCGTCTTTTGATAAATCAGGGTGAACAGGAACCAATTGATAAACCGGACTCATATTCCCGAAGAACAGCCTAGTATTATCAAGCACCTCACAATAAACTTAATCGACTAGCGAAATAAGTTATTGTGGAATCACAAACGATGAGACGAAGTTTATTTGTGATTACTTTTATATCTTGCCTATCGGAGAAATCAATCTCAAGCCAATCCTTACGATTGTACTTAGTACGATACAAACAACAAGATCAGATCACACCACTACAAAAAAATTAGTATCGGTCTGGCTTCACAATCCCCATAAAGTCTTCAAGTCGTTAAACTACAGGGTCTCGATAGAAACCTAAGGTTAAAAGAGAATCGACTTTAGATAATACAACTAGTATCACACAGGAGGTGTGGGGATTAGGTTTCCCAGTTGCTAGAGTTTTCCCTTATATAGTCTTTCAAATCAGGGTTTGCAATCAATGTTAGCTTAGTAACAAAGCATTCACCGTTAGATGAAAACCTGATTAGATTTCAAGCTAATATCTTTCAACTGTTATATCGAAACTTAGCTTGTTACACACAAATGAAATGCACGTTTATCTAGGTTCGTCTAACCGTACCTAAACTTGTACATCTAGTTGGTTCAACCGTAGTTAACCAAATGGCTAGCCATATGAGCACTTTCATATCAACCATATTCTTCTTTATCAAAACTATTTCAAATGACTCAAATGAACTAGTTAGAGAGTTGTTCAATTGCTTAGATCTTTATAATAGACACAATTGAAACAAAAACGATTTGATTCACTCGAATCGATTCATGAACTTTATAACCACGGCTTGCAAAGATTGCATTCCTTAGTTTATATAAGTTTAAGTTCACGAATAATTGTTTTTAGAAAATAACCAACTTAAGTACGCGGACTTAAGTACCCGGAATGAGTCTGTAAATTGTTCACAAACTCCAGCAGGTTTTCTAGGGAATAGAACCTCCGACAGTATGCGTGCTGGGTTCGCGGACTGGGTTCACGGACTCTGTGTCGGTTTTCCTAATCAACAAAGTACGCATACTTTGCTTCAAGGAATAAGGACTTATACATGTATGAGTTACCTCACAATGTTTATATCCAACCATGGTTATATAATCTAAACTCTCATTTCAATCATTAAAACATTCTTAGAGGACGTTATATGATTGTTATTCACAAACCATTTTTCGTTAAATCCATTTTCAAGTGATTGAAACATAACATGACTTTCGTCACTAGGTAAAGATGAACTTGACCAAAGCGAAAGCTTACCAACACATATTTCGAGAACTAGATAAGAGAGATAAATTCGGCTCGAAATAGCAAATGTGTATCATCATAGTCTATATATCAAAACGACTTTTGGCTCAAGATATGAGATAGAGTAGATAGACTTTTGAGTGATAGATAAGTTCAAGTCTCCACATAATTTTTAGTCGACGAAGTTCCACCAGTTCCTTGAGTAGTTCTTCGTCTTATATGACGATTGCCATGGAGTTCTTGAGCTCAGCTGCACTTTCTATCCTAGCCTGAGACTTAGCTAATAGTAGACTAGAAATCAAGATTTATATTTTTGATCATTAACATTGACAAACATGCTCGAGATAGCAACGCATGCGAGTTCGACCGAGCAGTGCTCTAACAATCTCCCCCTTTGTCAATTTTAATGACAAAACTATCAATACATATGTAATACAAAATAAATAAATAAACTTTGTAGCTTCTCTTCCACATACCTGATTTTATTGGTTCTTCAACATTACTCGAAATCTTCGTCACTTCCAAGTACTCCAATGATTCCAAAGGTTGTAAGTTTAGTATCATCGTTGTTGAAAATCCGTAGCTATAACAATGAGAAAACAATAATTCTCAATCATTGTTATACAGTGTCATACTATTATTATACAACATCAAAGTTCAATTGTATCACAACTTCGACAACAATACTATGGTGATATGTATTACTCCCCCTTAGTCAATACTCCATCTCACATGGAAACCACTCCCCCTTACATAATGATCCGTAAACCATATGTATTTGTAGTGTGAACTACACATTAATTCTCCTCCTATTTGCCAATAAAATTGGCAAAGGTACGAAAACTAGTGGGATCCTAATGAAATTTCCACAGAGACATTTCATGACCAAAAGCAAGCATGTATCAACTTTTTAGATGCCATCATATAGCCGAAGCTAAATGCATTCATCAAGGAGTTTATAAAGATACAAGATAACCCCTATAATATTCCACAGCCGCACTCCCTACAAAGATTTGGAAATTAAGCACAAGTTCAATTAAGAACTCTCCCCCATAAAATGTCGTTCCTGAAAGAACAACAAGTGCGACCTTACTTTCACAAGAAAATATGGATTTCTTTGGACATAACAAATCACATGCGAATATGAATTTGAATCTAAAAATACTCAATTAAATTAACCACAAGAAGACCCATGATTAATTTAATCGGAATACACAACTAAATTATCACAAGAGTGTGATCAATTCAATTGGTCATGCTCGACATAAGAAAACTTACGGAGCCGCACAATATACACATAAAATATGGATCAAGGAAGATCAATACTGCGGAATAGACAAGGATTCATTCTATTTTCCATCACTATTTTCACAATGACATACAATAGACATAATCCTCGTAATCAAAAGTTCATCCTATCTTCCATCAATACTTGCATGATGACATAATAGGCTTAAAACTTTTGTCATGTCAAAAGCTCATTCATTCTTTTATCAATACATGCATATCGACATACGAAAGACTTAACTTTTGACAAGGTATGAAAAAACTATAGTTCACGGACGCAAACACACACATCCCATAACATATTGCAATATATAAAACCATAAATATTAATACTGCAAAAATCATCTTCCAAACAACTTTTTAGAATTTAACCAAACAAACCTAAAAAAAATAAAAGTGAAAACGTCGGACATAGCTATGTGTAATCACAATAATGGATATTCCAAACTCTAGTTATTCTTCCTAAAAAAACAAGAATAAGATTCTCATAAGAAGATTCACTAGATGTTGAGGCCTCTGAAAAATTCTTTATCGTCCCCAAACTCCTTGTCGTCAACAGCCATAGGAACATATGGTTCATGAAGAAAGGAGTCAATTCCAACAAGTCTTCTAGGATGAAGATGTCGAACCAGGGCCTTCTGAATTTCAAGAGATCTCAAAGCAAAAGCCTTTATTTGTTGAATATCCGTTCTTGTCTCCTTTAACACTTCAAGAACATCAGAAAACTTCTGAGAATTTGAGGGAACAACTCTTGGCTTCCTCGCATTCCTTCTTTTTCTTTTCAAATTTGGAGGAACAGAGATTTCTCTTTTTCCTTCATGATTGATGGCTTAACAATCATATTAACATCTTTTCCATCAGAAGACATGATGCTTGGAGTATCCATAAGAATATGGGTTTGTGAGAGGAAATCACAATTTAAACTCAACAAGTAGTCTTGGAAAGAGTTTCAGGGAAGGAAAAAGGAATGCAGGGTTACGTAGCCTTTAACAGGTTCGTGCACACACAACTCTGAACCCTAGAAAGAGTAGAATTGTCGAGAATAACCCTCCTTTATTGATAGACACGGAAATCCCATTTTGTATCAAAAGAAAGCAAAACTAAAAAAAATTGAAAGAAAACTTTTCTTAAAGCCTGAGAGGTGCAAAACCTTGTCTCTTTTGATCAGGCACATGATACAAGATCACCAAATCAACACAATCAAGTTGTATTACGGTGAACAACAATCTGTCCATCATATTCCTCTTGAGAGGAATTCATAGACCTATGTCTATCAAAACGATTGGACCATGATTTCTTCTCTAATGGTCTTGTTTAATCCCTGGAAACTAACTTCTTAGACAAAGATAAAATCTTACATACCTCAGCGGTCTTTTGAACAAGTTTGAGCTTGTTTGCTAATCGATTTTCTCTTCGTTGAAGCTTGTTGACATGTCTCAATTTGTGTTTGTACTTGTAACACTTTGATAGTTCATGACCTTTGAGTGAACAATATGAGCACGTCAATCTTGGATACGGTTCAGGTATCTGAGATGTGCTGGATACTAGACATACAGTGGTACCTGAAACGTCATACACAGAGTTTCCAATAGAAAGGTCCGTTTTATCTTCCAGAATGGTTGAGTTTTCTTCTGAAAGAATATCAAGATTGATGTATGTATTGTTACAATTATCAAAATCAATATTTTCACAAAGAAGTGCAACACTTGATTTTTCGTATTCATTAGAATCGTAGCTTTCAGACATTTCATCAAGAGTTGCAGCAAGACCTTTGTTCCCAGTGTATTTCTTTCGATTTGGACACTCATTTGCAAAATGACCAAAACCTTTACACTTAAAGTACTGAGGCATATCCTCGTCATTAGTTTCATAATTATCCATATTTTTAGGAGAAATACGATTATGTGGTTTATCAGATGACTTGGATTTATCTCTTGAGAACCGTTTGCTTCTCTTCAAAAGAAGATCCCTAAACTGTCTTCTGATCCGTGAGACTGACTTGTCAAGATCTTCATCTTCATAGATGCAAACACTTTTACTTTTATCAAGTAATTTAGTGTTCTTTAGTGCTTTGAAAGCAACATCCTTACTTGACTTGGACGTATGCTCATGGACAAAGATCTTTAACTTCCCAACCAGAGTATTTCTGGATAGCGTATCAAGGTTATTTCCCTGAACGATGGCATGCTTATAAGAATCGTATCTAGATGGCAGCGATCTGAGAATTTTCATCACAATGTCCTTTTCAGGAATAGTCTTACCAAATGCAAAAGATGCATTAACAATTTCAGACACTTTGTGATTAAACTCATCAAATGAATCTTCATATGCCATACGAAGGTTTTCCCAGTTGGAATTTAGGTTTTGAAACCTGGCTTCCTTTTCACTGGTATTCCCTTCAAATACGGTTTCTAAGATATCCCAAGCATCTTTAGACCGAGTGCAATTAGACACATGGTGCTGAAGATTAGGGGTAATGGCATGTATGATGGCATTCAAATCGTCGGAGTTTTGCTTCGCAGCAAGTATCTCTCCAGCATCGTATTCGCCAATATTCTTTGGAACAATACAATTACCTATTGCCACAATGGGAGCATCATAGCCATTAACTACATACACCCATGATTTAAAATCACGCGATTGAAGAAAAGCTCGCATAGAAATTTTCCACCATAAGTAATTTGAGCCATCGAAGACTGGTGGTATGTTAATTGAGATAGCACCTCTGTCCATAGAGTCAGATCGCTACAAACACAGACTTGTAAGGTCTTTAAACGTGTTTGCCAGCTCTGATACCAATTGAAAAAGCGGGGGTCTAACAACCACACCCAATATTTCGATTAGCAATCTGTATGGACTAAATCAGATATACTTTTAAGAGAATCAACTAGACCGTCAGACTCAATCTTAATAAAAGTATATGAAAGAGTTAATTATCTCAATCTCTAATTCAATCTGCAATCAGCAAATAGAAATATGCGAGCCCGATTGAATATAAGAGATATAAACTTGGATGGTACCAAATACCAATATCCAAGGATCAATCAATTTCCAATCAACAACCAAAGGTTGGATTTCACAATTGAATGATTAAAACGCACAACCTGTGATATTTCAATTATATAACAAAATATAATGCGGAAAATAAATAACACAAACACCAGAAGTTTTGTTAACGAGGAAACCGCAAATGCAGAAAAACCCCGGGACCTAGTCCAGATTGAACACCACAATGTATTAAGCCGCTACAGACACTAGCCTACTACACACTAACTTCGTTCTGGACTGTAGTTGAACCCCAATCAATCTCAAACTGATTCAAGGTACAATTGCGCTCCTTACATATCTGATCCCAGTAGGATACTACGCACTTGATTCCCTTAGCTGATCTCACCCACAACTAAGAGTTGCTACGACCCAAAGTCGAAGACTTTAATAAACAAATCTGTATCACACAGAAAAGTCTACGGTAATAGGTAAATCTGTCTCCCACAGAAATACCTACGAGTTTTTGTTTCGCCTTTTGATAAATCAAGGTGAACAAGAACCAATTGATAAACCGGACGTATATTCCCGAAGAACAGCCTAGTATTATCAATCACCTCCCAATAAACTTAATCGGCTAGCGAAACAAGTTATTGTGGAATCACAAACGATGAGACGAAGTTTGTTTGTGATTACTTTTATATCTTGCATATCGGAGAAATCAATCTCAAGCCAATCCTTACGATTGGACTTAGTCAGATAGAAACAGCAAGATCAGATCACACAACTACAAGAAAAGTAGTATCGGTTTGGCTTCATAATCCCAATGAAGTCTTCAAGTCGTTAACTGATAGACACATTTTTGTGTCTGATATAATCGCAATCGTATATATTGTTAGTGTTCAATTTTGTATTTATTATGGCTTTTTGTGTCTTTGTAGGTGTTATTGGAGAAATAAATATGCGTAGAAAAATTGGCTCGAAAAGTGGTATTTGCGCCCGTGGGAGAAAATCACTAAAGGCACCCCTTATTTGGATAAGGGGCACTCAATTACTAAGGGGCACCCACTTGTTATTTACACCACATGACACCCCAAGTGTTAAAGGCACCAGACAGTTGGTTAAGGGGCATCTTCTTCAACATTTCAAACAAAGAATTTGGCGGGAAACTCTTGCAGACGTCTGGTGAATTTTTTGATCGCAGGTTGGACGTGATTTCATCAGATTCTGTGAACACATAAATCACGAAGCCATCCACGTGTTCACAAACAATATTCGCATACATCCTAATTATAGAATTGTACGTCGTATGCGTAACGGGGATGATTATATCGATTCATCGACTCGAAGCCTTCGGGCTTGTCATTGTCTAGTCGAATATTATCATAAATAATGTTCGTATAAAGAAATAAACCAAGAATCAAGCATAAATATAAAGCATATGAAGTTTAACGCTGAATGTAAGGTGCTGAAATGTAAATGAGACAGATTTACGTGGTTCAGCACTAAGGCCTACATCCACGGGGTTTGGTGTTTCACTATGTACTGAATGGTTACAAAGATAGTCGAATGACTTTAGAATATACATAGGTCTGCGGAAGTAGGGGGATTACTTACTCTTCCTATTTCTCTCTCCTATATTCTCCTCTAATTTCTCTCCAAAAATGGTCCACCCCCTCTCTCTTAGTGGAGAGGGGTATTTATAGGGATGGAACGTGGGTCCCATTTCTGAGGTCCCGTTGTAATCTTATCTTCTTGTGCTTTGTGCCTATTACGCAGAGGTCTTCGGCATATGCCGCGGCCTGAGCTTGAATACGAAGGGTTATCCTCGCTTCTTCCACGAGCTGATTGACACATGTATATCTCTTTGGTATTTAATGCGGGTAGATGGATGTCTGCTCGTGTCAGACAAGTGTCTCTTTGTCTGGTCACATCTGTGTCAGCCAAACTTCCTCTCGGCCGTTGATCTGGGATCTTACTCGGGATTGGGTGTGTTAACACCCAAGGGGTATTATCTGGTGCTCCTCTGAGCCATCATACCTCTGTGGTCCTCTGTCCCTGACCGTTAGATCTGCTGACCGATGTCATCTTCTGATGAGATGCTTGCTATCATGTTTTGATGTCTCGCTTCGCATGCCTTCCACGTGTCTCTTTCTGTACACGTGGTGGATGATGAAAGTTGTACATACAATTTGCCCCTCTTCTTCTAACTTGGGCGTATTTTGCAATTTTGAAGAAGAAAGGTAGTCCTACACGTTTCCCAATTTGCATTAATTTTTCCCGTAACTGCTCCTTGGTACGAGGAGCAGTTATTGTCTTCTCTAGCTTCATAAATAGGAAAGAGAATGTGAAAAAAAACTTTTATCCTCTTCTTGTCAGTGTTCATTCTCTTCTTGTTTTCTTATTCTTGTTCTTTAGTCATTTATTATCACCGTTCTTGTGAGGAATATAGCATTCAATTTTCTGTTTCTTTCTTCTGCTTCTTTCGTTTTTGATTGTTGCTGCCCCTGTATCTTTTGATATCTCCGATCCTCCTTTCTGCGACTGCGGTTGGTGCTTGTCGTCCTCTTCTATACAGGTATGGGGTTTTTCATCATTGATTTATCTATGTATCTACCCGTTTGTCTCCTGCTGCTTTGTTCTTGGTTTTGCGATGAAGATCATACATGTCGAAGCATATATGCTTGCCCCTGTTCTTTGTTACAGCGTCTGTGAGTCTGTATCTGAGTATTATCCCTGGAGTCGGATGGAGTATTTTTAGTTCTTAGGGTTTTTAATGTTTATCCGGATGAACCATCAATTATGGGTTTTTTGATCTTTAGTGATCTCCTCGTATTCTTCTCTAAACTGTTTTTATGTTTCCTTGTAGATATGTCTGATCGTCCGCGGGCTCCTTACCAAACCCCGCCGTCTAGTCCGCCAAGATCCCCTCCGCGTAGATATTCTGACAGATCTCCACTTGGGGAAGGCCCTTACAAGTCTTCGCAATCGGATCCTCGGGGTCATACGGTTTCATATTCCTCCGGTGCGAAGATTGTGCCTACTAAGAAAGGGGATATGCCGAAGGGTCCTTCTGGATCTAGGTATGTTGTTAACCGCGCCCCTTCTCGTCCTCGTGAAGATTCTAGGAGTACGCAGGCTCCTCCTCGTGATGAATTTAGGAGTACGCGGGCTCCTCCTCCTCGTACTGAAATAGTGGATGCTCCGCCCTTCGTTCAATGGCTCCTCCTTCAGTGCCTCCGCAGAGATCTTTTCCGCCTCCTCCCGCGGTTTCTTTCAAAGGGAAGTACTCCAAGGGTACTATGTCGAGAGCTGATCCGTCTACAAATCTTCCTTCTAAAAGGAAAGCTTTGGAATTGGGTCCTACTTCTGATTCCGCAGACAAAGAAGAAACTGTCCCCGTGATACGCAACATTTCAGTTGGTAAGAAGAAGGTCACTTTCAGGCATATTGATCTTGAGATGTTCAAGGAAAAACATGAACTTCAAGATTTTGAGGTTCGCTTCTATGCCCCTGACGATGATATCACCTACGAGCTCCTTGCTAATTATCAGTTTGACGAGTTTCATCTGTTGACTACGGTTGGAGCCTTCGAGGCGGGTCTTATGTTTCCCCTATATAAGTCGGGTGACTCATTTTATGATGACGTGTTGGCTAGTCGCGAAGGCTCTTCCACGAACACTCATAATAGTTTCGTGTCACAACTATCTGGGAATTATCTTCGTTCACTGAAGGAATGTTACCTGCGAATCAAGGGAGAGACTATGATGACCTGCTATGTTCCAAATCCTGTTGAGAGAGAGTGGTATACTCCTCATAATTTTAACAGTTCTTTTGGGGATTATGTCAACAGCAGAAACCGTAAGCCGTGGAGTGTTAGTCTTCGTAATATTGCTGCTCCCCATGGTGAAATTCGTCTTTTGAGTGAGGTGAGTGATGCCAAGCTGAAGTATGTTTCTGGTACTGAGGGATCTGCTAAACGGAAACTCTTTCCTGCTCGTGAAAGGATCAAGCGTGACCATGATTATGAATGGCATGCTACTGTTATTGAGGTAGTTGGTCCTTGGGCTTATGGATGGATTCCGGGTCCACGCGGTTGGCGTCCTTCTGAAAATAGCAAGCCTCGTGAAACTCCTCCTGCTCGTTATGGAGATTTCTTTCCTTGGCGTCCGAATTTCGCGGGCATGAATTTTCCTTATGCTCTTGATGTCGTTGATGGATATGAGGAGGAGGGTTCTGGTGCTATCCATCCATCGAAGAGTGCTGCTGCTGCCAAGGTATAATTTCTTTTTATATTCTTTATCTTTTTGCCCCTTTTCCTCGCTTGAAATAATTTTCATTTTTGAAGTGAGGGAAAAAATGAGCCTTTGTGGGATGTATACTGGTTTGTAGGTTTCGAAGAAGAAGAAACTTGGACCCAAACAATCTTCTACTGCGGTTACCGGTGAGGCTGAGGGTTATGAGGAGGTTACTGATGAGTGCCAAATATTGTATATATTTATCCCTTTTTGTTGGCATTTAACTCATCTTTTATGCATTAATTCTACATTTTATCCCATATTCTGTATTTTCATTGTTTTCAAGAATAAATATTTTTCTTACTTAATTTTGCATTTTTAGGTAATAAATAAAGATTGGATGAGTTGCGGAGCAAAAAGAGCAGAAAAGTGGTGAAAAGCCGGGAGAAATTACGCAAGGAAGCCGCAAAGAATGGAGCGCACGTCCAAAAAGCTGGAAATGGGCTCAAGAAGAAGAAAGTTGTTCTTAAAGAAGAAGTGGGCTCAAGGTTTTCCAAGCCCAAACTCATTTCCCAAACCCATATTCTATACCCAAAAGCCTAAAACCCAAATCCATACCCGCTTGCGTCTTCAGCCGTCAGATCAGTTCTTAGAAGCATCCGACGGTCGCTCCCTTGCTGTGCATCGAAGTTTGATATCTCCGCCCTACACTACAGTACCTAACTCCATCAAGTACCGTTCGTTTCGTTGTATCTCCTCATCCGACGGTCGCTCATCGCCTGCCTCCGCATCACCGTCCGATCCACCCACCAGCTTCACATCCCACGGCCCATCTCACGAAACATCACCTCTTGATGGACTCGCCTCACACCCTAGCGACCGAGCACCTACACCCCAAACAAACGCACCCTTCCCCTTTCTCCATCGAACCCATCTCCTCCATCACCCCCCTCTGCAGAACCACCATACCCCGTACCACCACCATGTCCGTCTCTATCACCACCACCTCACCCCAAATCACTCCACTATTTTCTCCCCAACTCTACTCTACCTAAGCCCATCATCACCATCACGTACCATCTCTTTAGCATCACTAATAACCTCAATTTCTCATCTCTCTGCTCACTGAAACCCTAGGTGAGAAATTTGGGATATAAGTGATGATTAAAGCATCAATTGGAGCATGGGAGGAACGAGAAGAAGCAAGAGAAGAGTGGGTCGACGAGATGGAGCGAGTATCTCATCAACAGTAGGTAAATCAATTTCACCTGATTTTCTGATTTTGGGGGAAAATTGGGGGAAAACCCTAAATGTGTAATGGGTATAAATTAGTGTTATGTGGAGTGTGTGAAAGAAACTATATATCTCTCTGGACTAGCCAGGAGAGAATTTGCCACAAAATTTTTATGAATTTCAATTTCAGTGCTTATCAGTCAACAAGTTGAACATTGCATATGTGTTTAGTTATCTCAAATGTTGCTAGTTGAGTTTGAATTATTACATGTGATGAATGTGATTGCCTTATCCATGTGTAACATGAGCTAAATAGCATCAGGCCAAGGCTCAGATGAAGCCTTGTGCACTGTCAAGTGACTAGAAGCTAGGATAGTTACTTCCATGCTCTGTTTTGCTTGAGCAAATGGGAGATACCAATGCACATAGTGCCTGTGATTGGCTGTGCTGTCAAAAGACAGCCAATGCTAGGGGCAGACTATTGAGCAATTTAGTATTCTTCTATTTCTAGATGTATGCATAGGATCAAACTCAACCTAGAAACATGTCATTTGGTTAGGACACAAGGTGGATCCTAAGCCTTGGCTTACCCACCAATTCCTTCTCAGTCACTTACATTTTCAGTTCTGTGTGCTTTCAATTCAGTTTATTTTCTTGCCTTTTTTTTCTTGCACTTTGAAGCCTTTTGTGCACTGAAGTCAGTGCACAATCCTCACCTGGCCCTTGGCTTCCAAGCCTTGGTTCTTTGCTGCTTTACCTTGCTGTTTTCTTGTCTGTTTCTTTGCTGCTTTACCTTGCACCCTTGGTTCATGCTATTTACCTTGCTTTGCTCACTGCCATAGTGCATTGTCACCATTGTTAGCTTAGGTTTCTCTTGTATGCTCCCACTCCCTGTGGACTGACCCCCTGCTTACCTTCTATATCATAACTTGGCCTTGTATACTTGCAAGCTTTTGTGTGTCTTTGCTTGTCACACCAGTTACGAGTCCCGTAAACCAAGGGTATGGTGAGGATGAAGAAATGTCCAATGGAGAAGAGCGTACCGACACTTCTCACCCTGATGACGAAGGTGGTAATGGTGAAGAAGAAGTTTCCGCGGGTGGTGATGGTGAGGCTGAAGTTGCCGCGGGTGGTGATGGTGAAGAAGAAGTTGCCGCGGGTGGTGATGGTGAGGCTGAGGGTAATATTACCGTTGGTGGTACTGGCGGGAGTGGATCTGCCCCTGTTGGCGATGACATTGTTGGTGTGGGTACTCTGCCCGTAATTTCCTCAGAATTTTCTTTCGGTAGGATATATTCCGCGGGGGAATCCTTTGATGTGACTGCTGCCATGGGTCTTGCCGAAGACTTCTCATTGATTTCCCCAAATGATGAGTGGGATGTGCTTGGGGATCTGGGAAAAGAAGGTACCACTAACCAGCAAGCTGAGAACGCAGGTGGTCATGCTGAGGGTGGTAATGTCGAGACTTGCGCGGGTGAGGAGATAACCGCCAAGGGGAAGTCTGCGGTTGAGTATCCTTCCGAGGATTTCCCTTAATCGCTAATGCCTTAAGGTGAAGATGCCATTTTGGCTTGGCTAAAGAAGAAGAACCTGATGTTCGTCCCTAACCCTGCCCCCGTGGTCACTGGTGAGAAGAATTCCGACGCTTATACTCGTCGAATGATGCAATTGTCTTCTGAAGCCCGCGTTGCTGAGATGTGGGAGAAGAATCTTATATCTTCGGAAGCTAACCTAGTGGTTGACCCTCCCTCCTCTGTTGCTGATATGATGGCCATAGCTGATGGGTACCAGTATGGTTTTCCCCAGCAGCGTGTTTTAGAGGTAAATCCTTGTACTCTTTTTATGATATCCTCGCATTGTGTTCTTCGTGATATATGATCCCTTTGGTATAATAATGTTTGTTGTTTGTGACGTAGATGATGAGGAGCGAACATTGTAACCATGTTCTATACCAATTCTTCAAAGCAAAGTCTTTAAAGTTGGAGGCCAAGCTTCGTCATAGAGAAGAGGAACTGTCTGCGGCTGAAGTGGAAATAAATGAACTGAGGAACCGTCTGAAGGAAAAAGAACAGTTGGGTAACGCTGAGGAGAGTCTTCGTTCAGAACTTGCTATAGTTCGCAAAAAATTGGAGCAGACTCGTAGAAGTGTCTCGTCCTTCACAGGTTCGTATTTTACGGATTTTTCACTCCTTGTGATTCCCTATCTGTATTTTGGTGTTTTGTCTGAGTCTCCCCACCCTATCTTCAGTGGGTGGAGTCCCCAAGTTGATATGGCTTCGGAAAGAAAGGGAACGACAGAAATCCCGTATTGCAGAGTTGGTGGGTAAGTTGAAGAGCGAAGCCGTAAAGTGGAATGCTCGTGCTGATGAGCACAACGCCTTAACAGCTGAGTGGCGTGAAAAGCGAACACTGATGGTTGATATGCAAAATAAGTACAATCATGACCGTTGTTTGTTCAATGGTATGCTGCTATGGACGCGTGACAACCTGCGTGATGCTCGAGAACATGCTTCTGACTTAGAGGCTAGAGTGCGCTTTTTAGAAGGAGAGTTACAACATGCTCGTTCTTTCTTAGGCTCCGGGGTTAGGGATAGTATGCTGCGTCTTTCCGAGTAAAGAGATAATGCTAGGGCCAAGGTTGGTGCTCTTAGCAAAGCCCTAGCAGCGTCTCGAGCGGATGTTGCTCGCCAAGTGGAGTCAGAAAGAGATCTTGAGGTGAATGTGTATCGACTCCATAAAAGGATGGGGGAGGTGAATGAAGAAGTCAACCATCTTCGTCACTTGGATTCGATGAAGCAGGTATATTTAGACGCGAGTCAATTTGCTCTTATGAACCTTCAAACGGATTATAAGAAACTATCCACCGAATATGACTTTCTTGATGAGGCTCGGAACGCAGTTGTCAATGAGTATGAAGAGGCTTTGGCTAATGTCAAAGGTATAACCTCGTTTTATCGAGTGTGATTCTGTTATTTCTTCGTTTTAACCCCTTGGTATTTCTTGTTTTCAGCACTCGAGGGACAGCTTCACGCAACAAATGATGAGCTTAAAAAGACTCAATCTGCCTTAGTGCAGCAGGAAGGACAAGCCAACTATTTCAAAGAGTTGGCCGCGTCTCGTGAGGAAGCAGCGGAGATTGCCTCCCAAGAGGCGGAACGCCTATCTGTATTGTTGTCTCAGGCCAACCAGCGGACCGCTGTTATCACTTATAAGGCTCGATGTCAGTTGTCTGAAGAGACCAACAAAGTCCTGGATAAGATTGAACTTGGTCTTAAAGTCGAACATGGTCTTGTCAAGAATTATCCGTGCCGTCCCCTTCCCGCGCCTTTTCCTGGTTCTTCTGGGCCCTCTTCAGGTGGTAGCGTACCTTCATCTCGCAGAGACAACCCCGTTGATGGAGCTGTATCGTCCAAGTAGATTTCTTTTATTAGTCATAGAAAGTTGATCCTTGTTGATTATATAATTTCAGATCATTTTTTGATGTGTTTCCTGCTTTATCTTATTTGCTGAATCTTGTAATCAACTCTTTATGAAATGGATCATCCTTTTGGCGTACCTGCATTATCAATTCATCTTTTTATTTTAAAGTATTGTGAAGTGTTAAACTAGAAATAACTTGTTTTGTAAAAAGTTGAGAGTGTTTGAGTGCGACACCGAAGGTAAATACCTTCGTGATCGTCTTGAGACCTGTCACCCCGCTGGCAAATCCTGGGCCAGAGGATTCCCAAACAATAGGGGTCGAGGCAGCGCTCTAGGATATGGAATGCTTATTTGAAAATATTTACATGCACCCATTCCTTCGACCCGCTGCCTTGAAATTGGTTGGGTGTCTCTTTCTGCTGGGTGCCTTCCCCCTGGTCTTACACTCATAGACACTGATAGGGGAGCCCTGAGAGATTGTAGATTAACTACTTTCCCCAATACTGTTAATTTATAATGTAATGTACATGCGTTCATCCAGCGGGCCTTTTGACCATTTCGTTTTACTTGAAGATTTCCCAAAAAGTTTGTTTGATTGATAGGTTGAGGCCTGCTACTCCTCGTCCAGAGATAGAAACATGTAAAGCGGTTACGCTTCCTTCTTCTTCTGGTATTCTCCACGCAGATGCAAAGCTGCGCTGCTCCTATGGATAGTACAGTTTGAGCCATTTAGCATTCCAAGGGTGCCGGAGGACCTCGCCTTTCAGATTGCGAAGATAGTAGGAACTGTTTCCTGCAATGTCGTGTATTATAAAAGGTCCTCCCCATGTAGGTGCTAACTTTCCCCATTTCTTCTCTCGTTGATACTGCGGGATTGTTCTTAGCACATACTGCCCTTCTACAAAATTTCGAAGCTTAACCTTTTTGTTATACTCCCTCGCTAGTCTCTGTTGATAATTTTCCATCTTCTGCAATGCTGCTTCCCTCCTTCCTTCTAGGTCGTCCAGTCTCTCTAACATCATGTCTGTTGTGAGATTTTTCTCCCATGCTTCGGTCTTTGTGGTTGGCATGAGGATCTCTGTTGGGATGACTGCTTCAGCTCCATAAGTGAGGAGAAATGGGGACTCCCCAGTGGCAGATCTTCGTGTTGTCCTGTATGCCCATAATACATTGTGTAGCTGTTCACACCATCGCCCCTTGTGTTCGTCTAATTTCTTTTTGAGGATAAGGGCGAGGGTCTTGTTGGTAGCTTCCGCTTGTCCGTTGCTTTGAGGGTATATGGGGGTGGACTTGTTTTTCCTTATTTTGAAAGTGTCGAAGAGCATGTCTATGTGTTTTCCCCTGTAATTGTTTACCATTATCGGACACGATTTCCGCTGGTATGCCGAACCTGCAAATAATGTTTTGGAATATGAAAGTAAAAACGTCCGCGTCTCTGATCCTGGCTAAAGCTTTGGCTTCCACCCATTTACTGAAGTAGTCCGTGGCTACTATCAAAAATTGCCTTTTCCCTGATCCTTCGATGAAAGGACCAACGACATCTATGCCCCATTTTGCGAATGTCTACGGACTATCCACAGAATTCAACGTTGTTGCTGGTGCATGTATCTTTTTGGCGAAACGCTGACATTTTTCACATCGTCGGGACATTCTTGCGGCATCTTGTATCATTGTGGGCCAGTAATATCCTTGCATTTTTGCTTTGTCGGCTAGTGATCTCATGCGGCTATGATTTCCTGCGTCACCATAATGGATGTCGTTTAGAATTCGATGCCCCTCTTTCATGGATAAGCAACGTAGTAACGGTCTGAGGAAAGATTTCTTGTACAGGATTCCATCCCGAAGATCATATCTTCCTACTTTGGAGAGTATTTTCCTGTTTTGTTTGTGATCCGCGGGTAAGGTTCTATCCTTGAGAAACGCATGGATCATCATTCTCCAATCATCTTCGTTGCTGAAATCTTCGTCTTGATTTACTCTTGACAGGATGTCTTCTTCATCAAAATCGTCACGGATGTCTTCTCCCACCTGATCTTCGATATTTTCTTCCACTGTATCTTGATTTGTAGCAAAGGAAAATTGTGTTGCAATCGAGGGCTCGTATACCCTTGTTATTTTGATGGCTTCGATACTCTTGTCCTTCAGCATGGATGATATATATGTTAGGGAATCCGCGTGCCTGAGATCCCTTCTGCATAAGTGCCGGAACTTGATGTTCGGAATTTGTGATGCCAATGTTTGGACCAAGGCCATGTAAGCTGAGAGGGTGTCGTCGTATACATTGTATTAGAGCCCTATTTGCCGTATGACAAGCTGCGAATCACTTGTCAGTATTTCATAAGTTACCCCCATCTCTATTATTAAGTAGAGGGCATGTACGACTGCCTCGTATTCGACGATGTTATTAGTATGCTCTTTGAATTCTAACCTGAGTGCCTGTACGATCCTTTTTCCAGTTGGGGTGGTGATGACAATGCCTATTCCTTCCCATTCCTTAGTATGCGCTTTTGAGGACTGCTTCCAGTGGTGCTTTGCATGGGACGCGGATGAAGTGAGTTAGGAAATAGGTTCTCAGCTTTTGAGTAGCCCATACCAATGCAAGGATGAGTTGTTCGATCTTCGTGTAATTCCTTTCCGCAGAATTGAGGGTCTTACTGACATAATAGACAGGTTGTTCTATCTTCGTATTGGTTTTGACCAACACTGCGCTAACTGCGTCTTCTGTTGCTGTTATGTACAATGCCAAAACCTCATCAGGGTCAGGCTTCTGCAGGATTGGAATTGAAGCCAGGTGTTCTTGATTCTTTGGAAAGCTTCTTCGCATTCTGCGGTCCATTCAAACTTACTCCCTTTTTTGAGAATATTGAAAAAATGTTTGCATTTGTCCGAGGATCGGGCAATAAATCTGCCCAAGGCTGCTATGGACCCATTGAGCTTCTGCACTTCTTTTAAATTCTTCGGAGATGGCATTTCTACTATGGCCTGAATATTCGCTGGGTCTACCTCAATGCCCCTTTTTGTTACCAGATACCCGAGGAATTTCCCTGAGGTGACACCGAAAGTGCATTTTTCTGGATTTACTTTCATGTGATGTTTCCTCATTGCTTCGAAAATATCTCTCAGGTCCCGGTGGTGATCTTTGCACAGCTTACTTTTGACGAGCATGTCATCAACGTAGACTTCTAGGGTACTACCAATCCACGGCCTGAAGATAGCATCGACCATTCTTTGGTACGTTGCCCCTGCGTTTCGAAGTCCAAAGGGAATTCTAGTGTAGCAATAAAGGCCATGCGGGGTGTAGAATGTTGTGTGTAGTTGATCTTCTTCTGTCAGGGCTACTTGGTTGTAACCAGAATATCCATCCATGAATGACAGCTCTTCGTATCCTTCCACTGCTTCAACCAGTTGATCTATGCTTGGCAGGGGATAGCTGTCCTTTGGACATGCCTTGTTGAGGTTAGTAAAGTCGATGCATATCCTAACCCCTCCATTTTTCTTAGGAACGACGACCATGTTGGAGATCCATGTAGGGTATTTAACTTCCTTGATGAAGCCTGCTTCTAGTAGTTTCGAAGTTCTTTTTCTACTGCCTTATGATACTCTGGTGCAACTTTTCTTATTTTCTGCCTGAAAGGTGGCGTGCCTGGTTTGATGCGCAGCTCGTGTTGGATTATTTTCGGATCAATCCCCGGCATATCCTAACTTCCAGGCAATACATCCGCGTATTCTTTAAGTAATTTGGTTAAGGAATCTTCTCTTCTTTCGTCCATTATGGTCCCTACTTTGATCATCTTCGGGTTTTCTTCCGTTCCTATGTTGATTTCTTTTACGGGCTCCACTGGTGTGAACACCGGCTTCGGGTCCCCGAGGACTGGGACGTTCTTTAATTGCTATTTGGTATGTTTCTGTCCTTCGTTGGCTGCTGAAGTACTTTCTCGTGTTTAGGACATTATCATCTTTTCAAACCCTTCCCTGTGGTTTCCTTGAGGAACAGTCTATGGCCTTTTCTTTCGCAGCTTCTTTATTTTTTCCTTCGGGTTTTTCGCTGCTCTTCTTGTTCGTTGTTGATACGATCCTGAGTGGTCTGGCACTCTTGTGCAGAGACCCGATCTCCCTTGATTTCCATCACTCCCTCGGGTGTAGGGAACCTGAGATATTGGTAGTAAGTTGCAGCCACTCCCTTGAGTTTATGTACCCACTTTCGTCCAATAATGGCGTTATAGGGGATGGGCGTCAACCACGCTGAATCGTGTTTCTACTTTCATGGGTCCGGCGTTCACCTGCAACACGATGTCTCCCAATGGCTTTGTGGGCGCTCCATTGAACCCGTAGATGGTCATTAGTTTATCATAAGCTTCATCCGTTTGAAGGCATCGTAGAATAGAACGTTCACTGAGCTTCCCCCGTCTATGAGGATCTTTTTGAGGTTACATCCGGCCACTGGTAGTGTGAGGACCAAGGGATCGTTATGATCTTCCATATCTTCTTCGATATCTTCAGTATCGAAGATAATAGGTGCGTCCATCCACTCTTCGTGCTCGTCCACCTCTACGCCATCAATCTTATATATTTCGCAGTGGTCTTCGAACTGCTTTCGTAGCCTCTTTCCTATCTGCGCTGTAAGGGAGGGCCCTGCGGCTTCGGAACACGAGATGGTGTTGATTGTGCGGTTTCCCTCTGGAAGTTGGACTTGCTTGGTCCATTTGGATATGTCCTCGGCGACCTCCTTTCGTATGTAATTCTTGAGTTCGCCAGCATCAATCAATTTTTGGATCATTATTTTGAGGTTTTTGCATTTCTCGGTCTGGTGTCCATTGAAGCAATGATACTCACAGTAATCTTTAGACTTCTCGGTTCTTGGGGGCTGTTTTCCCTTATACCACGGCCACTCCAAATTTTCCCTTCCTTTGATTTCTCGCAAGATCCGAGCGTAGCTAGAATTGAGCTTCGTGTAAACCTGATCTTCGAATTTTCGATCGTCTTTTCGTCTTTCATCCCTTCGTTCCTTCCTATCTTCGTGAGGCCGTTCCACTGAGCTATTTCTTTTGGCCCCGCTGGTTTGTTTTCTGCGGAATTGGTACGGTGAGACCTCTGCGTGTGTGCCCTCGGGTTCTCACGCTGGATTTCTTCAAGACGAGCGTACTTTTCAATAATTATTCGAAGATCTCCTTCTGTCTTAGGTACGCTTCCATGAATCTCAACAAATAGTGGACTCATTCGGTCTAATCCCCACTTGTAGCAGTTGATACTTACTACGGGGTCCACACTCCCTATGGCTTGGCAGATCTTGTGCCATCTGTTGGTGTACTCCCTCGTGTTCTCCTTGTAGCCAATTTTCAGAGAAAAAGTTTATCCATTCCAGTGTTGACAGCTTTGTTGTACATGTATGTCCTCAGGAATTTCTCTGCGAGTTGATCGTAGGAGTTGATGGAATCAGGTGGCAGGTTGTCAAACCAAGACAAAGTCGATCCCTTCAGACTTGATGGGAAATATCTACAGAGGACGGCGTCGTTCTGACTCCATCGGGCTAAGATACGGTTATAATACCGGATATGTGCCGCGGGATCACTGGATCCGTCGTAGCATTCAAAAGTTGGGACAGGGCACTTTAACGGAATTGGGGTATTTGCCAGGCGATGAGTTAGGGGCGTGGAGTTAGCTTCTTTCATCACCTATTCAAGCCTTCCTCCGCCTTGTCTGGCTTTTAACTGCCTGATCTCAGCCATCATCTCATCACGCAGCTCCTCCATTGCGCGGTAATATCCCATGTTCTCATGCTCAGTTGAGCGTTTCTTTCTTTGACCTTCGTTGTCATAATAGTCTAACTCTTAGGTGGCATATTCCGGATCGGATGCACTGCTTCCCCTGGCATCATTTTCTAGGATGATTCTTCGGTCTCGATTAGGCTCTGGTGCTTTAGAATTTGCTTCGTCCAGTTGTTGGCTAGTCTTCGTGCTTTGGGCAATCATATCTTTCAAGTCTTGGTTCTCCCTGGCCAGAAGAGCTACGGCATCTGCGTAGACCTGCTGGCTCTTTTTCAATTCTTCAAGCTCTACCATCAGTCGGTGGGACTGGTTTGATTCCTGATTGGGAGTTCCGGCTTGTACCCCTACGACCATAGTTCCCCCTTCGTCTACTGTGTGTATTAAGGGTGGTCGAGGATCAGCTTCAATCGTTGGTATCTCCAAGTTTGGTCCCCTCGGTTGAGCTTCCACCCGTGGTACTAAAACCACTGGTATGGTTTGATTCTGACCGTTGGTTGACGTCATTCCGAAGATTGGTGGATGTGCAGGCTGATGTGTCATAGATTCTGTCACTCCCTATTTTTGTTGATGGATTTGGCTTGAAACCAAAGTCTTGTTAGCTTCTGTAGCCTGGAGGGACGCAACAGTCTTCGTGGCTGCTGCTTTGAGAGCCGCGGCTGCAATGGAGTTAGTGTTCATAGGTGAGGTGATCTCCGCAGCATCCTGCCTCTGAGTAGTTGTTTTAGATTTGTCTCCTTTCTGCTTGCTTCAGGTCATGACCGAGGTAACCCTCGGTGTCTCCTTTGATGAGGCTTTGGTTTTTCTTGCCTCTAGTATCTTTTCCATTTTTAATCTTTTTCTGGATAGGGGAATAAATAAAGAGAACCAAAGATATCCACAAGGATCGGGTTAGCGCCATTCGTACCCGCAAGACTATTGGAATAGAAGGAAATGAGCTTCCCAAGGGCCTTAATAGAAGATAAATGTAAAGACTTCATCGGTCTAGTTTTTGCAATACAAATCCTCTAATAAACAATCATGGACCTTGTTTTCAGACTACTTTTGAAAAGAAAAACTCTTGAAAAGGAATACACCTCACGTGCAAATATGTGATAGATAGTCGTGGGTTTGTCTGCTTTGAAATGGTGTTTGTGAAAATGAAGACCATGAACCCAGAGTAAAAAAGGTTTTGAAAGCACGTTGAACCCAGAATAGGGAAAAACCATAATACGCGTTTTAAGGTGAAATCACATGATAAGATAAATCTTTTACCGGGACAAAGTCCCTGTTTCTAGCGCCAAATTGTGAACACATAAATCACGAAGCCATCCACGTGTTCACAAACAATATTCGCATACATCCTAATTCTAGAATTGTACGTCGTATGCGTAACGGGGATGATTATATCGACTCATCGACTCGAAGCCTTCGGGCTTGTCATTTTCTAGTCGAATATTATCATAAATAATGTTCGTATAAAGAAATAAACCAAGAATCAAGCATAAATATAAAGAATATGAAGTTTAACGCTGAATGTAAGGTGTTGAAATGTAAATGAGACAGATTTACGTGGTTCAGCACTAAGGCCTACATCCACAGGGTTTGGTGTTTCACTATGTACTGAATGGTTACAAAGATAGTCGAATGACTTTAGAATATACATAGGTCTGCGGAAGTAGGGGGATTACTTACTCTTCCTATTTCTCTCTCCTATATTCTCCTCTAATTGCTCTCCAAAAATGGTCCACCCCCTCTCTCTTAGTGGAGAGGGGTATTTATAGGGATGGAACGTGGGTCCCATTTCTGAGGTGTCGTTGTAATATTATCTTCTTGTGCTTTGTGCCTATTACGCAGAGGTCTTCGGCATATGCCGCGGCCTGAGCTTGAATACAAAGGGTTATCCTCGCTTCTTCCACGAGCTGATTGACACGTGTATATCTCTTTGGTATTTAATGCGGGTAGATGGATGTCTGCTCGTGTCAGACAAGTGTCTCTTTGTCTGGTCACATCTGTGTCAGCCAAACTTCCTCTCGGACGTTGATCTGGGATCTTCCTCGGGATTGGGTGCGTTAACACCCAAGGGGTATTATCTGGTGCTCCTCTGAGCCATCATACCTCTGTGGTCCTCTGTCCCTGACCGTCAGATCTGCTGACCGATGGCATCTTCTGATGAGATGCTTGCTATCATGTTTTGATGTCTCGCTTCGCATGCCTTCCACGTGTCTCTTGCTGTACACGTGGTGGATGATGAAAGGTGTACATACAGATATATGGGAACTTTGTGGATGGATTTTGGGTCGATTTTACCGTGGATTTGTTCATGGATTTGCAATTATTTGGGCCTGTTACGATAACTCAGGGTTGGTAAGGCTTTGAGATTCGAAGAATATTTGATTTACGCGGAGTTGAAGCTAAACAGGGTATGACAGTTATCTCGGGATAGTTTTGAAGCTCAATATGGAAGTTACGTGGGGTCTAAGGGGAGACATTCTCCTAACATACAATTTTACCGAGTCTAGGAAAGTATGGAGTAATTCAGCCGCGTACAGAGAAGATTGAGGAGGAATTATCGTGACTTGGGAGAGAAGAATTCGAGTAATATTGAGGGAAGATACGGACCCTATTGTGTATATAAAGGGTGGTTCTAGTCCCTGAGAGGTGAGTCGAGACTTTGGGGGATAGTTTAGAGGGTTGCAGACAGCTTAAAAGCCGAACAGAGGAGAAAAAAAAATCACAGAGAAGAAGCTGCAGCGAGAGGAAGAAGACGACAGAAACCGTCACCTTTGCTTTCAAATCTGTAACAAGTTTCCAACAATTATTACTGTTAGATTTTCTCCGTAAGAGTCAACTCTATAACAGCGGTCCGTAACAGTCAACTCTGTAACAGCGGGTTCTGTAACAATTATATCTGTTACAAACTCGATTTTTCTTCAATAAAACACCTATTCAGCCATGCGTTATTATTTTGAGCGTATTTTTCATATGAGGAGCTAAACCCCAACACTAGGGCGACGGAGGAAGCCCTTTTTCATCATTGTGGTAATTCTATTAATTCTTTATATTACTTTTTGCACTAAAATTGAATTGATTTATGATTTCTCTTGAATGGTTGTGATCATGCTTAGCTTAACTGTTTTGATGTCCCATGCTTTAGATTTACACTCATTACTTTCGGAATCTACTTTGGCAAAGAATAAGAGTCAATAATCTTTATCATATGAGTTATAATTGTGTAGAATTGATTTTTAAACCACATGAGTATGAAAATTGGTGAAATCCCGAGTCTCAGTACCTCTCGATATTGTGACAACTTTTTTGTGTATATATTTTCTTTATTTTTAAGTCTGGAATCGAGTCTACACAAGTCCTAGTTGAATGAAATTTATTTACCACTATAAAACTACATCATTAACCTACACGGTCTCGATAGAAACCTAAGGTTAAAGGAGAATCGACTCTATCTAATACAACTAGTATCACACAGGAGGTGTGGGGATTAGGTTTCCCAGTTGCTAGAGTTCTCCCTTATATAGTCTTTCAAATCAGGGTTTGCAATCAATGTTAGCTTAGTAACAAAGCATTCAATATTCACGGTTAGATGAAAACCTGATTAGATTCAAGCTAATATATTTCAACCGTTAGATCGAAACTTAAATTGTTACACATAAATGAAATGCACGTTTATCTAGGTTCGTGACCGTACCCAAACTTGTACATCTAGTTGGTTCAACAGTTTTTAACCAAATGGTTAACCATATGAGAACTTTCATATCAACCATATTCTTCTTTACCATAACTAGTTCAAATGACTCAAATGAACTAGTTAGAGAGTTTTTCAATTGCTTAGATCTTTATAATAAACAAAATTGAAACAAAAACGATTTGATTCACTCGAATCGATTCATGAACTTTATAGCCACAGTTTGCAAAGATTGCATTCCTTAGTTTATATAAGTTTAAGTTCACGAATAATCGTTTTCAGAAAATAGCCAACTTAAGTACGCGGACTTAAGTACCCGAAATGATTTTATAAATAGTTCACAAACTCCAGCAGATTTTCTCGGGAAGAGAACCTCCGACAGTACGCGGACTGGGTTCGCGGAATCTGTTCCAGTTTTCCTGATCAACAAAGTACGTATACTTTGGTTCAAGGAATAAGGACTTATACATGTATGAGTTACCTCACAATGTTTATATCCAACCATGGTTATATAATCTAAACTCTCATTTCAATCATTGAAACATTCTTAGAGGACGTTATATGATTGTTATTCACAAACTATTTTTTGTCAAAGCCATTTTCAAGTGATTGAAACATAACATGACTTTCGTCACTAGTTAAAGATGAACTTGGCCAAAGCGAAAGCTTACAAACACATATTCGAGAAATAGGTAAGCGAGATAAACTCGGATCGAAATAACAAATGTGTATAATCATAGTCTATATATCAAAACGACTTTTATCTCAAGATGGGAGATAAAGTAGATAGATTTTTGAGTGATAGATAAGGTCAAGTCTCCACATACCTTTTAGTTGATGAAGTTCCATCAGTTCCTTGAGTAGTTCTTCGTCTTGTATGATGATCGCCATGGAGTTCTTGAGCTCAACTACACTTTCTATCCTAGTCCGAGACTTAGCTAATAGTAGACTAGAAATCAAGACTTATAGTTTTGATCACTAACATTGACAAACATGCTTGAGATAGCAACGCATGCGAGTTCGACCGAGTAGTGCTCTAACAAACATTACTCAAAATTTTTGTCACTTCCAAGTACTCCATGATTCTAAAGGTTTTCAACTCAGCACCATAGTTGTTGAAGATCCGTAGCTACAACAATGATAAATTAGTTGCTCTTAATCATTGTTATACAGTATCATAATATTATTACACAACATCGAAGTCCAATTGTATCACAACTTTGACAACACTATGATGGTGATATGTATCACTCCCCCTTAGTCATTTCTTCATATCACATGAAAACCACTCCCCTTACATAGTGATCATATTATTTGTAGTGTGAACTACACATTAATTCTTCCCTTTTTTGTCAATATAAATTGGCAAAGGTACGAAAACTAGTATGATCCTAATGAACATTCCATAGAGATATTTCATGACCAAAAGAGAACAACATATCAACTTTGTTTAGATGCAGTCATATAGCCGAAACTAAATGCATTCATCAAGGAGTTTAGAAAGATACAAGATAACTCCTATAATATTCCACAGCCGCACTCCCCACAAAAGATTTGTCAATTTAGCACAAGTTCAATTAAGAACTCTCCCCCATAAAATATCATTCCCGAAAGAACAACAAGAGCGACCTTACTTTCACAAGAAAAGAAAGATTTCTTTGGACATTAACAAATCACATGAAACATGAATTTGTATCCAAAATACTTAATTAAATTAACCACAAGAGAACCCATGATTAATTTAATCGGAATGCTCACATAAGAGAACTTACGGATCCACACAGTATTTATACAAAGATGTGGATCAGGGAAGACCAATACTGCGGAATAGACAAAGATCCATTCTATCTTTCATCACCATTTGCATAAAGACATATAATAGACTTAATCTTTGTAAACAAAAGTTCATCCTATTTTCCATCAATATTTCCAATAATGACATAGTAGGCTTAACATTTGTTTGTCAAAAGTTCATTCAATCTTTTATCAATATTTGCATAATGACATATCAAAGACTTAACTTTTGACATGTATGGGAAAATCATAGTTCACGGACGCAAACACACATATCCGATAACAAGTTGCAAAATATGAAATGTTAGAGCACTGCTCGGTCGAACTCGCATGCGTTACTATCTCAAGCATGTTTGTCAATGTTAGTGATCAAAACTATAAGTCTTGATTTCTAGTCTACTATTAGCTAAGTCTCGGACTAGGATAAAAAGTGTAGTTGAGCTCAAGACTCCATGGTGATCATCATACAAAGACGAAGAACTACTCAAGGAACTGGTGTACTTCATCGACTAAAAGGTATGCGGAGACTTGAAATTTTCTATCACTCAAAAGTCGATCTACTTTATCTCCTATCTTGAGACAAAAGTCGTTTTGCTATATAGACTTTGATTATACACATTTTCTATTTCGAGCCGAGTTTATCTCGCTTATCTATTTCTCGAAATTGTGTTGGTAAACTTTCGCTTTGGCCAAGTTCATCTTTACTAGTGACGAAAGTCATGTTGAGTTTCAACCACTTGAAAATGGCTTTGACGAAAAATGGTTTGTGAACAACAACTATATAACGTCCTCTAAGAATGTTTCAATAATGGAATGAGAGTTTAGATTATATAACCATTGTTGGATATAACCATTGTGTGATAACTCATACATGTATAAGTCCTAATTCCTTGAACCAAAGTATGCGTACTTTGTTGATCAGGAAAACCGGAACAGAGTCCGCGAACCCAGTCCGCGTACTGTCGGAGGTTCTCTTTCCGAGAAAATCTGCTGGAGTTTGTGAACTATTTACAAACTTATTCCGGGTACTTAAGTCCGCGTACTTAAGTTGGTTATTTTCTGAAAATGATTATTCGTGAACTTAAACTTATATAAACTAAGGAATGCAAGTTTTCAAACCGTGGCTATAAAGTTCATGAATCGATTCGAGTGAATCAAATCGTTTTTGTTTCAATTGTGTTTATTATAAAGATCTAATCAATTGAACAACTCTCTAACCAGTTCATTTGAGTCATTTTAACTAGTTGTGGTAAAGAAGAATATGGTTGATATGAAAGTGCTCATATGGCTAACCATTTGGTTAACTATTGTTGAACCAACTAGATGTACAAGTTTGGGTACGGTTACATAAACGCGCATTTCATTTGTGTGTAACAAGCTAAGTTTCGATCTAACGGTTAAAAGATATTAGCTTGAATCTAATCAGGTTTTCATCTAACAGTGAATATTGAATGCTTTGTTACTAAGCTAACATTGATTGCAAACCCTGATTTGAAAGACTATATAAGGGAGAACTCTAGCAACTGGGAAACCTAATACCCGCACCTCCTGTGTGATACTAGTTGTATTAGCTAGAGTCGATTATCCTTTAACCTTAGGTTTCTATCGAGACCCTGTAGGTTAACGACTTGAAGACTTCATTGGGATTGTGAAACCAGACCGATAATACTTTCTCGTAGTTGTGTGATCTGATATTACCCGTTTCTATCGTACTAAGTACAATCGTAAGGATTGACTTGAGATTTATTTCTCCGATAGGCAAGATATAAAAGTAGTCACAAACATCTTCGTCTCATCGTTTGTGATTCCACAATATCTAGTTTCACCATCATACGATTTAGATTATTGTGAGGTGATTGATAATACTAGGTTGTTCTTCGAGAATATAAGTCCGGTTTATCAATTGGTTCCTGTTCACCTTGATTTATCAAAAGACGGAACAAAAACTCGTAGGTATTTCTGTGGGAGACAGATTTATCTACTACCGTAGACATTTCTGTATGATACATATTTGTTTATTAAAGTCTTCGACTTTGGGTCATAGCAACTCTTAGTTGTGGGTGAGATCAACTAAGGGAATCAAGTGCGTAGTATCCTGCTGAGATCAGAGACATATGAGCGCAACTGTACCTTGGATCAGTGTGAGATTGATTGGGGTTGAACTACAGTCCAGACAGAAGTTAATTTGTAGTAGGATAGAGTCTGTAGCGGCTTAATACAGTGTGTGTTTAATCTGGACTAGGTCCCGGGGTTTTTTCTGCATTTGCGGTTTCCTCGATAACAAAACTTCTGGTGTCAGTGTTATTTCTTTTCCGCATTATATTTTGTTATATAATTGAAATATCAGAGGTTGTATGTTTGAATCAATCAATTGGGAAATCCAACCTTTGGTTGTTGATTTAAATTGATTGATACTTGAACATTGGTCTTTGGTACCATTCAAGTGACTTCTCTCGTATTCAAGTAGACTTGCAGATTTGTATTTGCTTACGTAAGTATTGAATCGAGAAAGAGAGATATAAATCTTTGATATACTTTCATTAAGATTGAGTCTGACTGTCTAGTTGATTCTCTTAAAAGTTTATTGGAGTTAGTCCATACAGATTGCTAATCGAAATATTGGGTGTGGTAGTTAGACCCCCGCTTTTCAATTGGTATCAGATAAGGCAAACACGTTGTTTATGGGTGAAAACCGTTTCTGCTGAATTTTGTAATTTTAGGTGTGTGGATGAGAAACGAATCTAAACCCTAAACAATGTACTGCACGGGAGTATTTTTGATTCGAGAGATCAATCTATAAAATCCTGGCCTAAACCAAGAAATGGCCGTTCCAGGCTTGCTTCGGTCACAAAGTGAAGGAGAAAGGTTAGTCTTAGGGAGGGAAGCAAAGATAGTGTTGAGACCATAATAGTTGATTCTGAAGGTGTGGTTGTTTATGACTTTGTATCTGAAAGTAGAACTGGCTAGCAGAATGGAAAGCTACCAGGTGATTTCTAGATACTGTATTGTTGCCGACCCAAATTTTTTCTTTGGTGAAAATGGGTGAAGCTTATTTATACAAGTCATATTGAAACGTACCATGGTCTCGTAGGAAGTGGAAACGAATGAGTGGTGGAAGAAAAGAGAAACGTGTAACCGTCAGACGTTATGTTTCCATGATGAAGGAAGTGAATTCGTGTAACCATCATACACTACGCTTCCATGATGAAGGAAATGAATTGTTTACACCATTACTTTTCACCACCACTAATTGTCCCACTTCATGACACTTTCTTGTAACAGGCGCATTGCACGCCGCACGCTGTAAACCGCTAGAACAATACCTGATGAGCATCCCCCAGTTTGTGACATGTTTGATGTCTCGAGTGTTTTCGTGGAAAACATGTAGCACTTCGCTACGTGTGGAAAGTCAAATTCAAGGGACTTACCGTAGGAAAATAGCATGTAATGTTATTAGGCTCGTTTTGGCTGGTCGCCTAAAACTTGCCACAGGTTTGTTAGTTCGGAGACGAACTTCGATGGCTGAGATCGCATCTCATGAAGGAGGGTAGCCGTTGATTATGGCTACCTTGTGTTGGTGCCTGATAATGGCGCGGTGGTGTTTTGGTATACACTAGTGGAAATGTGGCATGGATGGCATATCTCGTGCATGCCATTGGCACGTTGATGCAAGTGGCGCCTGGCGTAGGCATGGCCACTAGATTTAGGCAGTTGGTCGCCTGAAACTCACCACAGGTCTGTCAGTTTGGTGGCCATTGATTATGGCCGAGATTGCATCTCATGAGGAAGGATGGCCATTAATTATGGCCGCATATTGTTGTATAACGGAGTGGCGCCATTCGCATAGCGTCATGCTAGTGGTATGCCAGTGGCGTAGCCGTGGCATAGCAGCATGCCAATGGCGTAGCTGTGGCATGGCGGCGTGCTAGTAGCCATGGCATGGCGTTGTGCCAGTAGCCGTGGCATGGCGTTGTGCCAGTAGCCGTGGCATGGCGGCATGCCAGTGGCGTTGTGGCATGGCCACGCCTGTGGTGTTGTAGCACGGCCAAAGCTAAGATTTGGCTCTATGGCCAAAGTTAGGGCTTGGTGGCATGGCCAATGCTAGGGTTTGGCGCCGTGGTGTTGGACCCACATGTGGAGTGGAAACATTGTCCCTGTTTCCACATCAATCCCATTGTCTGGGAAACGTTATTTGTCTTTGGTAGAAACTTTCCCAAATTAAGGTTTGGCATGTCGAAACCCTAATTAGTGCGTGTGGCATGCGGCCGCGGCATGGCGATACTTTTGTGCGAACGGCGTCATGTCCATTCCAAAGGAACTATGACAAGGACATAGTGTGGAAATGGCCACATGAGTAGGGATTGCCGTGTGGTGACTATTTATGGCAGGTTGCCACGAAGTGGCATGTTATCGCGGCAGAGTGGCGTGTTGGCATGTTACCGCGGTAGAGTGGCATGTTACCGCGGTAGAGTGGCATGTTGGCATGCCGATCAATATGTTGTCGTGGCAGGGCCCGTTTTGCTTGCCAGTTAGTATGGTGGCGCGGCAGGGTGCGCTTGGACTTTAATGTATGGTGGCAAGTTTAGAGCAACTTGATTGGCCACGAAAAGGGGGATGGCCAAACATAAGGCGCGGCTACACTTCTAGCGAGAGTGTGGCGGCTCTAGAGCGACCTGATTGGTCGATGGGAAGTGGGTTAGGCAAGCATGTGCCCAGCCACAACTTCTGTGCGCGTGGAGAGTTTAAAGCGACCTGATTGGTCGAGGGAAATAAGGCCGGATTAGGATGGGGCGTGGCCAATGAAAAGTGGCGCCAGCTGGCCTAAATCATGGCCACGCCTCCCTTTGCTGTTGCGGCTCCCTGTTTTTCTGATTCTGGGCGAGGTTTTGCACCTGCTAATCCATGGAGGATTAATTACCTAGTTTGTCTAGGCTTAATTTTGACAAGCAAGGTCTGGTATACGGCGCGAGGCGCGAAACCCTAACTTCTGCAAGTTAGTCAGGACAATTGATTGAATTCTATGTGTTGACACATAGTTCTTTTAAGTTCATTGCCAGGGAGAAGCATGCTTTTCTGATTGAATACCTTATGCAAAGATCTTATCCTTGATATTTGGAGATTCGTGCTACTCTGCTGCGAGTGAACACAAATCGTCATGCCATATCAACATTAAGGGTTCATCCGGAGAACATAGCATAAAAGGCATTCAAAGGAACTTAAGTACAGGCAAGGCGCCGAAATTTACAGGAAATTTGGGATGGTTGCTACATTCGACAGTCTGGGTAAATTTCATGTAGATATACTGAAAGTCTCAATAAATATGTCGGTGGAGAGGTTAATACTCACAGCACCATTTCCTTGCAGAGTGACGTCACATCAGATGCAAGGTTTTACGATTTTAACCCTAAGCTAAAAACCACCATCAACATTAAGTCCCCTGCTTAGTGCGTAACAGTGGTATTGTTGCGGGGTAAGCATGAGATGGTGACAGACAAGAGTAAAATCGAAAGAGCAAGACGTGAAGAGATTTCCAAGGAAATTCAACTAACCTTTGGTGGAAGGAATGAGGAATCCATGTTGGCGGCTCTACGTAATTCCAACTTGGCCATAAGGTTTTGGCGTAAGCGCTGAAATTTTGGCTATTGACTGGCAGAGATGGCATTGAAATTTGGTTATCGAATCGGTGAATGGCACCAGCTTTCTAGGTCACAGAACGTATGGAGATGGCGCTGCTTTGAACGGCCAGGATGGCGTTTCCTTGACTGGTAGAGATGGCGCTGCTTTGAGTGGCTAGGATGGTGCTTCCTTGGCTGGTGGAGATGGCATTGCTTTGAACGGCTAGGATGGCGTCGCTTTGGCTAGTGGTGACGGTGCTGCTTTGAACGGATAGGATGGCGCCGCTTTGGCTAGTAGAGATGGCGTTGCTTTGAATGGCCAGGATGGCTGCTAGCTGGAGTAGTGGATGGGCGCGGCTAGCTTGGCATGGCGGATGGCGCGGCTAGCTGGAGTAGCGTATGGCGCGGCTAGCTGGAGTAGCGGATGGGCGCAGCTAGCTCGGACGCGGAATTGCCGAGATGGCTTCTGGCTTGGACGCGGAATGGCCGAGATGGTTGCTGACTTGGACGCAGACCTTTGGCACGGGGCTTGAATGCGGACTGTTGGCGCTGGCGTGGTGTTGCTGGCTTGGTTGCGTCCGTGGCATGGTGGATGGCGCGGCTAGCTTGGAGTGGGCAGAGATGGCGTCGGCTAGGAGTGGTAGAGATGGAGCCATGGAGCGTTGGCGTAGTGTTGGCTTGGCCGTGGAGATTAGTGCCATGGAATGTCAACACCGCGGGCCTAGCTGCCTTATTTCGCGCGCGTTCCAAAAGAGAAACACTTCTCTAGTCGAGCTCCAATAAACCATGCCTATAAAAGGCGTACCTATTAAACCTCTGATTTTCATAGGAAAGACTCCTTATGGGTCTAGGAATCTAATACGGGTGTTGAAATCGATTATACTGTGCTAAATCGACGGATTTTTATCACAACAACAAAATATGGAAATTTGCGTGTGTGACCTTTTTTTGGGGAATTTTAGAGAGATTAAAGTGTTATAAACCTTCCCAAATATTTGTATCTATCTAAGGAAGAGTTTAGGATCAAAAGGAAAGCTCAGAAACGCGTATAAATTCTAAAACAAGAAATTTCTGCAACTTTGCCGTGAAGAGAAAGGAAGAGATTTTGTAAGATTTTGGAGAGATTTAATCGGCCTTTTTGATATAAATAGATTGGTTGGGTCATATAGAAGGGGTGTCGAGAGTTTGGGAACCTGGGGAGGGCCAGAGAAGAAGAAATCAGAGTTCGATCAAACTCAGTTTCTGCTGCTGCTGCTGAAGAACACGAAGAACGGACGTCCGAAGACAGTCGTTCTTCAACAGTGTTTATGTCAAAGTTTTGGGGGTCGCAGCTGCAGTCTCAACAACACTTCATATATATCGTTCTTCTTGTAACAGTGAACAACGCCTTTGCAACAGTTATTTCTGTTGCGATTTTTCTGTTCAATTGTTTTACTCCCTTTTAATCAACTTTTGAGTTTTATACATGTATTTTGAGATCATGATTAATATGAGGAGCTAAACCCCAACACTGGGATGACGGAGGAAATCCTATTTCACGCATGTGGTAATTTAATAATTCTTTATTACTTTTTGCACTTATTTTAATTGATTCATGATTTTCACTAATTAGTTGTGATTTCGTTTGATGGTGTATGCTTAGACGTAAGAGCTTTTGATACACCATGCTTGTGATTTACATATAAAGTTTTAAAAATCTATTTTTGGCAAAGAATAAGAGTCCATATTTGTAATATTTGAGCTATAATTGATTGGAGTTATTAATTGAGTCACATGAATGGAATTTGGTGGAATCCTGAATCTCAGTACCTCTCGATACTGTGAGAGCTTTCCTTGTACATATTATATTAAGTCTAAAATCGAATCTCAACAAGTCCGAGAAACGAACACTTTAATTACCACTACAAAATTACATCAATTTTTGGCGCCGCTGCCGGGGAGATGCTTGAGTGCAAACTCGTGTACATCAATTGGAATTTCACATCAGGGTACTTCCTCCTGTAGTCAATAAGTATGCCAACCAAGGAGATTCTTTAGTGCCTTCCAAGGTTCTGCGTAGATAGCTAGGGTATGGAGTAAAGGTTTTGTGGGTATATCTCTTGTAAGCCCTCCCGAGACTATAACTCGGCCACTAGGGACACCTAGGGGTTTAAAGTCTTATTGCATACGCTAAATGCAATCGACGATGCCTGCGACAGTGAGTTAGGATTTTTTTTTCTATTTTAGTTTTGCTCGAGGACTAGCAAATAATAAGTTTGGGGGTATTTGATAGACACATTTTTGTATCTAATTTGTCTCGATTCTATATATTGATAGTTCTCATTCTTGTATTTATTTTGGTATTTTATCTCTTTGTAGGTGTTTTTGGAGAAATAAGCTTTTGCGGCGAAATTGGCTCAAAACATGGCATTTGAACCTCTGTAGCAGACGTACCAGTGACATCCCAGAAATACCCCGGAGGAACCCCGAGAAAAGTGTTGAAAACATCCCAGAAAAATTACTAAACGCACCCAAGGGACAAGTGTTATACGGACTCCAGAAGCGGATAAGGGGCGACCACTGGATAAGGGGTAACCTTTCCCCTTCACGTTCAAATTCTGAATTTGGGCGGGAAAATAGAAACTCTCCTGGCAGTTTTGGCAATCGTGATTTGGAGGAGTTTGAGGTCGATTAAACCTCTGATTTTCATAGGAAAGACTCCTTATGGGTCTAGGAATCTAATACGGGTGTTGAAATCGATTATACTGGGCTAAAT
This sequence comes from Papaver somniferum, assembly GCF_003573695.1. Classification (NCBI taxonomy): domain Eukaryota; kingdom Viridiplantae; phylum Streptophyta; class Magnoliopsida; order Ranunculales; family Papaveraceae; genus Papaver; species Papaver somniferum. Next base: position 47,794,451 of record NC_039365.1, read on the forward strand.
TGACGGATTTTTATCACAACAACAAAATATGGAAATTTGCGTGTGTGACCTTTTTTGGGGAATTTTAGAGAGATTAAAGTGTTATAAACCTTCCCAAAGATTTGTATCTATCTAAGGAAGAGTTTAGGATCAAAAGGAAAGCTCAGAAACGCGTATAAATTCTAAAACAAGAAATTTCTGCAACTTTGCCGTGAAGAGAAAGGAAGAGATTTTGTAAGATTTTGGAGAGATTTAATCGGCCTTTTTGATATAAATAGATTGGTTGGGTCATATAGAAGGGGTGTCGAGAGTTTGGGAACCTGGGGAGGGCCAGAGAAGAAGAAATCAGAGTTCGATCAAACTCAGTTTCTGCTGCTGCTGCTGAAGAACACGAAGAACGGACGTCCGAAGACAGTCGTTCTTCAACAGTGTTTATGTCAAAGTTTTGGGGGTCGCAGCTGCAGTCTCAACAACACTTCATATATATCGTTCTTCTTGTAACAGTGAACAACGCCTTTGCAACAGTTATTTCTGTTGCGATTTTTCTGTTCAATTGTTTTACTCCCTTTTAATCAACTTTTGAGTTTTATACATGTATTTTGAGATCATGATTAATATGAGGAGCTAAACCCCAACACTGGGATGACGGAGGAAATCCTATTTCACGCATGTGGTAATTTAATAATTCTTTATTACTTTTTGCACTTATTTTAATTGATTCATGATTTTCACTAATTAGTTGTGATTTCGTTTGATGGTGTATGCTTAGACGTAAGAGCTTTTGATACACCATGCTTGTGATTTACATCTAAAGTTTTAAAAATCTATTTTTGGCAAAGAATAAGAGTCCATATTTGTAATATTTGAGCTATAGTTGATTGGAGTTATTAATTGAGTCACATGAATGGAATTTGGTGGAATCCTGAATCTCAGTACCTCTCGATACTGTGAGAGCTTTCCTTGTACATATTATATTAAGTCTAAAATCGAATCTCAACAAGTCCGAGAAACGAACACTTTAATTACCACTACAAAATTACATCAATTTTTGGCGCCGCTGCCGGGGAGATGCTTGAGTGCAAACTCGTGTACATCAATTGGAATTTCACATCAGGGTACTTCCTCCTGTAGTCAATAAGTATTCCAACCAAGGAGATTCTTTAGTGCCTTCCAAGGTTCTGCGTAGATAGCTAGGGTATGGAGTAAAGGTTTTGTGGGTATATCTCTTGTAAGCCCTCCCGAGACTATAACTCGGCCACTAGGGACACCTAGGGGTTTAAAGTCTTATTGCATACGCTAAATGCAATCGACGATGCCTGCGACAGTGAGTTAGGATTTTTTTTTCTATTTTAGTTTTGCTCGAGGACTAGCAAATAATAAGTTTGGGGGTATTTGATAGACACATTTTTGTATCTAATTTGTCTCGATTCTATATATTGATAGTTCTCATTCTTGTATTTATTTTGGTATTTTATCTCTTTGTAGGTGTTTTTGGAGAAATAAGCTTTTGCGGCGAAATTGGCTCAAAACATGGCATTTGAACCTCCGTAGCAGACGTACCAGTGACATCCCAGAAATACCCCGGAGGAACCCCGAGAAAAGTGTTGAAAACATCCCAGAAAAATTACTAAACGCACCCAAGGGACAAGTGTTATACGGACTCCAGAAGCGGATAAGGGGCGACCACTGGATAAGGGGTAACCTTTCCCCTTCACGTTCAAATTCTGAATTTGGGCGGGAAAATAGAAACTCTCCTGGCAGTTTTGGCAATCGTGATTTGGAGGAGTTTGAGGTCGATTAAACCTCTGATTTTCATAGGAAAGACTCCTTATGGGTCTAGGAATCTAATACGGGTGTTGAAATCGATTATACTGGGCTAAATCGACGGATTTTTATCACAACAACAAAATATGGAAATTTGCGTGTGTGACCTTTTTTGGGGAATTTTAGAGAGATTAAAGTGTTATAAACCTTCCCAAAGATTTGTATCTATCTAAGGAAGAGTTTAGGATCAAAAGGAAAGCTCAGAAACGCGTATAAATTCTAAAACAAGAAATTTCTGCAACTTTGCCGTGAAGAGAAAGGAAGAGATTTTGTAAGATTTTGGAGAGATTTAATCGGCCTTTTTGATATAAATAGATTGGTTGGGTCATATAGAAGGGGTGTCGAGAGTTTGGGAACCTGGGGAGGGCCAGAGAAGAAGAAATCAGAGTTCGATCAAACTCAGTTTCTGCTGCTGCTGCTGAAGAACACGAAGAACGGACGTCCGAAGACAGTCGTTCTTCAACAGTGTTTATGTCAAAGTTTTGGGGGTCGCAGCTGCAGTCTCAACAACACTTCATATATATCGTTCTTCTTGTAACAGTGAACAACGCCTTTGCAACAGTTATTTCTGTTGCGATTTTTCTGTTCAATTGTTTTACTCCCTTTTAATCAACTTTTGAGTTTTATACATGTATTTTGAGATCATGATTAATAGAGGAGCTAAACCCCGGAAACGGGGAAACCTATTTCACGCATGTGGTAATTTAATAATTCTTTATTACTTTTTGCACTTATTTTAATTGATTCATGATTTTCACTAATTAGTTGTGATTTCGTTTGATGGTGTATGCTTAGACGTAAGAGCTTTGATACACCATGCTTGTGATTTACATCTAAAGTTTAAAAATCTATTTTGGCAAAGAATAAGAGTCCATATTTGTAATATTTGAGCTATAATTGATTGGAGTTATTAATTGAGTCACATGAATGGAATTTGGTGGAATCCTGAATCTCAGTACCTCTCGATACTGTGAGAGCTTTCCTTGTACATATTATATTAAGTCTAAAATCGAATCTCAACAAGTCCGAGAAACGAACACTTTAATTACCACTACAAAATTACATCAATTTTTGGCGCCGCTGCCGGGGAGATGCTTGAGTGCAAACTCGTGTACATCAATTGGAATTTCACATCAGGGTACTTCCTCCTGTAGTCAATAAGTATGCCAACCAAGGAGATTCTTTAGTGCCTTCCAAGGTTCTGCGTAGATAGCTAGGGTATGGAGTAAAGGTTTTGTGGGTATATCTCTTGTAAGCCCTCCCGAGACTATAACTCGGCCACTAGGGACACCTAGGGTTTAAAGTCTTATTGCATACGCTAAATGCAATCGACGATGCCTGCGACAGTGAGTTAGGATTTTTTTTTCTATTTTAGTTTTGCTCGAGGACTAGCAAAATAAGTTTGGGGGTATTTGATAGACACATTTTTGTATCTAATTTGTCTCGATTCTATATATTGATAGTTCTCATTCTTGTATTTATTTTGGTATTTTATCTCTTTGTAGGTGTTTTGGAGAAATAAGCTTTTGCGGCGAAATTGGCTCAAAACATGGCATTTGAACCTCCGTAGCAGACGTACCAGTGACATCCCAGAAATACCCCGGAGGAACCCCGAGAAAAGTGTTGAAAACATCCCAGAAAAATTACTAAACGCACCCAAGGGACAAGTGTTATACGGACTCCAGAAGCGGATAAGGGGCGACCACTGGATAAGGGGTAACCTTTCCCCTTCACGTTCAAATTCTGAATTTGGGCGGAAAATAGAAACTCTCCTGGCAGTTTTGGCAATCGTGATTTGGAGGAGTTTGAGGTCGATTAAACCTCTGATTTTCATAGGAAGACTCCTTATGGGTCTAGGAATCTAATACGGGTGTTGAAATCGATTATACTGGGCTAAATCGACGGATTTTTATCACAACAACAAAATATGGAAATGCGTGTGTGACCTTTTTTGGGGAATTTTAGAGAGATTAAAGTGTTAAACCTTCCCAAATTTGTATCTATCTAAGGAAGAGTTTAGGATCAAAAGGAAAGCTCAGAAACGCGTATAAATTCTAAAACAAGAAATTTCTGCAACTTTGCCGTGAAGAGAAAGGAAGATTTTGTGAAATTTTGGAGAGATTTAATCGGCCTTTTTGATATAATAGATTGGTTGGGTCATATAGAAGGGTGTCGAGAGTTGGGAACCTGGGAGGGCCAGAGAAGAAGAAATCAGAGTTCGATCAAACTCATTTGTGTGCTGCTGCTGCTGAAGAACACGAAGAACGGACGTCCGAAGCAGTCGTTCTTCAACAGTGTTTATGTCAAAGTTTTGGGGGTCGCAGCTGCAGTCTCAACAACATTCATATATCGTTTCTTAACAGTGAACAACGCCTTTGCAACAGTTATTTCTGTTGCGATTTTTCTGTTCAATTGTTTTACTCCCTTTTAATCAACTTTTGAGTTTTATACCGGTATTTTGAGATCATGATTAATATGAGGAGCTAACCCACACTGGGATGACGGAGGAAATCCTATTTCACGCATGTGGTAATTTAATAATTCTTATTACTTTTTGCACTTATTTTAATTGATTCATGATTTTCACTAATTAGTTGTGATTTCGTTTGATGGTGTATGCTTAGACGTAAGAGCTTTTGATACACCATGCTTGTGATTTACATCTAAAGTTTTTAAAAATCTATTTTGGCAAGAATAAGAGTCCATATTTGTAATATTTGAGCTATAATTGATTGGAGTTTAATTGAGTCACATGAATGGAATTTGGTGGAATCCTGAATCTCAGTACCTCTCGCTACTGTGAGAGCTTCCTTGTACATATTATATTAAGTCTAAAATCGAATCTCAACAAGTCCGAGAAACGAACACTTTAATTACCACTACAAATTACATCAATTTTTGGCGCCGCTGCCGGGGAGATGCTTGAGTGCAAACTCGTGTACATCAATTGGAATTTCACATCAGGGTACTTCCTCCGTAGTCAATAAGTATGCCAACCAAGGAGATTCTTTAGTGCCTTCCAAGGTTCTGCGTAGATAGCTAGGGTATGGAGTAAAGGTTTTTGTGGGTATATCTCTTGTAAGCCCTCCCGAGACTATAACTCGGCCACTAGGGACACCTAGGGGTTTAAAGTCTTATTTCATACGCTAAAAATCGACGATGCCTGCGACAGTGAGTTAGGATTTTTTTTTTCTATTTTAGTTTTGCTCGAGGACTAGCAATAAAAGTTTGGGGTATTTGATAGACACATTTTTGTATCTAATTTGTCTCGATTCTATATATTGATAGTTCTCATTCTTGTATTTATTTTGGTATTTATCTCTTTGTAGGTGTTTTTGGAGAAATAAGCTTTTGCGGCGAAATTGGCTCAAAACATGGCATTTGAACCTCCGTAGCAGACGTACCAGTGACATCCCAGAATCCCCCGAGGAACCCCGAGAAAAGTGTTGAAAACATCCCAGAAAAATTACTAAACGCACCCAAGGGACAAGTGTTATACGGACTCCAGAAGCGGATAAGGGGCGACCACTGGATAAGGGGTAACCTTTCCCCTTCACGTTCAAATCTGAATTTGGGCGGGAAAATAGAAACTCTCCTGGCAGTTTTGGCAATCGTGATTTGGAGGAGTTTGAGGTCGATTAAACCTCTGATTTTCATAGGAAAGACTCCTTATGGTCTAGGAATCTAATACGGGTGTTGAAATCGATTATCTGGGCTAAATCGACGGATTTTTATCACAACAACAAAATATGGAAATTTGCGTGTGTGACCTTTTTTGGATTTTAGAGATTAAAGTGTTATAAACCTTCCCAAAGATTTGTATCTATCTAAGGAAGAGTTTAGGATCAAAAGGAAAGCTCAGAAACGCGTATAAATTCTAAAACAAGAAATTTCTGCAACTTTGCCGTGAAGAGAAAGGAAGAGATTTTGTAAGATTTTGGAGAGATTTAATCGGCCTTTTTGATATAAATAGATTGGTTGGGTCATATAGAAGGGGTGTCGAGAGTTTGGGAACCTGGGGAGGGCCAGAGAAGAAGAAATTAGAGTTCGATCAAACTCAGTTTCTGCTGCTGCTGCTGAAGAACACGAAGAACGGACGTCCGAAGACAGTCGTTCTTCAACAGTGTTTATGTCAAAGTTTTGGGGGTCGCAGCTGCAGTCTCAACAACACTTCATATATATCGTTCTTCTTGTAACAGTGAACAACGCCTTTGCAACAGTTATTTCTGTTGCGATTTTTCTGTTCAATTGTTTTACTCCCTTTTAATCAACTTTTGAGTTTTATACATGTATTTTGAGATCATGATTAATATGAGGAGCTAAACCCCAACACTGGGATGACGGAGGAAATCCTATTTCACGCATGTGGTAATTTAATAATTCTTTATTACTTTTTGCACTTATTTTAATTGATTCATGATTTTCACTAATTAGTTGTGATTTCGTTTGATGGTGTATGCTTAGACGTAAGAGCTTTTGATACACCATGCTTGTGATTTACATCTAAAGTTGTAAAAATCTATTTTTGGCAAAGAATAAGAGTCCATATTTGTAATATTTGAGCTATAATTGATTGGAGTTATTAATTGAGTCACATGAATGGAATTTGGTGGAATCCTGAATCTCAGTACCTCTCGATACTGTGAGAGCTTTCCTTGTACATATTATATTAAGTCTAAAATCGAATCTCAACAAGTCCGAGAAACGAACACTTTAATTACCACAACAAAATTACATCAATTTTTGGCGCCGCTGCCGGGGAGATGCTTGAGTGCAAACTCGTGTACATCAATTGGAATTTCACATCAGGGTACTTCCTCCTGTAGTCAATAAGTATGCCAACCAAGGAGATTCTTTAGTGCCTTCCAAGGTTCTGCGTAGATAGCTAGGGTATGGAGTAAAGGTTTTGTGGGTATATCTCTTGTAATCCCTCCCGAGACTATAACCCGGCCACTAGGGACACTTAGGGGTTTAAAGTCTTATTGCATACGCTAAATGCAATCGACGATGCCTGCGACAGTGAGTTAGGATTTTTTTTTCTATTTTAGTTTTGCTCGAGGACTAGCAAATAATAAGTTTGGGGGTATTTGATAGACACATTTTTGTATCTAATTGGTCTCGATTCTATATATTGATAGTTCTCATTCTTGTATTTATTTTGGTATTTTATCTCTTTGTAGGTGTTTTTGGAGAAATAAGCTTTTGCGGCGAAATTGGCTCAAAACGTGGCATTTGAACCTCCGTAGCAGACGTACCAGTGACATCCCAGAAATACCCCGGAGGAACCCCGAGAAAAGTGTTGAAAACATCCCAGAAAAATTACTAAACGCACCCAAGGGACAAGTGTTATATGGACTCCAGAAGCGGATAAGGGGTGACCACTGGATAAGGGGTAACCTTTCCCCTTCACGTTCAAATTCTGAATTTGGGCGGGAAAATAGAAACTCTCCTTGCAGTTTTGGCAATCGTGATTTGGAGGAGTTTGAGGTCGATTAAACATCTGATTTTCATAGGATAGACTCCTTATGGGTCTAGGAATCTAATACGGGTGTTGAAATCGATTATACTGGGCTAAATCGACGGATTTTTATCACAACAAAAAAATATGGAAAGTCGCGTGTGTGGCCTTTTTTGGGGAATTTTAGAGAGATTAAAGTGTTATAAACCTTCCCAAAGATTTGTATCTATCTAAGGAAGAGTTTAGGATCAAAAGGAAAGCTCAGAAACGCGTATAAATTCTAAAACAAGAAATTGACGCAACTTTGCCGTGAAGAGTAAGGAAGAGATTTTGGAAGATTTTGGAGAGATTTAATCGGCCTTTTTGATATAAATAGATTGGTTGGGTCATATAGAAGGGGTGTCGAGAGTTTGGGAACCTGGGGAGGGCCAGAGAAGAAGAAATCAGAGTTCGATCAAACTATGTTTCTGCTGCTGCTGCTGAAGAACACGAAGAACGGACGTCCGAAGACAGTCGTTCTTCAACAGTGTTTACGACAAAGTTGTGGGGGTCGCAGCTGCAGTCTCAACAGCACTTCATATATATCGTTCTTCTTGTAGCAGTGAACAACGCCTTTGCAACAGTTATTTCTGTTGCGATTTTTCTGTTCAATTGTTTTACTCCCTTTTAATCAACTTTTGAGTTTTATACATGTATTTTGAGATCATGATTAATATGAGGAGCTAAACCCCAACACTGGGATGACGGAGGAAACCCTATTTCACGCATGTGGTAATTTTAATAATTCTTTATGACTTTTTGCACTTATTTTAATTGATTCATGATTTTCACTAATTAGTTGTGATTTCGTTTGATGGTGTATGCTTAGACGTAAGAGATTTTGATACATCATGCTTTTGATTTACATCTAAAGTTTTAAAAATCTATTTTTGGCAAAGAATAAGAGTCCATATTTTTAATATTTGAGCTATAATTGATTGGAGTTATTAATTGAGTCACATGAATGGAATTTGGTGGAATCCTGAATCTCAGTACCTCTCGATACTGTGACAGCTTTCCTTGTACATATTATATTAAGTCTAAAATCGAATCTCAACAAGTCCGAGAAACAAACACTTTACTTACCACAACAAAATTACATCAATTTTTAGCGCCGCTGCCGGGGAGATGCTTGAGTGCAAACTCGTGTACAACAATTGGAATTTCGCATCAGGGTACTTACTCCTGTAGTCAATAAGTATGCCAACCAAGGAGATTCTTTAGTGCCTTCCAAGGTTCTGCGTAGATAGCTAGGGTCTGGAGTAAAGGTTTTGTGGGTATATCTCTTGTAAGCCCTCCCGAGACTATAATTCGGCCACTAGGGACACCTAGGGGTTTAAAGTCTTATTGCATACGCTAAATGCAATCGACGATGCCTGCGACAGTGAGTTAGGATATTGTTTTCTATTTTAGTTTTGCTCGAGGACTAGAAAATAATAAGTTTGGGGGTATTTGATAGACACATTTTTGTGTCTAATTTGTCTCGATTCTATATATTGATAGTTCTCATTCTTGTATTTATTTTGGTATTTTATCTCTTTGTAGGTGTTTTTGGAGAAATAAGCTTTTGCGACGAAATTGGCTCAAAACGTGGCATTTGAACCTCCGTAGCAGACGTACCAGTGACATCCCAGAAATACCCCGGAGGAACCCCGAGAAAAGTGTTGAAAACATCCCAGAAAAATTACTAAACGCACCCAAGGGACAAGTGTTATACGGACTCCAGAAGCGGATAAGGGGCGATCACTGGATAAGGGGTAACCTTTCCCCTTCACGTTCAAATTCTGAATTTGGGCGGGAAAATAGAAACTCTCATGGAAGTTTTGGCAATCGTGATTTGGAGGAGTTTGAGGTCGATTAAACCTCTGATTTTCATAGGATAGACTCCTTATGGGTCTAAGAATCTAATAAGGGTGTTGAAATCGATTATACTGGGCTAAATCGACGGATTTTTATCACAACAACAAAATATGGAAATTCGCGTGCGTGACCTTTTTTGGGGAATTTTAGAGAGATTAAAGTGTCATAAACCTTCCCAAAGATTTGTATCTATCTAAGGAAGAGTTTAGGATCAAAAGGAAAGCTCAGAAACGCGAATAAATTCTAAAACAAGAAATTGACGCAACTTTGACGTGAAGAGAAAGGAAGAGATTTTGGAAGATTTTGGAGAGATTTAATCGGCCTTTTTGATATAAATAGATTGGCTGGGTCATATAGAAGGGGTGTCGAGAGTTTGGGAACCTGGGGAGGGCCAGAGAAGAAGAAATCAGAGTTCGATCAAACTATGTTTCTGCTGCTGCTGCTGCTGAAGAACACGAAGAACGGACGTCCGAAGATAATCGTTCTTCAACAGTGTTTACGATAAAGTTGTGGGGGTCGCAGCTGCAGTCTCAACAACACTTCATATATATCGTTCTTCTTATAACAGTGAACAACGCCTTTGCAACAGTTATTTTTGTTGCGATTTTTCTGGTCAATTGTTTTACTCCCTTTTAATCAACTTTTGAGTTTTATACATGTATTTTGAGATCATGATTAATATGAGGAGCTAAACCCCAACACTGGGATGACGGAGGAAACCCTATTTCACGCATGTGGTAATTTTGATAATTCTTTATGACTTTTTGCACTTATTTTAATTGATTCATGATTTTCACTAATTAGTTGTGATTTCGTTCGATGGTGTATTCTTAGACGTAAGAGCTTTTGATACACCATGCTTGTGATTTACGTCTAAAGTTTTAAAAATCTATTTTTGGCAAAGAATAAGAGTCCATATTTTTAATATTTGAGCTATAATTGATTGGAGTTATTAATTGAGTCACATGAATGGAATTTGGTGGAATCCTGAATCTCAGTACCTCTCGATACTGTGACAGCTTTCCTTGTACATATTATATTAAGTCTAAAATCGAATATCAACAAGTCCGAGAAACGAACACTTTACTTACCACTACAAAATTACATCAATTTTTGGCGCCGCTGCCGGGGAGATGCTTGATTGAAAACTCGTGTACATCAATTGGAATTTCGCATCAGGGTACTTCCTCCTGTAGTCAATAAGTATGCCAACCAAGGAGATTCTTTAGTGCCTTCCAAGGTTCTGCGTAGATAGCTAGGGTATGGAGTAAAGGTTCTGTGGGTATATCTCTTGTAAGCCCTCCCGAGACTATAACTCGGCCACTAGGGACACCTAGGGGTTTAAAGTCTTATTGCATACGCTAAATGCAATCGATGATGCCTGCGACAGTGAGTTAGGATTTTGTTTTCTATTTTAGTTTTGCTCGAGGACTAGCAAATAATAAGTTTGGGGGTATTTGATAGACACATTTTTGTGTCTAATTTGTCTCGATTCTATATATTGATAGTTCTCATTCTTGTATTTATTTTGGTATCTTATCTCTTTGTAGGTGTTTTTGGAGAAATAAGCTTTTGCGGCGAAATTGGCTCAAAACATGGCATTTGAACCTCCGTAGCAGACGTACAGTGACATCCCAGAAATACCCCGGAGGAACCCCGAGAAAAGTGTTGAAAACATCCCAGAAAAATTACTAAACGCACCCAAGGGACAAGTGTTATACGAACTCCAGAAGCGGATAAGGGGCGACCACTGGATAAGGGGTAACCTTTCCCCTTCACGTTCAAATTCTGAATTTGGGCGGGAAAATAGAAACTCTCATGGAAATTTTGGCAATCGTGATTTGGAGGAGTTTGAGGTCGATTAAAACTCTGATTTTCATAGGATAGACTCCTTATGGGTCTATGAATCTAATACGGGTGTTGAAATCGATTATACAGGGCTAAATCGACGGATTTTTATCACAACAACAAAATATGGAAAGTCGCGTGCGTGACCTTTTTTGGGGAATTTTAGAGAGATGAAAGTGATATAAACCTTCCCAAAGATTTGTATCTATCTAAGGAAGAGTTTAGGATCAAAAGGAAAGCTCAGAAACGTGTATAAATTCTAAAATAAGAAATTGCCGCAACTTTGCCGTGAAGAGAAAGGAACATTTTGGAGAGATTTAATCGGCCTTTTTGATATAAATAGATTGGTTGGGTCATATAAAAGGGGTGTCGAGAGTTTGGGAACCTGAGGAGGGCCAGAGAAGAAGAAATCAGAGTTTGATCAAACTCTGTTTCTGCTGCTGCTGCTGCTGAAGAACACGAAGAACGGACGTCCGAAGACAGTAGTTCTTCAACAGTGTTTACGACAAAGTTGTGGGGGTCTCAGCTGCAGTCTCAACATCACTTCATATATATCGTTCTTCTTGTAACAGTGAACAACGCCTTTGCAACAGTTATTTCTGTTGCGATTTTTCTGTTCAATTGTTTTACTCCCTTTTAATCAAATTTTGAGCTTTATACATGTATTTTGAGATCATGATTAATATGAGAAGCTAAACCGTCAGACATATTGAATTGTTTACTCCCTATTTATACGAGTCATATTGAAACGTACCATGGTCTCGTAGGAAGTGGAGACGATTGAGTGGTGGAAGAAAAGAGTAACATGTAACTGTCAGACGTTATGTTTCCATGATGAATGAAGTGAAATCGTGCAACCGTCAGACATTATGCTTCCATGATGAAGGAAATGAATTGTTTACACCGATACTTTTCACCACCACTAATTGTCCCACTTCATGACACTTTCTTGTAACGGGCGCATTGCACGCCGCACGCTGTAAACCGCCAGACCAATACCCTGATGAGCATCCCCCAGTTTGTGACATGTTTGATGTCTCGAGTGTTTTCGTGGAAAACATGTAGCACTTATCTACGTGTGGCAAGTCAAAGTCAAAGGGCTTACCGTAGGAAAATAACATGTAATGCTATTAGGCTCAATTTTGGATGGTCTCCTAAAACTTGCCACAGGTTTGTCAGTTCGGTGGCGAACTTCGATGGCTGAGTTCGCATCTCATGAAGGAAGGTAGCCGTTGATTATGGCTACCTTGTGTTGGCGCCTGATAATGGCGCGGTGGTGTTTTGGTATATGCCAGTGGCAATGTGGCATGGATGGAATGGATCTTGCATGCCAGTGGCACGTTGATGCAAGTGGCGCCTGTCGTAGCCATGGACACTAGATTTAGGCATCTGGTCGCCTGAAACTCACCACAGGTCTGTCAGTTTGGTGGCGAGCTTGGATGGCCGAGATTGCATCGCATGAGGAAGGATGGCCATTGATTATGTCCGCATCTTGTTGTATAGCGGAGTGGCGGCGTATCCGTGGCATAGCAGCATGCCAATGGCGTAGCCGTGGCATAACAGCATGCCAATGGCGTAGCCGTGGCATGGCGACGTGCTAGTAGCCGTGGCATGGCGACGTGCCAGTATCCATGGCATAGCGGTGTGCCATTAGACGTGGCATAGCGGTGTGCCAGTAGCCGTGGCATAGCGGCATGCCAGTGGCGTTGTGGCATGGCCACGCCTGTGGTGTTGTATCACGGCCAAAGCTAAAATTTGGCTATTTGGCCAAAGTTAGGGATTGGTGGCATGGCCAAGGCTAGGGTTTGGCGCCATGGACAATTCTAGGGTTTGGCACCGTTGTGTTGGACCCACATGTGGCGTGGAAACATTGTCCCTATTGCCACATCAATCCCATTGCTCTGGGAAACGTTATTTGGCTTTGGTAGCAACTTTCCCAAATTAGGGTTTGGCATGTCGAAACCATAATTAGTGCGTGTGGCATGCGGCCGCGACATGGCGATACTTTTTTGCGAATGGCGCCATGGCTATGCCAAAGGAACTATGGCAAGGCCGTAGTGTGGAAACGGCCACAGGAGTAGGGATTGCCATGTGGTGGCTATTTATGGCAGGTTTCCACGAAGTGGCATGTTAACGCGGCAGAGTAGCGTGTTGGCATGTTACCGCGGTAAAGTGGCACGTTGGAATCTTACCGCGGTAGAGTGGCATGTTACCACGCTATAGTGACATGTTGGCATGCCGATCAATATGTTGTCGTGTCAGGGAGCGTTTGGCTTGCCAGTTAATATGGTGGCGCGGCAGGGTGCGTTTGGCCTTTAATGTATGGTGGAAAGTTTAGAGCAACTTGATTGTCCACGAAAAGGGGGTCGTCCAAACATAAGGCGTGGCTACACTTCTAGCGAGAGTGTGGCGGCTCTAGAGCGACCCGATTGGTCAATGGGAAGTGGGGCCGGCAAGCGTAGGCCCATCCACAACTTATGTGCACGTGGCGAGTTTAAAGCGACTTGATTGGTCGAGGAAAATAGTGTCGGATTAGGATGGGGCGTGGCCAATGGCAAGTGGCGCCAGCTGGTCTAAAGCATGGCCACGCCTCCCTTTGCTGCTGCGGCTTCCTATTTTTCTGATTCTGGGCGAGGTTTTGCACCTTCTAATCCATGGCGGATTAATTACCTATCTCTGATGAACATCATGTTCATCATTAGGCAACTTGACCAGTTCCTTGTGTGTATCTTATTTATGGACCAATGAGAAGATACACATAACTCTCAAGAAGATAACCATTTCTTGACAAATGGTCTATGTTGTTTTGAGAGATCTTTGATCCTTTTTGCTCAGAACTTTCTTTTGGTCCCGCAATGCTTTCTCAGGAAAAATCACCAATTGATCTTCCTAAAATGATAGTTGAGTCTTTTTAGCTTCACAGACTCATATCATGGATCTCAATCCGCTTTGCTCCATCTGGTCCTTGACCTTGCTATTTGGGTCTCGACCACAATCTAGTGCACCCGACCCCTTTGTCTGTACGCCCGTAAGGAACCCTAGGTTTCTCGTGCATGTACCTTTAAATATATGTTAGGAGACTTTCTCTTTGATATATTCTGGTACGGTAACGGCGGTGCTCTCTTTTGGTTGATTGAGCAAGTGCACTATGGAAGAAAACAAGATGGAAGTTAGCTTTAAAGAAAAGTATTTTGAGCTCGATGATAACCTCATTCATGTTATTTTCTATAAAGCAATTTATCATGAAAAAGATCTTCCAATCCAGATCTCCATTCAGCTGGTTGGAAAACTTCTTCAAGATTTTGAGGTCGTACGTGAACATCTAGAGATTGCATCAAAGAATCTAGTTTTTCTGAAGGAGGAGCTAAAGAAAGCGACTGATGAACTCGCCCTTGTTCGATCTCTGGTTGCTGATTTTGTCTAGAAAACTTCTTATGAGAATTTTTATTCTTGTTTTTGTTTAGAAGGATTACTAGGGTTTGGAATAGCCATTATTGTGATTACACAAAGCTAGTTCCAAACGTTTTTCATCTTCAATGTTTTTAGATTTAATTATTTAAATTCTAAGTTATTTGGAAGATGATGTTTGCAATTTTAATCTTTATGGTTTTACATTGCAAATTTTTATGGGATATGTTGTTTACGTCCGTGAACCTTGACTGTCCCGTACTTGTTCAAAAGTTATCTCTATTATATGTCGGTATGAAAGTATTGATAAAAGATAGAATGAAATTTTGACAAACAAAAGTTATGCCTTTTATGTCATTATGCAAATATTGATGGAAGAAAGGATGAACTTTTCTTTACAAGAATTGTCTATTTTATGTCATTGTGCAAATGGTGATGGAAAATAGAGTGATTTCTTGTTTATTCCGCAGTATTGATCTTCCCGGATCCACATCTTTGTGTTTTCAATGTGTTCCTCCGTAAGTTCTCTTATGTCGAGCATGACCAATTGAATTTATCACTTTCCTGTGGTTAATTTAGTTGTGTAATTCCGATTGAATTAATCATGGGTTTTCTTGTGGTTAATTTAGTTGTGCATTTCGATTGGATTAATCATGGATTCTTTTGTGGTTAATTCAATTGAATACTTTGGATTCAAATTCATGTTTTCATGTGATTTGGTTATATCCAATGAAATCCTTCTTTTCTTGTAAAAGCAAGGTCGCCTTTGTTGTTCTCTCGGGAATGACATTTTATGGGGGAGAGTTCGTTTGTGAACTTGTGCTTAATCACCATATCTTTGTGGGGAGTGTGGGTGTGGAATTTTATAGGGGTTATCTTGTATCTTTATAAACTCCTTGATGAATGCATTTAGCTTCGGTTTTATGATTGCATCTGAATCTGTTGGTATGTTTGTTCTCTTTTGGTCATGAAGAATCTCTATGGAAATTTCATTAGGATCCCACTAGTTTTCGTACTTTTGCCAATTTTATTGACAAAAAGGGGGAGAATTAATGTGTAGTTTCATACTACAAATACATATGATTTACGGATCATTATGTAAGGGGGAGTGGTTTTCATATTGAGATGATGTATTGACTAAGGAGGAGTAATACATATCACCGTAGTATTATTGTCAAAGTTGTGATGCAATTGAAATTTGATGTTGTGTAATAATACTTTGCCACTGTATAACAATTATGGAAAGCATTTGTTTTCTCATTGTTATCGCTACGAATCCTCAACAACGATCATACTAATCTTACAACCTTTGGAATCATTGGAGTATTTGAAAATGACGAAGATTTCGAGTAATGTTCAAGATGCCAAGGAGATCAAGAATTTGGATGAGAAGCTACAAAGTTTTTATTTATTTTGTAATTCATATGTATTGATAGTTTTGTCACTAAAATTGACAAAGGGGGAGATTGTTAGAGCATTGCTCGGTCGAACTCGCATGCGTTGCTATCTCAAGCATGTTTGTCAATTATGTTAGTGATCAAAACTATGAGTCTTGATTTCTAGACTATTTATATGTCTCGGAACTAGGACATAGATTGTGTAGTTGAGCTTTAGACTTCACGGTGTTCATCTCTTAAAAAAGAAGAACTACTAAGGGGAGCTTGTGGAACTTCATCGACAAAAGGTATATGGAGACTGAAACTTATCTATCACTTGGAAAGTCTATTTCTACTCTATCTCCTATATTAAGACATAAGTCGTGTTACGATATAGTTTTATATTATACACATTTGAGATTTCGAGCTAAGTTTATCTCGCTTATATATTTCTCGGAATATTTGTTGGCAAGATTTCTCTTCGGCCGAACTCATCTTACATTCATGATGAAAGTCTGTATAAGATCATATGAAAATTGTCGAGTCACATCTTACATGTTTTGTGTGATACAATCATTTGGAGTTGTCTTGGAATGTTTCATTATGATAATTTCAATAACTTGAAAATTGCTTTGACGAAAAATAGTTTGTGAACAACAACTATATAACGTCCTCTAAGAAAGTTTCAATGATTGAAATAAAGAGTTTAGAATCATGTAACCATGTTCGGATATAAGCATAGTGTGTTAGTCACACTAGTGTACAAGTCCAAAACCGAGAACTTGAAGTATGCGTACCCGTACGCGTACTGGTGGTTCCTGATGTCTGGGAAAGTATGCGTACCCGTACGCATACCGGAGAAAAGTTCACGTCCGTGAAAATATGCTGGAGTCTGGAATGTGTTGAAGTATGCGCACCCGTACGCATACTGGCGTAACCAAACTCAAGTCCGGCTACTCAAATATGCGTACCCGTTTGCGTACTTGAGTGGGTTACTTTCTAAAATCGGTTGTGTACATGAACTTAAACATTTATATAATAAGGAATGCAATCTTTGGAAACCGTGGATGTAATATTCATGAATTGGTTAGAGTGAATCAAACTGATTTTGTTTCGATTGTGTTCTTGTATACTTCTATGAGAATATAGCAATTGAACGACTCTTTAAATAGTTTCATTTGAGTCATTTGAACTAGTTATGGATAAGATGAATATGGTTGATATGAGAGTTATCATATGAATAACTTAGGTTGACCATTGTTGAGCCAACATGGGTGTACACGTTTGGGTACGGTTCATAAACCTAAATGAGGGTACATTTCATTTGTGTGTAACAAGCTAAGTTTGATCTAAAGGTTGAAAGATATTAGCTTGGTTGAATCAGTTTTTCATCTAACGGTGAATATTGAATGCTTTGTTACTAAGGTAACTTGGATTGCAAACCCTGATTTGAAAACTGTGTAAAGGAGAACTCTAGCAACTGGGAAACCTAATCCCCACACTTCTGTGTGTTACTAGTTGCATAAGCTAGAGTCGGTTCTCTTTTAACCTTAGGTTTTCATAAACCTTATAGGTTAACGACTTCAAAGATTTTATTGGGATTGTGAAGCCAGACCCAACTATTTCTCTTGTAGTTGCGTGTTCTGATCTTGACCGATTCTATCGTTTGAGTACTATCTTCTCTAAGATTTGCTCGAGATTAATTTCTCCGATAGGAAAGATAAAACGTGATCACAAACACCTTCATCTCATCGTTTGTGATTCCACAATATCTAGTTTCGCCATCATACGATTTTGATTATTGTGAGGTGATTGATAATGCTAGGTTGTTCTTCGGGAATATAAGTCCAGTTTATCAATTAGTTCCTCTTCACCTTGCTTTATCAAAAGAGGGAACAAAAACTCTTGGGTATTTCCGTGGGAGACAGATTTATTCAATCCTATATACTTTTCTGTGTGAGACATATTTGTTTATCAAGTCTTCGACTTTGGGTCGCAACAACTCTTGGTTATGGGTGAGATCGACTAAGGGAATCAAGTGCATAGTATCCTGCTGGCATCAGAGACGTAAGGAGTGCAACTGTACCTTGAATCAGTGTGAGATTAATTAGGGTTCAACTACAGTCCAGTATGGAGTTCATTGGTAGTAGTCTAGTGTCTGTAGCGGCTTAATACAGCGTGGTGTTCAATCTGGACTAAGTTCCGGGATTTTTCTGCATTTGCGGTTTCCTCGTTAACAAAATTCTGGTGTTTGTGTTATTTCTTTTCCGCATTATATTTTGTTATATAATTGAAATATCACAGATTGTGCGTTAATATCAATCAATTAGAACATCCAACCTTTGGTTGTTGATTTACATTGATTGACACTTGAATATTGTTCTTTGGTACCGTTCAAGTTAACTCCTCTTATATTCAATCAGGCTGCAGATTTCTATTTGCTGATTGTGGATTGAATTAAGAGTTAGAGATATTAAACTCTTTGATATACTTTTATCTAGATTGAGTCTAACTGTCTAGTTGATTCTCTAGAAAGTGTATTGGAGTAAGTCTTCTCAGATTGCCAAACGAATTGTTGGGTGTGGTTGTTAGACCCCCGCTTTTTCACTAAGATATCCCAAGCATCTTTAGACCGAGTGCACTAGTCACATGGTGCTGAAGATCTCGAGTAATGGCATGGGTGATTGCATTCAATCCGTCAGAATTTTGCTTTGCAGCGAGAATCTCGACAGCATCATAATCACCAATATCCTTTGGAATTGTTACAGTGCCTATTGTAATAACCGGAGGATTATAGCCATTAACAACGTAAACCCATGATTGAAAATCACGTGCTTGAAGAAAATAACGCATAGCAATTTTACACCATAAGTAATTCGAGTCATCGAAGACTGGCGGTACATTTATAAAGATAGCGCCTCTGTCCATATAGTCAGATCGCTACAAACACAGACTTATGAGGTTTTGAACGTGTTTGCCTGCTCTGATACCAATTGAAAAAACGAGGGTCTAAAAACCACACCCAATATTTCGCTTAGAAATCTGTATGGACAACTCCGATATAATCCCAAGAGAATCATGTAAAGACCCTCAAGCTTGTCAACGCAATTAGACTAGTCAAGAGACGTATTAGCTAGTAATATCTCGATTAGTTTAAAACGAACGTTAATTAATAGAAACTAATCTAACAACAATTTAGATATAAAACTGGTATCGTTAGATAGATCTCAAAAGGTTATGCAGAATGGACTACTAGAACGTGTGAATAAGATATCAGATGAAGAAGAAAACATCAAAGACAATATGAAGGGTAAAATTGTCTTTTCATGAAAAACGCTTTTGATGCAACAAGGACACGTTGTGGCTTTCCCTTATCATATTCTTGGGTTCCTTTAACATTTTCAGTCGGCCTTATCTTCACCAGATCGATAGAGAAACACATTTTTCTCATCTTTTCTTCTTCTTCTTCTTCTTCTTCTTCTTCTTCTTTTTTTCCTCTGTTCTTGTTCTGCTTAATTCTCATAGGATTCGTGTGAGATATTATTTTTGTAAATCAGTTGAGAAGTATTTGCAGAGATGAAGAAGATGAAGTGATTGTAAATCAAGAAGGAAAAACAATTAGGGATAGAGAAATTAATCAGGGAACCAAGTTAGGGTTTGTGGGTTGATTTTGGATTCGTATGGAATTAATTTGTCGACCGAGTTGTTGGTAGATGAAGATTAATAGGGTTGTTGTTTAATCAACGAGAAAGAGTTGTGCTGATGAAGATCGAGAAAGTTAGGGTTCTCAGAGATTTGATTTGGCGTTCGTTTTGGTGATGGTTATGAAGAAGTAAAGGATGGGTTTTGAAGAACATGATGTGAAGAAGATTGTATAGTGTTAATTCGGGAAGTTGGTTACAGAGAACAAGTTCGATTAAGAGTTTTTCAGAATTAGGGTTCATGTGTTCTTCCCCAAATTGAACTAAAGTTTACCGAGAACAAAGGATAGTGATGAAGGTTGTTGAGTGGTGATGATCTTGGGAAGGATTACTGAATCAAGTTAACTGAAGAAGAAATTGAGTTTCAATGGCTAGAAACAGAACTTCATCGAGGTAACTGCTCTTCTAATTAATAAAGTTATTTAATTTTGTCAATTAAGTTCACTTAGCTGTTATTTGAGTTAAGACCTGAGATGGGTATTGAATGAAGTTTTGTGGTAGATTACAATTATGTCGAAGCATAGAGAAATTGTATGTATGAGAATGATACAGGAATTCAGTGTTTAGTATTATCGGTGATGAGATTGTTGAATCTACTGGTAGTGTTTCAGGCAAAAGATTTGAGATATGAATGAGTTGTTGCAGAGATTAGTGGTGCTATAGTTGTTACTGTAAGTTTTGCAGGTGGTGATTGTGAAGAGAGTTACTTTATAATTGTAGTTGAAATGGTTTTTACAGCTGGAGCTTGGGTTGTGGTTTGAATTTAGGTTGAGTTATTGAGGACTGAAGTGATGAGATCTAGGCTTCATGATGATGTTGCTTCTGTGACAGTAAAGTCACAATTGTTGTGACTCAGAGAGGTTGAACTGAATGTGTTGTGGTGGTTCTGGTATTATAGATTACTGGTGGTTGAAGTGGAGTTGAGTTAGTATGTGATAGAGATGAAATGGGTTTTGTCCTAAGGATGTAACTGGTGGTGTAAAGTATTGTTGTGTGTTGATTTGGAAGAGTAGAAATCATGTAGGAATGATGAACGTAGGATCAAAGTTGGATAGCCTCTTTGGACGCTTGTAGCTACTGCAATTGCAGGTAACCAGAGTTTAAAGTTGTAATTGAATTTGGAGTTTGTTTTGAATGAATGAATTGTTTAGAATGTTACATTTTATAGACACAGATTGGTAGAGGTTATATATGTATTTGAATTAGGCTTGTTAGACATTCCAGTCAGTTTATCTGACTTAACCTTTTGGACTGATTCAATCAATCTGACTGAGTCGAGTTAACCCTACTAAACTGAGTGAACTGATTTGACTCAATTGATCATTGACTTGACCTGGGCTTAGACGTTGACTGTTAGTTGACATTTGGCCGTCAGTTTGACCGTTAGTGACAGTTAGTTGACTTGGATGGACTGGCACTGGCTATTCCTATCTTTTCCCATTTAAGATCTAATAGTGAGCTCTGATATCAACACTGTAGCGCCCCCAAAGCTAGCAGCTGACTAATCCAAGATATTAACTACAATAAAGAGGCACTAAGAATCTAAAACATAATCTTAAGCATTCAATTAAGAAATCCGCTACAAAACTTAATCCAAAAACTAGCCCCGATCAGAAATATATATACACAAGATCTCCTCTCAAATGATACATATACAATAGTCATTTGGTTTACAAATAAAATATGCAATATAATAAACATAGTAAAAATTAACCAACTAACGAAATCAATACTTGAAGCTTCCGCTGCGCAACTCTCTGAATGGGTGAGCACATCATCCCTAAAAGGGGTGCCCAGTAGGAATAACATTTAACTTTCAAGTAATCATTGGAATGATTTGGAAAACAATGAATATATCGGAGTCGACCAATTCCTTACACATCTCATATTATACATTGATAATGAAGTCTATTGGATGTCGACCAATTCCTTACACATCCAATAACAAATCATGTTTTTCCCAAAACAATAAAAGGCATCCAAAATACAGAAACAAACAATCATGGTATATGGAACTAACTCCTTCGACAAAACAATGTATTATTGGATGTCCACCAATTCCTCACACGTCCAATTGTATACATTGACAATGGAATATATTGGATGTCGACCAATTCCTTACACATCCAATATTATGCATTGATGTCGACCAATTCCTTACACACCAAAATGAAGGAGCGTATTCTATATACTTTCGGAATTTAAATAAAACAATGCATAATCAGATAATGCATGAATTTGTTAAACATAAAGTTTGGTAAAAGAGTTCATCCTTTGAATCGATCATTGTTAATATAGACTAACTGTTAATCACACAAACACTCTAAGAATCTAGCCAAAGTGGCTCATACAAGAATCATACAAGTCTATCTAATTGTTCTAAGCCCATTTATGGTTCTACACTTCTTTATCATCCATCTCTTGCATATCTAAAGGTTTAACTAATCCAATTAGATTGATTCTATAGTCCGTAGTTAAGTCTCATGAATATCTACAACTTTGTAGAAGAAACTAAAGGTTAATTCGGACCATAAGGGGTCCAATTCATCTAATTAAGAAAGACTAATCCTAAGTCCAAGTCCATTATACTAGCCCTTTAATTTAAGGCCCAGTTAGTGAAATAGATTAGTTAGAACTGGGTTGGGTTGTGAGATAAATTTTAATCACTAAAAGCTATCAATAATTAAAAGAATTATTTGACTGATTGATTTGTTTGTTTGGTTGTTTGTTTATGTATTGAAGTAAAAATTGTAGGGTACACCAATAGCTTTAGCTAATAAAGATTAGAGAGTAATTAGTCTAAAAAGTATGAACAAATACACAAACCAATACAAAAAAAATAGTGAGATTAGTATTATTGATAAATCTTGAAAGTCACATAGAAATTTATTGCGCACCTTGACTTATACGTAGGTCAACAATTTATGATTACATAAATGTTAATAATATTGTTGGGACTTAATAATATTTGTCAGAGTAGTTAGAATAATAGTTCAACCATCGTTGTTAATAATAAAAATATGATAATAATAGTTATAAATGATAATAATTTTAATAAAGTAGTGTTAGCATCCTCAAATAGTATCATATTGAACGTAAGTTAACTAAAATCTCATTGAAGATATATAACGATAAAATAATAATTATGAGTAAATAGTTATGGGAATTTGATAGTGCTTATTTACGATTAAGTTTTATAAATTAAACTAATTACAAAGTAGAGATATATGTTTGCGTCTAAACCAAATAGTTAATATAATACTTATTAGGCGTTAGACGTAAGAAGGTGAGGATATGATGCATAAAATAAAAAGACTCAACTTGTTAGTAATTTTGTAACGAAATTATTTTTTAGTTTAATAGATGACCTATTAAATCTTTAAAATAAAACAGATATACATGAAGTAGTAATAATAGTATTCGGATGTAACAATAGATTAAAAGAAAATAAATTCGTATATTAATAGGATACTTTCCATTAATAGCAAAATCTAAAGACTATTAAGATATATTATAATTTTTTGCAGACTCAAATTTAAATCATATTAAATTACCAATGCCAATATCTAACAAGATATAGTATACAGATTAAATATGAATAAATAAAATCTCAATATTTACGTGAATGTAGAGTTATATTTAGAAGATTAAGGCTCAGTGTACCAATTGGACTACCAACGTAAGAATAATGAGAATAATAATATAGTTGATAATTGTATTCGAATAATTAGGCTACTAAGAAATTTATAGTAGATTATATTTGGAAAGTTTATATATGGTATTGCAGTAAAGTTTTATCAAATATTATAAATTGGCGTAAAATTGAGGTTACTTATATTGGTAAAATAAAATAAATAAATTCAGATGATTAAATTGTTTAAAATGATGTAAATTATTTATATATTCTACAAAGTAAATTTATCAGACTTACACCAGTTACAATAAAAGTTTAGAGACTAACTGATCTTTGTAAATTAATAGTTAATTGATCCATCACTGGGGAATAGTGAAGGTTGTGTTCTTTCTGTTCGTAGGAAGTCACTGTTGGGATTGGCCAACCTTGACAGGGCAACTGCATTCAGAGATGACTGATCCTAGAAGCTTGGTATAATTCTTTAGGAAACCGATAGATATAATTTCACTTAGAAAGATTCGTAGGATTCTTCCTTGAAAATTAGGACACTTATCTTACTGAAATAGAAACTAGTATATTGAACTTAGAGCCACAAATTTTGGTTGTAGGAAGCCATATAGGTTTGTGCTTTGTTTCATTTTGGTTGCGCTTAGACAAGAGATAGAATTATTCTATAAGGTGGGGAGTTGTTGAAGACCGGAAGGATGGTTTGATTTTCGAGGAAGAAAATGTATAAGGTGGGGAGAATGTAAAGACCCTCAAGATTTTCAACGCTATTAGACTAATCAAGAGACGTATTAGCTAGTAATATTTTGATTAGTTTAAAATGAACGTTAATTAATGTAAACTATTCTAACAACGATTTAGATACAAAACTGGTATCATTAGATAGGTCTCAAAAAGTTACGCAGAATGGACTACTCGAACGTGTGAATCAGATATCAGATGAAGAAGAAAACATCAAAGACAATATGAAGGGTAAAATTATCTTTTCCAGAAAAACGCTTTTGATGCAACAAGGACACGTTGTGGCTTTCCCTTATCATATTCTTGGGTTCCTTTAACATTTTCAATCGGCCTTATCTTCACCGGATCGATAGAGAAACACATTTTCTCTTCTTTTTTCTTCTTCTTCTTCTTCTTCTTCTTCTTTTTTTCCTCTGTTCTTCTTCTGCTTAATTCTCATAGGATTCGTGTGAGATATTATTGTTGTAAATCAGTTGAGAAGTATTTGTAGACGATGAAGAAGATGAAGTGATTGTAAATCAAGAAGGAAAAATAATTAGGGATCGAGAAATTAATCAGGGAACCAAGTTAGGGTTTGTGGATTGATTTTGGATCCGTATGGAAATAATTTTTCGACCGAGTTGTTGGTGGATGAAGATTAATAGGGTTGTTGTTTAATCAACAAGAAAGAGTTGTGCTGATGAAGATCGAGAAAGTTAGGGTTCTCAGAGATTTGATTTGGTGTTCGTTTTGGTGATGGTTATGAAGAAGTAAAGGATGGGTTTTGAAGAACATGATGTGAAGAAGATTGTACGGTGCTAATTTGGGAAGTTGGTTACAGAGAAGAAGTTCGATTAAGAGTTTCTCAGAAATAGGGTTCATGTGTTATTTCCAAATTGAACTAAAGTTTACCAATAACAGAGGATAGTGATGAAGGTTGTTGAGTGGTGATGATCTTGGGAAGGATTACTGAATCAAGTTAACTGAAGAAGAAATTGATTTTCAATGGCTAGAAACAGAACTTCATCGAGGTAACTGTTTTTCTGATTAATAAAGTTATTTAATCTTGTCAATTAAGTTCAGTTAGATGTTATTTGAGTTAAGACCTGAGATGGGTATTGAATGAAGTTTGGTGGTAGTTTACAATTATGTCGAACCACAGAGAAATTGTATGTATGAGAATGATACAGGAATTCAGTGTTTAGTATTGTCGGTGATGAGATTGTTGAATCCACTGGTAGTGGTTCGGGCAAAAAATTTGAGATATAAATGAGTTGTTGCAGAGATTAGTGGTGTTATAATTGTTACTGTAAGTTTTGCAGGTGGTGATTGTGAAGATAGTTACTTTAGAATTGTAGTTGAAATGGTTGTTACAGCTGGAGCTTGGGTTGTGGTTTGAATTTAGGTTGAGTTATTGCGGACTGAAGTGATGGGATCTAGGCTTCCAAATGATGTTGCTTCTGTGACAGTAAAGTCACAATTGTTGTGACTCAGAGAGGTTGAACTGAATGGTTGTGGTGGTTCTGGTATAATAGATTACTGGTGGTTGAAGTGGAGTTGAGTTAGTATGTGATAGAGATGAAATTGGTTTCGTCCTGAGGATGTAACTGGTGGTGTAAAGTATTGTTGTGTGTTGAGTTGGAAGAGTAGAAATTATGTAGGAATGATGAATGTAGAATCAAAGTTGGATAGCCTCTTTGGAAGCTTGTAGCTACTGCAATTGCAGGTAACCAGAGTTTAAAGTTGTAATTCAATTTGGAGTTTGCTTTGAATGAATGAATTGTTTAGAATGTTACATTTTATAGACATAGATTGGTAGAGGTTGTATCTATATTTGAATTAGGCTTGTTAGACATTCCAGTCAGTTTATCTGACTTAACCTTTTGGGCTGATTCAGTCAATCTGACTGAGTCGAGTTAACCCTACTAAACTGAGTGAATCGATTTGACTCAATTGACCATTGACTTGACCTGGACTTAGACCTTGACCGTTAGTTGACATTTGGCCGTCACTTTGACCGTTAGTGACAGTTAGTTGACTCAGATGGACTGGACCTTAAATTAAAGGGCTAGTATAATGGACTTGGACTTAGGATTAGTCTTTCTTAATTAGATGAATTGGACCCCTTATGGTCCGAATTAATCTTTGGTTTCTTCTATAAAGTTGTAGATATTCATGAGACTTAACTATGGACTATAGAATCAATCTAATTGGATTAGTTAAACCTTTAGATATGCAAGAGATGGATGATGAAGAAGTGTAGAACCATAAACGGGTTTAAAACAATTATCTAGACTTGTATGATTCTTGGATGAGCCACTTTGGCTAGATTCTTAGAGTTTTTGTGTGATTAACAGTTAGTCTATATTAACAACAATCGATTCAAAGGATGAACCGGTGGATCGTGGATCTCGAGGTAGGCGTGGCTTGTCATCAAAAGAGGTGGGAATACTTTTAACTCTTTTGTGATTATTGTTGTTTTCTTTTACCAAAGTTTATGTTTAACAAATTCATGCATTATCTGATTATGCATTGTTTTATTTAAATTCCGAAATTATATAGAATACGCTCCTTCATTTTGGTGTGTGAGGAATTGGTCGACACCAACATTGATGTGTAAGGAATTGGTCGACATCAATGCATAATATTGGATGTGTAAGGAATTGGTCGACATCCAATATATTTCATTGTCAATTTATACAATTGGATATGTAAGGAATTGGTCGACATCCAATAATACATTGTTTTGTCGAAGGAGTTAGTTTCATATACCATGATTGTTTGTTCTGTATTTTGGATGCCTTTTAGTGCTTTGGGAAAAACATGATTTGTTATTGGATGTGTAAGGAATTGGTCGATATCCAATAGACTTCATTATCAATGTATAATATGGGATGTGTAAGGAATTGGTCGACATCCGATATATTCATTGTTTTCCAAATCATTCCAATGATTACTTGAAAGTTAAATGTTATTCCTACCGGGAACCACTTTTAGGGATGATGTGCTCACCCATTCCTACTTTCAGTTTCAGAGACAGATCAGAGTTGCGCAGCGGAAGCTTCAAGTGTTGATTTCGTTAGTTGGTTAATTTTTACTATGTTTATTATATTGCATATTGTATTTGTAAACCAAATGACTATTGTATATGTATCATTTGAGAGGAGATCTTATATTTATATATTTCTGAGCGGGGCTAGTTTTTGGGTTAAGTTTTGTAGCGGATTTCTTAATTGAATGCTTAAGATTACGTTTTAGATTCTTAGTGCCTCTTTATTGTAGTTAATATCTTGTATTAGTCTGCTGCTAGCTTTGGGGGCGCTACAAATCAACTAAACAGTTAGACTCGATCAATGAAAATATATCCAAGAGTTTGTATCTCGATTTCTCAATTCAATCCGCAATCAAACAAATAGGAATTTGCGAGCCCGATTGAATAAGAGAAATAACTTGGACGGTATCACAAACCAATACCCAAGTATGAATCAATTAAATCAACAACCCAAAGGTCGTATTTAAGAACTGATTGAACTTAACGCACAACCTGTGATATTTCTATTATATAACAAAATATAATGCGGAAAAGAAATAACATAGACACCAGAAGTTTTGTTAACGAGGAAACCGAAAATGCAGAAAAACCCCGGGACTTAGTCCATATTTGAACACCACACTGTATTAGACGCTACAGACACTAGCTTACTCCAAGTTAATTTCGATCTGGAATGTAGTTGATCCCTAATCAATCTCACACTGATCAAGGTACAGTCGCGTTCCTTATGCCTCTAGAACAACACCAGATTCTGCGCACTTGATTCCCTTAGCTGATCTCACACACAACTAACAATTTCTACGACCCAAAGTCGAAGACTTGATAAACCAATCGGTCTCACACAGAAAAATCTATAGAATAGATAAATCTGTCTCCTACAGATAAACCTATGAGTTTTTTAACGTCTTTTGATAAATCAAGGTGAACAAGAACCAATTGATATACATGACTTATATTCCCGAAGAACAGCCTAGAAATATCAATCACCTTACAATAATCTTAATTGTATGGTAGCGAAACAAGATATTGTGGAATCACAAACGATGAGACGAAGATGTTTGTGACTACTTTTTATCTTTCCTATCGGAGAATCAATCTCGAGCAACTTTTAGAGAAAATAATACTCAATACGATAGAACAGGGAAAGATCAGAACACGCAACTACAGAGAAAATAGTTGGGTCTGGCTTGACAGTCCCAATGAAGTCTTTAAGTCATTAACCTACAGGGTCTCATGGAAAACCTAAGGTAAAAGGAGAATCGACTCTAGTCGCAACTAGTATCACACAGGAGGTGTGGGGATTAGGTTTCGTAGTTGCTAAAGTTCTCCTTTATATAGTCTTCAAAATCAGGGTTTGCAATCAATGTTACGTTGGTAACAAAGCATTCAATATCCACCGTTAGATGAAAACCTGATTAGACTCAAGCTAATATCTTTCAACTGTTAGATCGAACTTAGCTTATTACACACAAATGAAAAAGTGACTTCATTTAGATATGAGTAACCGTACCTACACGTGTGCACCTTGTTGGCTCAACAATAGTTAACCGAAGTTAGCCATATGATCACTTTCATATCAACCTTATTCATCTTAACCACAACTAGTTCAAATGACTCAAATGAAACTAGTTATAGAGTTGTTCAATTTTTTATATTCTCATAGTTGTATACAAGACACAATTGAAGTAAAATCGATTTTGGTTCACTCGAATCAAGTCATAAACATTATAGCCACGGTTTGAAAAAGATTGCATTCCTTATTATATAAATGTATTAGTTCATGAATAAACCGATTCTAGAACTTAACCCACTCAAGTATGCAAACAAGTATGCATATTTAAGTAGCCGGGCGTGGACTGTGTCCGACAGTATATGAACGGGTACGTATACAATCACACATCCAAAACAACAGTTGAATTAGTACGCGTACGGGTACACATACAAAAGTTCCCGTACTTCAACTGAGTTCGCCAGTACGCCTACGGGTACGCATACCAAGGCTCCCAGAATTCTCCTGACATCCCCAGTACGCATACTGGTATGCATACTACATTGGTCTTGGATCAACATATATGTAAGTACGCATACTATGTCTATAATCCAATTATGGTTAAGTGTTCTAAACTCTACTTCAATCATTGAAACTTTCTTAGAGAATGACAATAGTTGTTTTTCACTAACTATTAGCATCAAAGCAATTTTCAAGTTATTGAAATAATCAATATGAAACGTTCCGAGTCTACATCAAATAACTGTATCACACAAATCATGTAAAATGTTACAAGACGATTTTCATATGATCATCTTTTAACTTTCGTCAAGAATATTAGATGAACTTGGTTAAAGCGAAAGCTTACGAACACATATTTCGAGAAATATGTAAGCGAGTTAAACTCAGCTCGAAATATCAAATGTGTATAATCAAATACTATATAGTAATACGACTTTTGTCTCAAGAAGGAAGATAGAGTAGAAATAGACTTTCTGAGTGATAGATGAGCTTCAGTCTCCACATACCTTTTGTTTATGAAGTTCCACAAGCTCTCTTTAGTAGTTCTTTGTATTCAATCGATGAACGCCGTGAAGTCTAAAGCTCAACTACACAATCTATCCTAGTCCGAGACATTACTATAAATAGACTAGAAATCAAGACTTATAGTTTTGATTACTAAACTTGACAAACAAGCTTGAGATATCAACGCTTGAGAGTTCGATCGAGCAATACTCTAACAAGAATTATTGTGATGGTGGATTAAGTATCAACTACATTCCAGTCCCAAGTATTGATAGTAGGATAGAATCTGTAGCGACTTAATACAGTTCGGTGTTCAAGTCTGGACTAGGTCCCGAGGTTTTTCTGCATTTGCGGTTTCCTCGATAACAAAATTTCTGGTGTTTGTGTTATTTCTTTTCCACATTATACTATTTATTTATATAATTCAAATATCACAGGTTGTATTTAAAATCAATTAAAATATACATATCCATCTTAATTGTTTGATACGACTTGATTGATCTTCGATATTGATCTTTGGTATCGTCCAAGTACTCTCACGGTATAATAAGGTTCACAAACTTGTTTCCGTTTACATATTGATTGTCAGAGAAAGATATATAAACTCTTCATATAATTCTTGATTGAGATTCATCAAATTGTAACTCTCGGAATTGTATTTTGAGTTTAGTCCATACAGGTTGCCTACGAAAAGGTTGGTGGTGTATTTTGGTACCCCCGTGTTTTCAATCGGTACAGATCATTGTGTATTCATTCAAAAATTTGTTGATGGTGATTTTATAATTATTTTGCTATATGATGATGCCATGTTGATTGTTGGCAAAGATGAGAAAAAGATTGACAGGTTAAAGTTAGATTTGAGAAAGTCTTTTTCTATGAAAGACTTGGGTGAAGCAAAGCATATTCTTGGCATGCAAATCTCTCGTGATAGGAAAGCAAGGAAGTTGTGAAAAAGCGGGAGTACAACAACCACACCCAATATTTCGTTTGGCAATCTGATAGACAAACTCCAATATACTTTCAAGAAAATCGACTAGACAGTCAAACTCAATCTAGAGAAAAGTATATCAAAGAGTTTTATATCTCTATCTCTCAATTCAATCTGCAATCGGCAAATAGGAATTTGCGAGCCCGATTGAATATAATAAAAGTAACTTGAACAGTACCAAAGACCAATGTTCAAGGATCAATCAATTTCAAAAACAACCAAAGGTTGGATTTCCCAATTGATCGATTCAACGCACAACCTGTGATATTTCAAATATATAATAAAATATAATGCGGAAAAGAATTAACACAAACACCAGAATTTTGTTAACGAGGAAAACCGTAAATGCAGAAAAAACCCGGAACCTAGTCCAGTTTTGAAAACCACACTGTATTAAGCCGCTACAGACACTAGCCTACAACCAATTAACTTCGGACTGGACTGCAGTTGAACCCTAATCAATCTCACACTAATTCAAGGTACAGTTACGCTCCTTACGTCTCTGATCCCAGCAGGATACTACGCACTTGATTCCCGTAGCTGATCTCACCCATAACCAAGAGTTGCTACAACCAAAAGTCGAAGACTTGATAAACAAATCTATCTCACACTCTATTAAAATAGATAAATATGTCTCCCACAGAAATACCTACGAGTTTTGTTCCGTTTTTTGATAAATCAAGGTGCACAGGAACCAATTGATAAACCAGACTTATATTCCCGAAGAACAGCCTAGTTTTATCAATCACGTCACAATAATCTTAATCGTATGATAGCGAAACAAGATATTGTGGAATCACAAACGATGAGAGAAGATGTTTGTGACTACATTTAATCTTACCTATCAGAGATAAATCTTAAGAAAATCTTAGCAAAGATAATACTCAATCACGATAGAAGAAGTAAGATCAGAACACGCAACTGCATAGAATATAGTTCGGTCTGGCTTCACAATCCCAATGAAGTCTTTAAGTCATTAACCTATAGGGTTCCGTGAAAAACCTAAGGTTAAAGGAGAATCGACTCTAGCTTATACAACTAGTATCACACAAAAGGTGTGGAGATTAAGTTTCCCAGTTTCCAGAGTTCTCCTTTATATAGTTTTCAAATCTGGGTTTTCAATTTAAGTTACCTTGGTAAAAAAACATTCAATATTCACCGTTAGATGAAAACCTGATTAGATTCAAGCTAATATCTTTATACCGTTAGATCGAACTTAGCTTGTTATACACAAATGAAATGTACCCTCATTTAGGTTTATATAACCGTACCTAAGCGTGTACACCATGTTGGATCAACATTAGTTAACCGAGGTTAGCTATATGAACACTCCCATATCAACCTTATTCATCTTAATCATAACCAGTTTAAATGACTCAAATGAAACTAGTTAAATAGTTGTTCAATTGCTATATTCTCATAGAAGTATACAAGAACACAATTGAATAAAAATCAGTTTGATTCACTCGAATCAATTCATGAACATTATAGCCACGATTTGCAAAGAGTACATTCCTTAATATATAAATGTATTAGTTCATGAACAAACCGATTTTAGAACTTTAACCACTCAAGTATTCAAACGTGTACGCATACTTAAGTAGCCGGTCTGAGTTTGGGTTCGCCAGTATGCGAACGGGTACGCATACCTTAGTACACTTCCAAAACCCAGCAGAAATTCCCGGACCTGTACCTTACGCAAGTATGCGTACCGGCATGTGTACTTGGTACACGTAATTTCACAACTACAAGTACGTATACGGGTATGCATATTCTAGTTCCGGTGATGGATCACATACATGCAAGAATGCATACTATGTTCATAATCCAATAGTTTTAAACTCTATTTCAATCATTGAAACTTTTTTAGAGGATGACAATAGCCGTTTTCACACACTATTAGCATCAATTTTTTTTTCAAGTTATTGAAATAATCATTACGAAACATTCCAAGTCTACACCAAATGATTATATCACATAAACCATGTAAGATGTTACTCGGCGATTTTCACATGATCATCTTTTGACTTTCGTCAAGAATATAAGATGAACTTGGTTGAAGCGAAAGATTACCAACACATATTTCGACAAATATGTAAGCGAGTTAATCTCAGCTCGAAATCTCAAATGTGTATAATCAAATACTATATACGACTTTTGTCTCAATATAGGAGATAAAGTAGAAATATACTTTCCAAGTGATAGATGAGTT
This sequence comes from Papaver somniferum, assembly GCF_003573695.1. Classification (NCBI taxonomy): domain Eukaryota; kingdom Viridiplantae; phylum Streptophyta; class Magnoliopsida; order Ranunculales; family Papaveraceae; genus Papaver; species Papaver somniferum. The sequence goes on from NC_039365.1 coordinate 47,827,071, forward strand.
GTAGTCTCCACATACCTTTTGTTGATATATTCCCACAAGCTCTCCTTAGTAGTTCTTCGTCTTTAATTGATGATCGTCGTGAAGTCTAGTGCTCAACTATACAATCTATCCTAGTCCGAGACATCACTATAAGTAGACTAGAAATCAAGACTTATAGTTTTGATCACTAACGTTGACAAACAAGCTTGAGATAGCAAAGCTTGCGAGTTCGACCGACCAGTGCTCTAACAAGTTGTCGTTATCACAAGAAAGCTATATTGAGAAGGTTTTGCAAAGATTCAACATGGACAAGGATGATTCAGTAAGTTGTCCACTTGCAAACTATTTTAAGTTAACTCGTGATCAATATCATGGGAATGATGTTGATAAATGGAGATGGAGGAAATTCCTTTTGAATCCGCAGTTGGTAGTTTGATGTATGACATGGTGTGTACAAGGACGAATGTAACTTATGCAGTTGGCATGGTAAGCAGATTTCTAGCAAATCCTGGTATGGAGTATCAAAAATCAGTGATAGAGACACTACAATATCTAAGTGGTACTTCTAATATGTGTTTGTGCTAAGGTGGTGATAAGCCAAAGTTAGTGGGTTACACAGATTAAGATTTGGCAGGTGCTCAAAACAGTTTCAAGTCGATATCGGGTTACTTATTTACCTATACAAGGAGAGACGTGTCTTAGCGATTAAAATTACAAAGATGTATGTCATTGTCTACTACAGAGACAAAGTACATTGCAGCTACAAAGAATTGCAAGGAGATGAATAAGAGGTTTTTTAGAAACTCGGTGTGAAACAACAAAGGTTCATCGTTTCCTGTGATAGTTAGAGTTGTATTCATCTCAACAAGAATTTGAGGTCCAACCATTCCATATTAGATACTAGTGGATACAAGAATTTCTCGTTGAGAAGGTCTTGCAGATTGAGAAGATTCATACAGATGACAATGGTTATGATATGATGACAAAGTCACTACCGAAGTACATGCATGCTCATTTCTGCAGCATAGAAGGTTGGTGGTGACACCTCTTCATAAGTCGTGCGGGGGATATTGTTGGGTTACAGTCACTCCTTATGGTGGTCCAATAGTTTGTGCATGTCCCTTATCAAATAGGGGGAAGCTAAATAGCAGTATCCTAGTTAGGTTATATGTTTTTGTTCGAAAATATCTTGTAAAACTATTTACTCAAGTTTGTGAGAAAGAAAGAGATGCAGTAGAGAAAGATAGTGAGTGAGGGAGAAATGAGAAGCCATTATTTTAGGCGAAATTTGAGTTAAACTTTGAAGAAAAAGAAAAGATTCTTTGATAAGGATCCGTTTGAATAATGTGGTGAAGGTTGTTCCATCTATTTCCACATCTCTTCAAAAAGGGAAAAATCTAAGGTTTGTTCAAACTCTAGTAGTAGGTAATCTTACTCTTGCTATTGTTAATTGATAGTGAATCTTACCTTGTAAGTGAATGAATTATTGTTCCATCCTTAGGGGTGAATATAATTACGTAAATAGTTATCCAAGTGCTATGCACCTTGAAGTAGTTGTTATCCCCAATTTGAAAGAAATTACGTAACCCATTATTTTTCATAGTGGAAGATTTTCCTGTGTTTTTTTTACCCTTCATATTGGACGGGTTTTTCCATGCAATCCTCGGTGTTGTGTGATTGTCTTCATTTTATCATAGTTGTATTTTTCCGCATTGTGTTTCATTGCTTGTGTAGATTTCGTATTACGCATAGCGTCTTGGATTTGTAAATCTCCTTTAACAGGTAAGTGCATCTTCAATACCCCTGTTACTTTTGTAGTAAACAATAAAGGAGTTCTAAATATGACGACAGTGGATTTACATGGCAAGATCAGAACACGCAACTACAGAGAAAATAGTTGGGTCTGGCTTGACAGTCCTAATGAAGTCTTTAAGTCGTTAACCTACATGGTCTCGTGAAAAACCTAAGGTAAAAGGAGAACTGACTCTAGTCGCAACTAGTATCACACAGAAGGTGTGGGGATTAGGTTTCGTAGTTGCTAGAGTTCTCCTTTATATAGTCTTCAAAATCAGGGTTTGCAATCAATGTTACGTTGGTAACAAAGCATTCAAAATATCCACCGTTAGATGAAAACCTGATTAGACTCAAGCTAATATCTTTCAACTGTTAGATCGAACTTAGCTTATTACACACAAATGAAAAAGTGACTTCATTTAGATATGAGTAACCATACCTACACGTGTGCACCTTCTTGGCTCAACAATAGTTAACCGAAGTTAGACATATGATCACTTTCATATCAACCTTATTCATCTTAATCACAACTAGTTCAAATGACTCAAATGAAATTAGTTATAGAGTTGTTCATTTTTTTATATTCTCAAAGTTGTATACAAGACACAATTGAAGTAAAATCGATTTTGGTTCACTCGAATCAAGTCATAAACATTATATCCACGGTTTGCAAAAGATTGCATTCCTTATTATATAAATGTATTAGTTCATGAATAAATCGATTCTAGAACTTAACCCGCTCAAGTATGCAAACAAGTACGCATATTTAAGTAGCCGTACTTGGACTGTGTCCGATAGTATATGAACGGGTACGTATACTATCACACATCCAAAGCAACAGTTGAATTAGTACGCGTACGGGTACGCATACAAAAGTTCCCGTACTTCAACTGAGTTCGCCAGTACGCCTACGGGTACGCATACCAAGGCTCCCAGACTTTGCCTGACATACCCAGTACGCATACTGGTATGCATACTATATTGGTCTTGGATCAACATATATGCAAGTACGCATACTATGTCTATAATCCAATTATGGTTAAGTGTTCTAAACTCTACTTCAATCATTGAAACTTTCTTAGAGAATGACAATAGTTGTTTTTCACTAACTATTAGCATCAAAGCAATTTTCAAGTTATTGAAATAATCAATATGAAACGTTCCGAGTCTACATCAAATGACTGTATCACACAAATCGTGTAAGATGTTACCAGACTATTTTCATATGATCATCTTTTAACTTTCGTCAAGAATATTAGATGAACTTGGTTAAAGCGAAAGCTTACCAACACATATTTCGAGAAATATGTAAGCGAGTTAAACTCAGCTCAAAATATCAAATGTGTATAATCAAATACTATATAGTAATACGACTTTTGTCTCAAGAAGGAAGATAGAGTAGAAATAGACTTTCTGAGTGATAGATGAGCTTCAGTCTCCACATACCTTTTGTTTATGAAGTTCCACAAGCTCTCTTTAGTAGTTCTTTGTATTCAATCGATGAACGCCGTGAAGTCTAAAGCTCAACTACACAATCTATCCTAGTCCGAGACATTACTATAAATAGACTAGAAATCAAGACTTATAGTTTTGATTACTAAACTTGACAAACAAGCTTGAGATATCAACGCTTGAGAGTTCGATCGAGCAATACTCTAACAAGAATTATTGTGATGGTGGATTAAGTATCAACTACATTCCAGTCCCAAGTATTGATAGTAGGATAGAATCTGTAGCGACTTAATACAGTTCGGTGTTCAAGTCTGGACTAGGTCCCGAGGTTTTTCTGCATTTGCGGTTTCCTCGATAACAAAATTTCTGGTGTTTGTGTTATTTCTTTTCCACATTATACTATTTATTTATATAATTGAAATATCACAGGTTGTATTTAAAATCAATTAAAATATACATATCCATCTTAATTGTTTGATACGACTTGATTGATCTTCGATATTGATCTTTGGTATCGTCCAAGTACTCTCACGGTATAATAAGGTTCACAAACTTGTTTCCGTTTACATATTGATTGTCAGAGAAAGATATATAAACTCTTCATATAATTCTTGATTGAGATTCATCAAATTGTAACTCTCGGAATTGTATTTTGAGTTTAGTCCATACAGGTTGCCTACGAAAAGGTTGGTGGTGTATTTTGGTACCCCCGTGTTTTCAATCGGTACAGATCATTGTGTATTCATTCAAAAATTTGTTGATGGTGATTTTATAATTATTTTGCTATATGATGATGCCATGTTGATTGTTGGCAAAGATGAGAAAAAGATTGACAGGTTAAAGTTAGATTTGAGAAAGTCTTTTTCTATGAAAGACTTGGGTGAAGCAAAGCATATTCTTGGCATGCAAATCTCTCGTGATAGGAAAGCAAGGAAGTTGTGAAAAAGCGGGAGTACAACAACCACACCCAATATTTCGTTTGGCAATCTGATAGACAAACTCCAATATACTTTCAAGAAAATCGACTAGACAGTCAAACTCAATCTAGAGAAAAGTATATCAAAGAGTTTTATATCTCTATCTCTCAATTCAATCTGCAATCGGCAAATAGGAATTTGCGAGCCCGATTGAATATAATAAAAGTAACTTGAACAGTACCAAAGACCAATGTTCAAGGATCAATCAATTTCAAAAACAACCAAAGGTTGGATTTCCCAATTGATCGATTCAACGCACAACCTGTGATATTTCAAATATATAATAAAATATAATGCGGAAAAGAATTAACACAAACACCAGAATTTTGTTAACGAGGAAAACCGTAAATGCAGAAAAAACCCGGAACCTAGTCCAGTTTTGAAAACCACACTGTATTAAGCCGCTACAGACACTAGCCTACAACCAATTAACTTCGGACTGGACTGCAGTTGAACCCTAATCAATCTCACACTAATTCAAGGTACAGTTACGCTCCTTACGTCTCTGATCCCAGCAGGATACTACGCACTTGATTCCCGTAGCTGATCTCACCCATAACCAAGAGTTGCTACAACCAAAAGTCGAAGACTTGATAAACAAATCTATCTCACACTCTATTAAAATAGATAAATATGTCTCCCACAGAAATACCTACGAGTTTTGTTCCGTTTTTTGATAAATCGAGGTGCACAGGAACCAATTGATAAACCAGACTTATATTCCCGAAGAACAGCCTAGTTTTATCAATCACGTCACAATAATCTTAATCGTATGGTAGCGAAACAAGATATTGTGGAATCACAAACGATGAGAGAAGATGTTTGTGACTACATTTAATCTTACCTATCAGAGATAAATCTTAAGAAAATCTTAGCAAAGATAATACTCAATCACGATAGAAGAAGTAAGATCAGAACACGCAACTGCATAGAATATAGTTCGGTCTGGCTTCACAATCCCAATGAAGTCTTTAAGTCATTAACCTATAGGGTTCCGTGAAAAACCTAAGGTTAAAGGAGAATCGACTCTAGCTTATACAACTAGTATCACACAAAAGGTGTGGAGATTAAGTTTCCCAGTTTCCAGAGTTCTCCTTTATATAGTTTTCAAATCTGGGTTTTCAATTTAAGTTACCTTGGTAAAAAAACATTCAATATTCACCGTTAGATGAAAACCTGATTAGATTCAAGCTAATATCTTTATACCGTTAGATCGAACTTAGCTTGTTATACACAAATGAAATGTACCCTCATTTAGGTTTATATAACCGTACCTAAGCGTGTACACCATGTTGGATCAACATTAGTTAACCGAGGTTAGCTATATGAACACTCCCATAAAACCTTATTCATCTTAACCATAACCAGTTTAAATGACTCAAATGAAACTAGTTAAATAGTTGTTCAATTGCTATATTCTCATAAAAGTATACAAGAACACAATTGAATAAAAATCAGTTTGATTCACTCGAATCAATTCATGAACATTATAGCCACGGTTTGCAAAGAATACATTCCTTATATAAATGTATTAGTTCATGAACAAACCGATTTTAGAACTTTAACCACTCAAGTATTCAAACGTGTACGCATACTTAAGTAGTCGGTCTGAGTTTGGGTTCGCCAGTATGCGAACGGGTACGCATACCTTAGTACACATCCTAAACCCAGCAGAAAATCCTGGACCTGTACCTTACGCAAGTATGCGTACCGGCATGTGTACTTGGTACACGTAATTTCACAACTACAAGTACGTATACGGGTATGTATATTCTAGTTCCGGTCATGGATCACATACATGCAAGAATGCATACTATGTTCACAATCCAATAGTTTAAACTCTATTTAAATCATTGAAACTTTTTTAGAGGATGACAATAGCCGTTTTCACACACTATTAGCATCAAAACAATTTTCAAGTTATTGAAATAATCATAACGAAACATTCCAAGTCTACACCAAATGATTATATCACATAAACCATGTAAGATGTTACTCGGCGATTTTCACGTGATCATCTTTTGACTTTCGTCAAGAATATAATATGAACTTGGTTGAAGCGAAAGATTACCAACACATATTTCGAGAAATATGTAAGCGAGTTAATCTCAGCTCGAAATCTCAAATGTGTATAATCAAATACTATATACGACTTTTGTCTCAATATAGGAGATAAAGTAGAAATATACTTTCCAAGTGATAGATGAGTTTTAGTCTACACATACCTTTTGTTGATATAATCCCACAAGCTCTCCTTAGTAGTTCTTAAGTCTTCAATTGATGATCGTCGTGAATTCTAATGCTCAACTATACAATCTATCCTAGTCCGAGACATCACTATAAGTAGACTAGAAATCAAGACTTATAGTTTTGATCACTAACGTTGACAAACAAGCTTGAGATATCAATGCTTGCGAGTTCGACCGACCAGTGCTCTAACAAGTTGTCGTTATCAGAAGAAAGCTTATTGAGAAGGTTTTGCAAAGATTCAACATGGACAAGGATGATTCGGTAAGTTGTCCACTTGCAAACTATTTTAAGTTAACTCGTGATCAATATCATGTGAATGATGTTGATAAATGGAGATGGAGGAAATTCCTTTTGAATCCGCAGTTGGTAGTTTGCTGTATGACATGGTGTGTACAAGAACGAATGTAACTTATGCAGTTGGCATGGTAAGCAGATTTCTAGCAAATCCTGGTATGGAGTATCGAAAAGCAGTGATATGGACACTACAATATCTAAGTGGTACTTCTAATATCTGTTTGTGCTGAGGTGGTGATAAGCCAAAGTTAGTGGGTTACACAGATTAAGATTTGGCAGGTGCTCAAAACAGTTTCAAGTCGACATCGGGTTACTTATTTACCTATACAAGGAGAGATGTGTCTTAGCGATTAAAATTACAAAGATGTATGTCATTGTCTACTACAGAGACAAAGTACATTGCAGCTACAAAGAATTGCAAGGAGATGAATAAGAGGTTTTTTAGAAACTCGGTGTGAAACAACAAAGGTTCATCGTTTCCTGTGATAGTTAGAGTTGTATTCATCTCAACAAGAATTTGAGGTCCAACCATTCCATATTAGATACTAGTGGATACAAGAATTTCTCGTTGAGAAGGTCTTGCAGATTGAGAAGATTCATACAGATGACAATGGTTATGATATGATGACAAAGTCGCTACCGAAGTACATGCATGCTCAATTCTGCAGCATAGAAGGTTTGGTGGTGACATAGAAGGTTTGGTGGTGACATGCACCTCTCCATAAGTCGTGCGGGGGATATTGTTGGGCTACAGTCACTCCTTATGGTGGTCCAATAGTTTGTGCATGTCCCTTATCAAATAGGGGGAAGCTAAATAGCAGTAGCCTAGTTAGGTTATATGTTTTTGTTCGAAAATATCTTGTAAAACTATTTACTCAAGTTTGTGAGAAAGAAAGAGATGCAGTAGCGAAAGATAGTGAGTGAGGGAGAAATGAGAAGCCACTATTTTAAGCGAAATTTGAGTTAAACTTTGAAGAAAAAGAAAATATTCTTTGATAAGGATCCGTTTGACTAATGTGGTGAAGGTTGTTCCATCTATTTCCACATCTCTTCAAAAAGGGAAAAATCTAAGGTTTGTTCAAACTCTAGTAGTAGGTAATCTTACTCTTGCTATTGTTAACTGATAGTGAATCTTACCTTGTAAGTGAATGAATTATTGTTCCATCCTTAGGGGTGAATATAATTACGTAAATAGTTATCCAAGTGCTATGCACCTTGAAGTAGTTGTTATCCCCAATTTGGAAGAAATTACGTAACCCATTATTGTTCATAGTAGAAGATTTGCCTGTGGTTTTTTTACCCTTCATATTGGACGGGTTTTTCCATGCAATCCTCGGTGTTGTGTGATTGTCTTCATTTTATCATAGTTGTATTTTTCCGCATTGTGTTTCATTGCTTGTGTAGATTTCGTATTACACATAGCGGCTTGGATTTGTAAGTCTCCTCTAACAGGTAAGTGCATCTTCAATACCCCTCTTACTTTTGTAATAAACAAGAAAGGAGTTCTAAATATGACGGCGGTTGATTTACCTGGTATTACAAGAGTTCTTGTCCATGGTAAACCGAAGGATATATACGAACAAATCAACAATATTATTATGGAGTATATTAAACCAAAATAAAGCATTATACTAAATGTTTATATGCTTCTGTTGACATTTCCTACTTGTGAATTTATTAGAATGTCTCAGAAAGTTGACAAGACTGGTAAGAGGACTCTTGTTGTTGTAACCAAAGTTGATAGATCTCCAGAAGGTTTACTAGAGAAAGTTACCGCTAATGATGTTAACATGGGTCTTGGTTATGTTTGTGTTAGAAATTGCATTGGTTATGAAATTTATGAAGAGACGAGGATTAAAATGTTTGATTCATACCCATTGCTCTTAAAGATTGACAAATATATCGTCGGTGTACCACTATTGGCTCTAAAGATGGTACAAATCCAGGAAACTAGTATTTCTAATTTCTTTCCCGATATAGTGAAAACGATTAACGTAAAGCTCAACCAAAATGCATATGAACTTCATAACATGTCTAGAAATCTTTCTAGTATTGCTGATGTTAAAACAAAAGTTATACGCATCCTTAGATCTTCTAAGGAGACTCTGAGGCTGGAGAATTCAATGAGTTCCCATAGGAATGAAATATGCAATGCATGACTCGATTGTCAGAGATGCTAGATAATTATGCTGCTGAACTGGAGACCAAGTCTCCTTAGAATACCAACAAAGATAGTTTTTTGACTGGGGAAGTTAAGGTTTTAGGGGAAACCAAGGGTATTGGTCTTCCTAACTTTTTACATCGTGCAACTTTTCTCACAATTTTATAAAGAATAATTGAAGTGGTAGCAGAGGCTCCATTTGAGTTTGCGCAAAAGGTTTGGAATTATGTGGAAGATGTGTTTGTGCGCGTACTCAAAATGAAATCTGGAAGCTACCCACAACTTCAATTTTTTATCAGATGGGCATCTCATAATTTAATGATAAAGGTAAGGAATAAATCTATTGAACCGAGTGAAGGAAATTGTGAAAATGGAGAAATTGGATGACTACAATTGTAGTCCTGATTACATTACAACACGAAGTAAACTTATGTTGCAGTAGTAACAATTCAAGGATATCACGAATGATGGTTCGAAACCTAATAAACTTAACTTTGAAATGTTAGGTGATGTTGAATTTGGTCACCTCACAGACACTCAGATTGTGTTAAAGCACTGCTCGTTCGAACTCGCAAGCGTTGCTATCTCAAGCTTGTTTTTCAAGCTTAGTTGATCAAAACTATATACTTGATTTCTAGTCTACTTATAGTTATGTCTCGGATTAGGATAGAATGTGTAGTTGAGCTCTAGACTTCACGGCGTTCACTAATTGAAGACGAAGATCTACTGAGGATCTTGGAGGAACTTCATCAACAAAACGTATATGAGACTAAAACTTATCTATCACTCACAAGTATATTCTATTCTATATTCTAATGATACTAAGTGCTTTATACACATTTGATATTTCGAGCTGAGTTTATGTGCTTATCTATTTCTCGAAATATGTGTTGGAAGTTATTTACTTTAGCTATGTTCATCATATTCTTGACGAGTTTAGTTGGAAACAATTTATTTGTTGGAAGCTAAATATAATGTCAAAATATGATCATGTGAAAATTACCTTGAACATCTTATATGATTTGTGTGAGACAATCATTTGATGTTAGCTTGGGAAGTTTTGTATTAATCATTCGATCACTTGAAAATTACTTGAAGCTAATAGTTTGTGTGAGACAACCATTATCGTCTTCTAAGGATGTTTCAATGATTGAAATGAGAGTTTAGAACGATTACCCATGTTTGCAAACAACACGGTATGCATACCTAGTATGCGAACTGTATTGTGATAATTCAGGTCCGGAACTCTTGTTTACGTACCTAGTATGCGAATGGATTTACCTGAGAAGGTCCGGAAATCTTGTTTGCGTACCTAGTATGTGAACGGGTTTACCTGAGTTGGGTCCGGAACGGTTGTTTGCGAACGGCTTGACTAGGCCAAGGTTCGAAGCTGATGTTCGCGTACCTGGTTGGCGAATACAGTGGTGAAGTTCTAGAATCGGTTATGTATGATTCTCATACTCACGAACTAAAAAATTTATGATCCAAGGAATGTAATATTTGCAAGCCGTGGCTTAATTTTCATGAATTTATTCTTTTATAAGTACTTTGTACGATTACGAATCAAACCGATTTAGATTCAATTTGTTCATATATATTTTTATGAGATAGTGAAGAATTGAACAACTCTATTTGAAACAAAATTAGATTCATTTGATTATATTTCATGATTGATTGATCATCATATTTGATCTAGAAGTGTTAGATGAATACGGCTAAGACAAAAGTGTTCATATGGCTAACTTCGGTTAACTGTTATTGAGCCAACTCAATATAAACATTTAGGTATGGTAATCCATATCTAAATGAAAGTATCTTTCATTTGTGTGTAACAAGCTAAGACCATATAACGATGGAGATTGATTGTTTTATTTTTAAGCAGACTTAGCTTGAATCTTAAATCAGGTTTTCATCTAATGATGAATATTGAATGCTTTGTTCCTAAGCTATCTTAGCTTTGATTGAAAGCAACCATGATTTGAAATATTATATAAGGGAGAACTCTAGCAACTAGAAAACCTAATTCCCACACTTTTGTGTGTTCCTAGTTGCAAACTAGAGTTGGTTCTCCTTTAACCTAGGTTTTTCCAAAACCATTATAGGTTAACCACTTGAAGACTTCATTGGGATTCGTGAAGGAAGATCCAACTATTTTCTATGTAGTTGCGTATTCTGATCTTACTTGTTCTATCATATTTAGTTTTATCTTCTCTAACATTTACTCGAGATTTATCTCCGATAGGTAAGATATAAAAAGTAATCACAACAGTTCTTCGTCTCAGACTCTTGTGATTCCGCAATAACTTTTACTATTAATCAACTGGGTTATTTTGACCTGACTAATATTTCTAGGATGTTCTTCGGGAGTATAAGACCGAATTATTAGTTGGTTCCTGTTGTTGATGGGAGAAACGATTAACTGGTTTTTGAGGAAAAGTGGTGAGACAAGGGTCGATTCCTTAAACGAGCAAATTGCCTTAACCTTTTGCAAACAGATGCACTGCAAAGGAGTGCTTTGAGTTCGAGAGATCAATTTGTAGGAATCCAGTCTAAACCAAGAAAATGGTCGTTGCATAGTCAATTCGGCCACAAACAAGGTATAAGGTTCGATCTGTATGAGGGAAGCTGAGAAGTGATATGTGATCAATGATGATCAAAGGATTGAATATGTTGTGAGTTTTTGTAAATTAATGAATTCTTGAGTTCGAATGAGTTTGAATTTTTATCTACTGAGAATGATTGTTCAGATGAGAATTCTTGAGATAATTCCCGTATATATGAGATTGTTCTTTCAATCATGAATTCAGAGACTTATTTATATTGCCAGAATATAGACACATTGATCTCTAGTAAGTATGACGGTTGCTCGAGTGAGAGAGTGGGAAATTGGAAAATCGTGGTTAAACCAGTTCCATGTCCTGCAGAGTCTTGGTTGATCGTCCACCCACTACTTTGCTAACTTCCTCAACCTCTTGCACGACTTACCCACATTTCTCATCGTGGATGAACGCACGCACTGTAGGCCGCCAGAACAAAACCCTAGTAAATATCCACCCATGTGACATGATTGATGTCTCGTGATTGTGGAGTTTGCAAGTCAGACGTGTATTTGATTAGTCAGTTGCTGACTTAATTATACGATGAGTCTTAGTATTGCTTAGTCGAGCATGATTTACGAACGCTCTGTGATTCATGGATTGAGCATATCTGTTGAGACAGATGTATAGTTATTGAACGAATGTTGATAGTCGAATCAACATGATGAATATTGATAGTCTGAGCAAATATTGCTCGATTGAGAAATTACTAAATATTGATAGTTGAATCAATATTGCTAGTATGAGCCAGTATTGCTCATCTGAGAAAATATTGCTCCTTTGATAAATTATTGAATACTGATAGTCTGAGCAAACATTGCTCATCTGAGAAAATATTGCTCGTTTAATAAATTATTGGTAGCACGACGAAACAATATATAAATTTACAATATTGTTAACTGGACCGAATATAATTAATTAAAATTTTGATTTCTGGATCAACATAAAATATCGGTGTTTGAACCTGTTCAGAATATTGCTTTGTAGAGCATTTGATTCGAAACTCTAATTTTGATCGATTGCTAATCAATTGATGAATTAGTGAAAATCAATCAATGAGTGACAGGGGGACCGACTACATGGGATGATTGGCCGACCATGTAGAGATCAGGTGTTCGAATGAGAAAAACCAAAGTTCTTTGCAGATCATGAAGAATGATTAAATGCTGGTTTAATCATTATTAAGATAGTGCCCGTCTGAGAATTAAATAATAAAAACTAATTGTGGAAAGAGGAAGGACCGACCAAGGGGTATGACACCGGACCTTGGTGGTCGTCGGACCAACTGATGGTCGCTTGATAAAATTCCAAGTTGTTTGGAAAGAGTTTGAACCTAATATGAGTTGTAGAAGATTAATTAGGTCAAAATTATGAAGATGTGTGGGACCGGATCCTTGCAAGACAAAGGTCCGACCTTGGTCTGTCAAGGTAGTATGCACGTATCACCATGTTGCTCGTGGCTCAATTCTGAGAGTTTTGATATTTACTGACGCGCGTTCGACCAAGAGTTTGATCTTGACTGAAACCCTCAATTTGCTAAAATGAGCAAGTTTTACTTTGCTCGTGCGATCAATATTTTTAGAATATCAAAACAATAATATTTTAATATTTTATGTGAGGAATCCGGACGGTCGTGTAACCATTTAACTTTTTTGGCATTTTGGACGTTTGAGGAAAACTGGAGAAATATAAGAAAAAATAGGTTTTTTGCTCAAACGAGGGAATTTCATGAGATGAGGGAAGAAATAATAATAAAATAAGGAATTAGAAAAGTGTGGAACCGGCCACAGCTAGGGCATGGCCGGCCGGCTAGTAGCCTGGCCCCGTAACACTTTTCCCTATTTTATATAATTTTTCATCGTGTGAGGAAATATGGAGAAACTAAGAATTTTGCTCGAACGAGGAAGTTTGCTCGAATGAAAGAGTTTTCATGAGATTGGGAAAATTAATAAAATAAGATAAAATAAAAAGAAGAGGCGTGGGACCGGCCACAATGGCATGACCGGCCTCCCGGTGGGCCCGATCCTCTAGGCGCATCATTATTATTATTTTATTATTATTATTATTATTCTTCCTTATTTTGCATAGATTTCCTCGTTCGTCCATATTTTGAATGCTCGTTTGTGCATTTGGGTGCTCGTTCGTGCATTACTTTTAAGTACACTCGCACCATTTTCTCGGGGCTTACTCGGTGGTATCCCAGATGCCCGGACGTTTATTATTTATTACTAACCCATGGAATTCTTCTTGGAAAAGCCATGAATTCAAGTAAAAAAATGTAATAATGAACATAGAATATTCTCTAGGAATTCAATTGATGAACCTTGCGACTAGAAAATATTAATTGATGGCTCTATACTAGCAAGCAAGCTGTCTAAGAGCATTAAAATTATTCAAAAACTGAGTACGGGCTAGTTGAAGCGTCATACCCATTCTGAATGTTTATTCTATAAAGTCGGGGAACATTGCGACATCCTGAAGACGTTATTGCTTTATACTAGTGTTTATTACATCTAGGAGTTGTCCAATCATTTCGATTCTATATAGAAGTGATTACTGAAATTTCTCAGCATTGATGAAATAGACGAAATACCGAAAGCTCAGCTGAGAGGATTTAATAATCACATATTTATGTATGCTCTGAGAGGCAGTACACTCAGTCAGAGATTGTCACAGCATGAGCTATCATGCTTAAACGTGAGACATGAATTTTACATACTCGTCTGATTATTGGACTAGGGTATGCAAGATTACGATTTTAGCCTTTGTAAAAAATCCACCATCAACATTAAGTCCCCTGCTTAGTGAGTTACATACATCATGTTCCGAAGTAAGCACTGGATGGTGATTTTTCAGTTATAAACAAAATAAGTAATTGAACTTAATCATAAAAGAATGTTACCGGATTTTCGATTTACTCCAATGTTGTCATGTACGAGCAATTGCTTGGATGAAAGACCCTGGTATTGTGATAGAGCGTCGTATGATGAGCATATATTGGTGTGGCATCGCTGATTCGAGTGGTGGAACGTTCAATCTTGGTCGTCTTAGCACCGGGCCCGGTCCAAAAAAGGGAATCCTTATTGAATTGGGTTTTAGGAAATAAAACTAGTATAAAAGGATTAATCACCTTTTTTTTAATTTATTTTTCATTGATCAACCGACCACCTCGTTTTCCACTCCCCACATCCGAGCAGCAGAGGAAGAGGACGAAAAAAAAATCTTCGGAGCTCCGTCGCCGTCAAGATCCGGCCAGCACCGACCAGGTATTTTTTTTTTACGTTCATGAGTTTTTCATGCTAAAAAATTATATAAATATTGATGCATATACATATGTGAGCTTTCACGAGAGATTTTGCTTTAGAAACGGACGTACGTCCGTCTGTTAGTTTAGGAAACGAACAATAATCCCTAATATAAGAGAGATTTATTTATTTATTTATTTTTCTAATAGACCTGCATCTAGTGATAAAATTTTGTTTATGAGCTTCCATGAAAACCAAAATTTTATTTCTAATATGTGAGCTTTCACAAAATCGAATAAACTCTCGTTTCTAAGGTAAGTGTTCATCCGAGAGAAAAAAAAATTAAACTCACGTGAGTAATCCACGGTTTTTTTTTTGTGTTGAAAATCAAAATATTAATTTTGAATAATTACTAAAAGTAGACAACTATTTATGATGAAATATTGTCTTGGTGTGAGCTTTCATAGTTCAATAGTGGATGTTCACACAGTGAAAATTATGTTCACGGTTTTATGAAAAATCAAGTTTTGATTTTTGAGTAACGAATTTCTTGCTCGTGTTTGCAGGTTTGAAGAAACGAGCAAGTTTCTTTGAAGTGCTAACTTTTGCATTACAATCTGAAATTGTAAACATGTAAAGTTGGATTGTTAGCGTTTTTGTCGTGTGTTTGTTTTATGTATCTGTGACTTCATATCTTTCACCCCAGATAATGGTGATTCCCAGTCACAACCACTCTTCTGGCTCTTCTGTGGAACATTCCAGAATTACCAAGCCAAAGATGAAAACTTCTATAGATGTTCGTGCCAAGGTAGATCAATCTTTCAGAAATGCTAGAAAGCTGATACACAGTGTGTCTCTTGATCATATGAGAGTCGTCCATGATAAGTTTTCAAAGAGAAAAGCCGACGAAGAAAAGCTTGCATCTTATCAGCAAAAACGACTCCATCTTCAGGAAGCGAGACTAGCGGCCGAAGTTGAAGTCTGACCCCGTGCTGATGGTGTAGCTTCTGATTCAGATGCGGAGGAAGCTGAACCCGTCTGGAAACTAATTGAATGTAAGGTTAATCCATATTCACTTGGTATGAAAGTTGAGCGGTTGGCCAAGGCTGATTTCCGAGCCGAATGTGGAGAATATGAATATTTAGATGCAATGTATGATGAATCTGAAGATCATTTGGAAGAAATTCCCGATAAAAATTATGAAGATGACTCTGAAGAAGAACTTGAAGAACATTCCATGGAAGATGATGATCGCGAAGACGACGAATCTGATGATTAGTCTTGCTTACAATCTCTCTTAGTTGAACATTTTTATTTTTCGTAGATGTCATCTTGGTCATTCGAGCAACTTTGCTTCGTAGATATTATTTTAGGATTTTGAATGAAATCCTTATATTCTGCTTATTTCTCTTACGCCTTTGATTGAACGAAGCAGACGAAATAGAATTGACCATAATCTTTCGATAGACCTTGTTTGGTGATGCCCGTCTGTTCAGACTCGGGAAATATTGTGAAAACGGCAGAAAAGTATGTGATATGTATGAACCCTCAAACTGAATTAGGGTGTTGACCCTTGACCGTGTCTGGTCATAGTGATGAGATATCAGTCCCAAGACTATCACTTTTCTTATGCGTCACCAAGATCTTGTTTGAAACTTAAGGCTCTAGTAGAGATCGTAATTGATTTGACCATCTATAAAGGATAAGTGTCCACCGTGTCTTGTATATTGATCTTCAAGACTTATGATTTTTCTCTTATAAATATATCTTCTTCCATTTTTGAGTTTAATCATGCAGAAGGAATTTTAATCAAAATCATACCTCACATCAGTATGTCTGACAGTAGCTCATCTCCTCAAAGCGTATCTCCGTCAAAGCGGAGAACTGAAGCACCCAACTTGGTATGAAGTATTATCCTTTATCTCTTTTTTTTTTTTTGTAATCAATGGCTGATTTGAAAGAAAGTATTTGTTGCAGAGGAACCAGGGTGACTGATTTTTCTTTTCTTCTCCGTATAACTTGCGACCCAAACGAACTGTTAAGATCCCTGCTCATTTCAAATCTGTTCGTGCGGACGTTGGAACATCTGTAAGTTTTTTATCATAGATTTATTTGAGCGATTCTCCAAACCTCCATTAAACTTAGATGTCTCGTCGCAGGTTGATATTCATATTGTTGATGCTGGGAAGAAAAGAAATGTAAAGTCTGTGGTTGTAGCTGATGATGATCGTGTTGGCGATAATTCAATAACTTCGTAGACACTAATCTTGGGGTTCCTGCTCATGAGTACCCGACAGCTGGAATCCCATCCGACATCCCCATAGAAAATTCTTGCCCTGATAATCAACTCGTCGGTGGCTTCATCGTGCCAAAGTGTTATGCATCTCTCTACATTAGGATCTGGAGATGATACAGGCATATTGCCACTACTAAGGTGTGGAAGAACTTTCTGCAAATTCTTGTCACTACAGTTGCTAGACTGTTGCCAATTATTGATGAGATGAACAAGAAAAATCTGGGAGACGTGATGAACATAGAACTTCATCAATGGTACGATATGATATCGAACTGTGAGGCTTTGAGATTCAACATGGGTTGGATTCGTCGTCGTCTCGAGTTTATCAAGACTGACAGGGCTTCCATTCTTGCTAACATGATTTCCTTTTCAACTGCTATCATGGAGGAAGAGGGAGCATTAAATATGGAATCGGTGAGAGTTGACAAGGCAATTGATGATTTGAGGGTGAGAACCGAAAGCTTCCAAAGATGATGTCTATCAGGAATTATCTATTGTTGGATGGTGTGCTCTAGATGAGCGTCTGTGGTTGTTGCTTGAGTAGGTTTAGGCTTTTCTTCTTTTTAGTAAGGTGGAATAATTGATAATGATGTTAATGAAGGAAATTTCTCATTAGATTGATGAAATCTGTTTGATTTTTTTTGAATGATCGAATGAGCGTTTTGCATGCTCTTTTGAAGGAATAGAAATTACATTACAAAAGTAAAGTAATTTTTTACTGCATGTTCAAGTATAATATGCTTTGAGCCACTTGTCGTTGATTATATTCCCTTTCACTCCTCCATTGACGGCCAAGATTTTGTAATATCCACTGGATACTGCTTTGATGATTACGTATGGCCCTTCCCATTTTGGAGAGAACTTGGGAGAAAACATGTCCTGTTGAATATGATTTGCTGTTTTTAGCACCAAATCTCCTACTTGGAATGTTCGAGGTCTTACCATTTTGTTGTATGCTTTCTGAAAAAGCGAGGGTATAACAACCACACCCAATAATTCGTTCGGCAATCTTTATGGACTAACTCCATATAATTTCGAGAGCACCATCTTATAAAACGATCTCAATCAAGAAATATACCAAAGAGTTATATCTCAATTTCTCAATACAATATGCAATCAAACAGATAAAAATCTGTGAGCATTATTGATATGAAAAATAACTTGGATGGTGCCAAAGACCAATGCCCAAGTGTCAATCAATTTATATCAACAACCAAAGGTTGGATTTACCAATTGATTGATCTACGCACAACCTGTGATATTTCAATTATATAAAAAAATATAATGCGGAAAAGAAATAACACAGACACCAGAAGTTTTGTTAACGAGGAAACCGCAAATGCAGAAAAACCTCGGGACCTAGTCCATATTAATCCCAAGAGGTATCCACGCACTTGATTCCCTTAGCTGATCTCACCCACCTAAGAGTTGCTACGATCCAAAGTCGGAGACTTATAAACAAATCTGTCTCTCACAGATAAGTCTATTCTGATAGATAAATTTGTCTCCCACAGAAGTACCTATGAATTTTTTGTTCCGTCTTTTAATACATCAAGCTGAACAAGAACCAATTGATAATCTGGTCTTATATTCCCGACGAACAGCCTAGAAATATCAATCACCTCATAATAACTTAACTATATGGTAGTGGAAGAAGTTATTGTGGAATCTTGAAAGTCATGATGACGTTTCAATACGTGTTGGTAAGCTTTCGCTTTAACCACTTTTCATCTTTATCCGTGACGAAAGTCATGATGAATTTTCAATCTTGAAAATAGCTTTGATGACGATAGTCGTGAATAATGATTATTATAACATTATAGAAGAATGTTTCAATGATTGAAATGTAGAGTCGAAATTATGTAACCAACTATGGATATAAGCATATATAGTGTGTTCTCACATTAGTGTATAAATCCATGTGCCGGAAACCAATTGTGTGCACTTGTGCATGCGACGTCGGTAAAGGAGACAGGTTGGGTACGCGTACTGGCGGAAGTTTTCTAACCGAAAATTTCTGCTAGAGTTTGTAGTTTACAAAGTGGAAAAACAGTCACCTTAGGTACGCGTACTCACGGAACTTTTCGAACCGAAAATTTCTGCTGAATTTCCAAACTCAAATCCGGTAGCTAGGGTACACGTACCCGTACGGGTACCCAAGCTGGTTATTTCTCAAATAGGAAGTTCATGAACTTAAAACAATAAATCAATAAGGAATGCAATCTTTTCAAACCATGTCTATATTGTTCATGAATTGATTCAAGTGAATCTAACCGATTTTGTTTCAATTGTGTCTATGAATAAATACCTAAGCAATTGAATAACTCTATCAACTAGTTCTTATGAGTCATTTGAACTAGTTATGAGAAAGATGAAAATGGTTGATATGAAAGTACTCATGTGGCTAACCTCGGTTAACTATTTGTGAACCAACCAAGTGTACACGTTTAGGTACGGTTACTCAAACCTTAATGAAACACATTTCATTTGTGTATGACAAGCTAAGCTTCGATCTAACGGTTGAAAGATATTATCTTGGAGAAATCAGGTTTTTCATCTAACGGTGAATATTGAATGCTTTGTTGCCAAGGTAGCTTAGATTGCAAACCTTGATTTGAAAACTATATAAAGGAGATATCTAGCAACTGGAAAAACTAATCCCCGCACTTCCTGTGTGATACTAGTTAGTTTTCCAGAGTCGATTCTCCTTTAACCTTAGGTTTCTTTCCAAGACCCTGTGGGTTAACGACTGAAAGACTTCATTGGGATTGTGAAGCCAGACGAAACTACTTCTCTTGTAGTTCAGCGATATGATCTTGCCATTTTCTATCGTACGAGTTCAATTGAATAATTGGCTTGATATTATATCTCTGATAGGGCAAGATAAAAAGAAATCACAAACATCTTCGTCTCATCGTTTATGATTCCGCAACATCTTGTTTCGCTACCATACGATTAAGATTTTTGTGAGGTGACTGATAATACTAGGATTTTCTTCGGGAATATAAGTCCGGATTATCAATTAGTTCTTGTTCACCTTGATTTATCAAAAGACGGAACAAAAACTCTTAGGTGTATCTGTGGGAGACAGATTTACCTATCATAGACTTTTCTGTGTGATACAGATTTGTTTATTGAAGTATTCGACTTTGGGTCGTAGAAACTCTTGGTTGTGGGTGAGATCAACTAAGGTAATCAAGTTTGTAGTATCCTGCTGGGATCAGAGACGTAAGGAGCACAACTGTACCTTGAGTCAGTGTGAGATTGATTAGGGTTCAACTACAGTCCAGACTGAAGTTAGTTTGTAGTAGGCTAGTGTCTGTAGTGGCTTAATACAGTGTGGTGTTCAATCTGGACTAGGTCCCGGGTTTTTTTTGCATTTGCGGTTTCCTCGTTAACAAAATTTCTGGTGTCTGTGTTATTTCTATTCCGCATTATATTTTGTTATATAATTGAAATATCATAGGTTGTGCATTCAGAACAATCAATTAGAATATCCAACCTTTGGTTGTTGATTATATTGATTGACACTTGGATATTGGTCTTTGGTACCATCCAAGTTATTATCCTTGTATTTGATAAAGACTCGCGAATTTCTATTTGCTTGAGTAAAGATAAAATCAAGTGAGAGAGATATTAACTCCTCGATATACTTTTCTCTAGATTGAGTCTGACTGTCTAGTTGATTCTCTAGAAATTATATTGGAGTTAGTCCATACAGATTGCTAATCGAAATATTGGGTGTGGTTGTTATACCCCCGCTTTTTCAGTGTTTCAAATAGAGTTTTTCAATTGTTCACTATTTCACAGAAATATATATGAACCATTTGAATCAAAATCGGATTGATTCATGAGAATCAATTCATGAACATTAAGCCACGATTTGCAAAGATTGCATTCCTTAATTCATAAATGTATTTGTTCATGAGTATGAAAACATACTTAACCGATTTTAGAACTTTAACCACTAAGTTTGCAAACGAGTACGCAAACTATAGCTTCCGGACTTTGGTCTTGTCCAACAATTTGCAAACCGGTATGCATACTGCTATCCCGGACCTTAACTCAGGTAGAACCGTTCGCATATTGGTATGCATACTTGGTTCCTGGACTTTAACAGTTAAAGCCGTTCGCATACTAGTATGTAAACAAGGTTTCCGGACCTGAATTATACCACAACAGTTTGCATACTGGTATGCATACTGTGTTGTATCCAGACAAAGGTTAATTTGTTCAAAACTCACATTTCAATCATTGAAACATCCTTAAAAGACGACAATAGATGTCTCACACAAACTATTAGCTTATAAGTAATTTTCAAGTGATTGAATGATCAATACGAAACATTCTGGGTCAACATCAAATTATTTTCTCACACAAATCATGTAAGATGTTTCAAGGCGATTTTCACATGATCATCTTTTGACTTATTATTTAGTTTCCAACAAATAAATTGTTTCCAACCAAACTCGTCAAGAATATGATGAACGTAGCTAAAGCAAAAAGCTTCCAACATATATTTAGAGAAATAGATAACCGAGTTAAACTTTTCTCGAAATATCAAATGTGTATGATATAACAGTCTATATAGTTATATGACTTAGTCTCATTGGGAGGTAGAATAGAATATATTTCTGAGTGATAGATAAGTTTTAGTCTCCACATACCTTTTGTTAATGAAGTTCCTCCAATCTCTCCTCAGTATATCTTCGTCTTCAATCGATGTACGCCATGAAGTTTAAAACTCAACTACACATTTTATCCTAATCCGAGACATAGCTATAATTAGACTAGAAATCAGGACTTATAGTTTTGATCACCTAAACTTGACAAACAAGCTTGAGATAGCAACACTTGCGAGTTCGACTGAGCAATGCTCTAACAATCTCGCTTTTTTTTTTTCAATTTTAATGACAAAACTATCAATGCATATGGATTACAAAATAAATAAATTTTGTAGCTTTTCATCAATCATGCTTGATTTCCTTGGTTCTTCAACATTTCTTGAATTTTTCGCCACTCCAAGTACTTCACTGATTCTGAACGTGTTCAACTCAGCATCATTGTTGTTGAAGATCCGTAGCCATAAAAATAAGAAAACATATGAAAAAAAATTGTTCTCAATCATTGTTATACAGTGTCATAGTGAAAAAGTGAGGGTCTAACAACCACACCCAATATTTCTGTTGATGGTGGATTTTCGACAAAGGTCAAAATCGTAAAATCATGATACTACATGTTCCTGACCAGGCTTTAGGAATGCAAGTGACGATTTATATTTTATGATCGGCGAACCGTTTCACGATCTCTGACTGAGTGAGCGTTCCTCTCAGAGCCATGATGAATATGTTTATCGAAAGGCCTCCCTGGATGAGTGTTCGATGCTTCACATATTTCATCATCACCTCTAAGTAAAATCTTAATGATTGGGCGGTTCCCTAGACATAATGTTTGTTAGAGAGATTAACGCCTTCGGGACGTCACGCTGCACGTTGTTCCCTGACTACATAGAGAGACCCACCTCTACATAGAATCTTAATGATTAGGCGATTCCCTAGGCATAATGTTTGTTAGGGAGCGTAACGTCTTCAGGATGTCACGCCGTTCGTTGTTCCCTGACTATGTAGAGAGACCGTGTATAGAATCTCTTAATGATTGGGCGATTCCCTAGGCATAATGTTTATTAGAGAGATTAACGCCTTCAGGATGTCACTCTGCTCGTTATTCCCTTACTATACACCCCTCAGAACGAGTATGATGCTTCAATTATCTCATATCTCGATTCTGCAAATAGATTAATTCTATCGTGACATTCCCATCCACTGAATTCTTAGAAAATAATCTATTATATCTCATTACTACATTCCCTGAATCCTCCGACTGGATTTCATGGATTAGTAATAGATACTCAACTCATTTTATTACTTCGTTTCATGAATCATCCATTCTCAGCCGAATTTCATGAATTAGTAATAATTATTCAACAAACGGGCGTCTGGACTATCACCAAGTAAGACCCGATAAAATGGTGCAAGTGTACTTGACAATAATGCACGAACGAGCACCCGAACGCACGAACGAACATTCGAAAACATGGAAAAACGAGGAACTTATGAAGAAAATAATATTAAATAAAATAAATAAAAGGCGTTGGACCGGGACCACCGGCCGGCCGGTCATGCCGCTGTGGCCTGTCCCCCCTCCTATTATTTTATTTTATTTTAATTTAATTTGTTTCCCTCATCTCATGGAAACTCCTTCATTTGAGAAAACTCCCTCGTTTGAGCGAAACTCTCAGTTTTTCCATACTTTCATCAAACAAAATAGGGAAAGGTGTCACGGGACCGGCCATGCCCTAGCCGTGGCCGATCCCACATCTCATAATCCCTTATTTTCTCATATTATTATTTCTATCATCTCATGGAACTCCATCGTTTGATCGAAAACCCTAGTTTTTAATATTTTCTTAAATATTGCTCAAACCCTAGAAAAGCCAAAAAGCCAAATGGTCACTTGACCGACTAGGCTACTCTCGTCAAATATTAAAATATTATTATTTTAATATTCTGAAAATATCGGTCGCATGAGCGAAGTTCTACTCGCTCATTCGAGAAAAATTGAGAGTTTCTGTCAAGATCAAACTCATCTGAAAATCCACAATATTGCTCAAACCCACACCATAAAATACCAAAACTATCAAGACCGAGACACAAACATCATGGTGACATGGGCATGCTACCTTGACCGACCAAGTCAGGCCCTAAGGCTTGCAATGAGCCGGTCCCACACGTCTTTAAAATTTTGACCTAATTTGCTATCAATTGCTAATGTTGGGTCCAAACTCTTTCCAACCAACTTGGAACTCGCTCAAACGACCCTCAGCTGGTCCCACGACCACCAAGGGACGGTTCTATTCCCTCTTGGTCGGTCCCTCATCTCTCCATAACTAGGTTTTACTACCTAACGCTCACACGAGCAATTTTAATAAATGATTAAACCAGCATTTGATCATTCTTTCATCAACCGGCCAACAAAGGATTTTGGTGCACGTTCACTCGAGCACCTGAGCTACATGGTCGTCCATCATCCCATGTAGACGTTCCCTCCTTCGCTCAATGACCTATTTTCAGTAAATCATCAATTGACCAGCAATTGATCAAAAATAAGGGTTTCGTACAATTGCTCTGTAAATCATATTTCTGAAAAAATTCAAACATTAATAATTTTATTTGATCCAGCAATCAACGTCTGAATTATACAATTTTTGGTCCAGCTACCAATATTTTAATTAATATATTATTTGGTCACGCTACCAATAGTTCATCGAATGAGACATACTTGCTCAATTGCTCGAATATTGATCCAACTATCAATATTCAGTAATTTATCGAATGAGCAATACTTGCTCAATTGCTCGAATATTGATCCAGATATCAATATTCAGTAATTTATCGCGTGAGCAATACTTGCTCAGTTGCTCGAATATTGATCCGACTATCAATATTTAGTAATTTACTGATGCTCGAACATTGATTCAACTATCAATATTCAAAGATTCATCGGACAATATTTTCTCAGACGAGCAATATCAATATCATTCATTCGAGAACTATACGTCCCAGCAGACATGTTCAATTCATGAATCCGAGAGCATTCAACAATCATGCTCGACTGAACAATACTCAGACCTATCGTCTAATCAAGTCAATGACTGACTAATAAAATACACGTCTGCTTTGCAGACTCCACGTTCGTGAGACATCAATCACGTCACATAGGGGATATCAATTAGGGTTTTGGTCTGGCGGCCTACATCACGTGTGTTCATCCACGATGAGAAATGTGAGTAAGTCGTGCAAGCAGTTGAGGGAGTTAGCAAAGTAGTGGGTGGACAATCAACCAAGTCTCTGCACGACCTGGAACTGGTTAACACACGATTTTCCACTTTTCCACTCTTTTACCCGAGCAACCGTCACACTTACTGGAGATCAATGTGTCTACTATTATTCTAACAATATAAATGAGTCTCTGAATCCACGATTGAAGGACAAACAATTTTTCGAGTAATCACTCTCAAGAATTCCATCAATCGACCAGAACTTATTCGAACTCAACAATTCATTTGCAGAAATCCATAACACATTCACAATCCTTGATCATCATTGATCTGACACACTTCTCATCTTCCCTCCTACAGATCAACCCTCTTCCCTCTTTGTGACAGAATTGACTATGGAACGGCCATTGTCTTGGTTTAGGCCAGAGTCCTACAGATTGATCTCTCAAACTCAAAGCATTCCCGTGCAGTGCATCTGTTTGAGGTTAGGCAGTTTGCTCGGTTGAGGAGTCTCTGTCCGCACGGTCGTCTCTCCATTCCCTAAAAACCAACAAATCGTTTTTCCCTATCAACAGATTGGCGACCACAGTGGGAGATTAATCTCTCGGTTGCAATCTCAAACTTTCAAAAAAAAAGGTTGATCTTAGGTCAGGTTCATTTATAAATCCTAACCCAAACAATGCTAGTACTAGCAATAGTGGTGGTACTCCAGAAAATACTCCTGCTTCCAACAACGGTGGTGGTAACACACCTCCTCAAACCAACGTCGGAAACCATCCCCTCTTACGCCGGTCTCCCAAGGAAATCAGAGAAAATCCGCCTACTATAACTAATCTCATGAAGATTCAGGAAATTCTTGCCAAGAATCAAATAGACATGGAAACAACACAGAAGAAACTATGTGCTCATCTCAAGGACCTCACAGACAAGTTTTCGCCTGAAAAAGCTCAGCCCCGACATCAGTCAGAGAAGGAGTAAGGAAAATCCAAAGAAACATCTGCTGACCCCGAAATCTCTCCAATTCATGTGGTGGATGATGGTGAAGTCTGCAAAGATGCAGATAACCCACCAGAGAAGGAGTCTGCAGGTTTGATCACTCGTGAAGATATGAAACGCTTTATGGAGGCTCGAGGAAAAGACAAGACACCATCTGTCCACCGTCATCAACCTCCATATCCTACTTCTACACAGAGGATCCCTCTCCCGAAAGCTTATACTTTTCCAATGTTCACACTTTACAATGGAACGGGGAATTCCCGAGAACATGTTTCTCGATTCTTTGAAGCATTAGGAGAACATGAACACAATCATGTTTTCCAGGAATTCTCAAAGTCTCTGACAGGCCGAGCATATACTTGGTACAACAACATCGCACTAGGGAACATCACTGGATGGGGAGAAATGGTTAATGATTTCTATCGGAAATACTTCTTCGTCTCAGAGCAGATTACTCTCTCTGATTTAGGAAGAATGTCTCATAAGAACAATGAACATCCGAACGACTACGTAAAAGGATTCAGAATCCAGGCTTTGGGTTGTCATGACCGGAATGTCACTGAGCAGCAACTGGTGGACTTGTGAATCAATGGAATGATCCCGGTCTACAGAGCCTTGCTGGAAAATCTTCGGTTCCGGACTTTCTCGGAACTTCACGAAGCGGCCAAGCGATCAGGAACTACTGCTCCGTCCTTACTAGAAAGAACGAAAGCTACAAAAGTCGTGGAACCGCGGGAAGCTCGAAGCAGTACCAGGCACCTGATCAACAAGAAATACAATCTCCAACCTTCCACAAATGTTGCTGAGGGAAGCAAGAGGAAAGACGAAGCGCAACAACATAAGAACGCTCCTCTAACATCCCAAGCTCCTCAGAAAGCGCAAAGAAAGGATAACCAATCTTACACAAACCTCGACCCGGTATCAACGAAAGGGGAAATGATCAAACAAGGACTCAAACTTCCCTCTTTCCAATGAAGAAGTGATCGAGTTACTGGAAGTATGGGTTCAAGATGATGCAATCAAATTATTGTTCATCAGAGAGAGCCAACTGAAGAAAAAAATGGAGAATCCCGGGTACTGTCACCTTCATATATTCATCAATCATTTAACAAGTAAATGCAATATTTTGAAACACATCTTCAAACAGAAGGTTGATCCAAAATAACTTCAACTGGGGACTGAAGGAGTACACAAGAATCCTCTCCCAATAAGAACCTTTACACTCTCTGAACAACCAGTTAAAGAAGCAATTCAATCGTTGATCGAGCATATCTGTGAAATTGCTCTATCTGTCTAAGGAAAAAAGGAAAGACATGTTCACAACACCGAATTACATTGTGTCAAACGTCTGTCCATCCCGGAAATACTCCTTGAACCTTCATCCACGGAAAAGGAGATGCATGACTGGGAACTGCTTACCACAGTCAATCTCAAAGGAAACGAATTTGGGAGAACGTTGATCGATGCTGGCACCACTATCAACATTATTCCCTGAAAACCCTCAGAGCTGAAGGCATCACCCAACAAGAAGCTACTCGTGATCCCATCTCAATCAGAGACCTTGAAGGAACACTCGGAAATACTTATCGCTACATCACTCTCAAAGTGAACATAAGCTCAACCTGGACAGGAACCAAGTTTCACATAATCAGGAAGATCCAAGATATGACATGGTCTTCAGACGAGCGTGGATCCACGCTGAAAAGATGGTTACTGACAAATGATAAGCACGTAAATGCTACATTTTATACCCATATTTATATTAGCTAGGACTCTATATTTTGACCAATCACATTATTTCAGTGGTTTTATAGAAAGTACAAGCGAATTCGTTCATCTGTTTGCGACAAAAATGATCGAATGCCGCTGACATGGTATTTTTATATATCAGCATCACTGAAGCTGGATCACGGACATATTTTTGAATGGGCTAAAAAATGCATTTTTTTTTTGCAAGCACCTGTTCCCATTTGTACTGGACAAATAAACAGTGGACGTGTCTTACTCTCCACTGCATATTGTCTGTGGTACTTTCAACTATCTCATTTTCTTAAGTGTAATGTGAAAGCATACTCTTCTTTCAAAGCAAAAGAGAGTTTCATTTCTCCAAGCAGCAGCTGTACTTGATTGTTCATGGTGGGGTCTGTGGTAGTAATGTCTCGAACTGGTGTTACTTGGATTTGTAAGTGCCTTGTCCTGGTACAATGGGTGTATTTGGTCTGTATTGAAGTGAACATGGAAATGAAAGCTGAAGGTGTCGTGGAAACAGACATGTCCAGTCTGTGGGTTATTAGCTGAGCTTGTCACGACAAGAGTAGACGGACAAGAGATGAAGTACTTGGCCTGAATAGTCACTGGAGTTGTTTACATGGCATGATGGCCAGGAGACTGGTGCTAATGGGATTTAGGAAGGAAATGATTGTTTTGTCGTCTGAAATTGGGAAGAGTATGGAGAATGTTTGGCAGCAACAAGACATGGGGTTGCGGTTCGAAATTGATGTTGTTCTGCGAAGGAGAGAAACAAGAAGTGGGGTTGTAGCAATCCCTGCCGGTGGAGTTCAGTTTCTCCTTCTCTAAGCAGCGTCGGTACCTGATGGTGTTGTTATATTTTAGGTACGAGTGTTCTTGGCATGGACAGAAAGTGGGATCATTTTGAATGGATTTTGTTCGAGTTGTTGCAACCAAGTGAAGAAGTTACGGTGGCTGAGTTCTTGCGAGCAGTGGTGTTTACATTGAACTTGGAGTTAATGCTATCAAGCGATGCTGTAGAGATTATGAAGATGGTGGGTTTGGCTGTACGAGAATGGAAGCGGTGGCGAGTATGTCTGCTGACAGTCGATGAAAGTATGATGTCACTAGCGGATGCTAACGTTGGTTGCATGGAGAGATTATTTATTGAACGTGACTGAGATGGATTCGGTTCAGCAAGTGGGTTGTTCAAAAATAGTTGCAGTCGATGGAGAAAGGTTTTGTTGTGGCCTGATTTGATGTTCTGCAAAATAGAGGAAGAAGATGACAGTAAACAAAGAAAGGATGCGTGTGTTGGCTGTATAGAGTTCATCTATGAAATGGGTTCTTACTCGAGTGTTGGTGTTTCGCTGATGGTGACGGATTTATCTGCCGAGATGAAGAAAAGAAAAGAAAGCGTTGTCTACTACAAGTTGTGTTCAGTCTGGATTATGGAGTCTTTGTTCTTTCGTGATTTTACAGTAATGGGTCTGTGAGGTCCGAAGATGAAACGGTAGATGGTGGCCGTAAGGGTGCTTCAGCCGTGAAAGGAGATTTATGAAAAGGTACGATGGAAGAAACAAATGGTCAGGGAGTAGCAGTAGCTGTGACCGAGACTAAAGTTTCACAGGAACGAAATTAGGAAGCAGCTGGGTCTGTGTTTGGATTGGGCCTTGGGAACCTATTGCTCGGTCCAGATCAATTTCATCAAACAATACCTATATACGGAGACGAAGGACGGCTGGGAGTTCTATCTTTCGAGGTGGCGGCTACACAGCCAAAACAAGAAAAGGAAAAGAAGTGACAGAGCGGCAAGGCAATTGGAGAAATATGGTTTGGAGTATTTGTTATCTCGATTCCATTTGCTTTGTTTGTTGTTCATACTTAGATTTGTTTATGGCTTTTGAGAAAGCCATGTATTACTAAACCTTGTAGTTAAGGTTTATGGTAAAAACCACTTTGAGCATAAGAACAATTTGATTTGGTATATTTATGTTTTGGAGTAAGGTTAATGAAAATCGAAATCAGACATCCCATAAACCGGATACACATAGCAAAAATATAGAAGTTCATTCACAGGCTATGTAATCGGTAACTATCACAAGAAAAATTATAAAGAAATAATTTTATTCATAAATAATGATAGTTTTATTTAATTAGGCTTTATACAAGTGTTAATACATTGAGTAGCCTAATTTTAAATAAGAATTTAATCTTATTTTTGTTTTGCATGCCTTTTCAGAGTGTCCCTTCAAGAGTTTCTCAGCTTCTATTAGATTTCTTTTGCAATAATCTAACCCTCTTTTGTATTCTACATATATTTCATACCAAGAGATTACCATCTCGGCAGAATCAATATCATCTCTGAGTAAATCCCTTCTCCCAATGAGTTCCATTATTCCTTCGAACAAGCTCGAAGCAACAACTTTTGAGAGAGTTGTTACTTCGAATAGGAAAAAAACAATATTCGGAACATAGTTCATATTTCCCTTTCTCAAAGAATGTGAAGCTTGACTCAAGAATTCTCTCAATCTTTTCCACACAAAAATCACAGACAACATCACTACATTCTCTCTCTTTCCTTCACTAAAGAAAGAAATAATATGTAGTACTTTCGAACGACGTATAAAACACAGGAGTTTATTACATCTGAAATTTCTTATGTTAGATCTTTATCACTCTCTTCGTAATGAGAGACCATTGTATAATATCACAAGGTTGGTTTGTTGAAAAAGCTTGATATTGAACGAAGAAGAATCGAGACCGAAATTATATATATGTATATATACATTGAAGAGGTTTTAAGGAAACCTTCAAATTTCAGAAGTAATATGCAGAAAGGAAAGTCATCTTTTGATTACTAAGAATCAAAACCCATCTTATATGCGAACATGAGAAACTTCACACATTAATAAAAGATTTGTGTAACCAGAGGTTTCTGATTAACTTCCTTTTTGGTTTTCGACTTTGCAGCAGACTGTCGAAAGATACATGTGAATCAATATCACTGGATGTTTTTAAATCCTCTTTAAGTCTAAGAATTAGATACTCATAGTCATCTTTATCTAAGATTACAACATGATTGTTTTTCTTAGCATTTACTTTAGATGACTCCTTTTTAACTTTCACTTCAGACTTGGTCATCCACTTGTAGGTGGATTTGAGATGAAGATCTTTCATTTCTTACAACATTGTATTTTTCCAAGTTGAAGCATCGGATCTCATATTTCTATTGACAAGGGTTTTAACCTTTTTGTCATTGTTCCTTTTAGGAATACTCCTTGTAGGATAGGAATGTGAATTATTAGAATAATTCTTTTGTCTCAAAATAGGACAATGATGATTTGAGATCTTTTTAGAGGTAAATTTACTTAATTCTTTTGAAACAAAATATAAAGCATCCTGTATCTTTCGAATTTTACAGCTCCTTTGCATATGACCTTTATTTCCACAATAATAACAATGTTTACTAAAACGAGCGTAGCTTTTAGGATTACCTTTGTGAGAAGTTCTGTCCTTATGCTGATCTTTGATTTGAGATTTAACATAATTGTTTCCGGAACTATTTTCTCTTAAATTATCACTCAAGATCTTTGGTGTATCAGGAATGCCAGTTGGTTTAGGTAGATCCTCTGGTGTGGAAGAACATGCACCCTTTACAAATTTTATTTCTTTGTTGGTTGAGGAAGTATTGAATCCCTGATATCCCAAGCCACGCATGTCATCATGACTTCTTCCTGTTTCCAACAAGGAAGATAAGTTGGTTGTGCTAACATTGAGCCTTTTTAGGTTTGCAACTTCTTCTTCCAATAGCTTAACTTTGTCAAGAGCGTTGACAAGGTCGACCTTAAGAAGGCTCTCTTTTGAAGAATCAGAATCCTCCTTTTCTCCACACATTACCTGTTGAGAATTAAACCTTGCTTCAGTTTCAATAAGTTTTTTGTTAAACAGATAATGTTTTCTGTAGAGATTCTCATAATCAAGAGTCTTTGAGTTTAGGCTTTCTCTGCAGTCCTTCAGAAGATATCATGCATTTTAATATACAGAATAGAATCCAAAGAGGATCTTTCTCAGTTTCTTATTTTATCTGCAGAGAGGAGCAAGGAGTCCAACAATATCTGAGGTGGACAACCTTTTTCTATAAACAACTCGTAATAGTGAAGAGAATTCATAGATATCTTCTTGTACATCTTGATCAGTTTCTGAATCACCGTCTTCGGAAATTTCATCAAGTTGTTTTTCGAGGCAAGTTTACCAGTCACCAGAATATTCATTATACTGATCACCTTGTTCAGTGGATTCACAGAGGATGACTTTGTTAGGTGTTGATTCTTCCTCTTGTTTTTCGTTAACTGAATCATTTACAGGTTCAACTGTAATCATTTTGATCCAAATCTTATAGGTTGGATCGCACCTAACATAGATTGTTAGATATTTTCGTGTTTGGATGCCCTGATACCAATTGAAAAGACGAGGGTACCCAAATACACCACAAATATTTTAATTATCCACCTATAAGTCCTCTTACCGAAAGTGATCGTCTATGGACAAAGTCGAGACAATGCAACAAATCGTTATTCACACTTTGTGTGATTGTATATGGATACGAGACAATACGACTACCAAAGTGTGATACTTGATAATATGTTCGGACTTAACCAAACTCTATAGGATCACTATCAAGTATATCGGAGTTAACGTTTGTGTAATTTACTTTTAATTATAATAAACAATTATAATTGCGGAAATAGAAATGTAAAAGACACAGCAAGATTTTGTTAACGAGGAAACTGCAAATGCAGAAAAACCACAGGACCTAGTACAAAATTGAATACTCTCAGAATTAAACCGCTATACAAAAGCTAAACCAACATCGTATAGTTGGGACCAAGCAACTACCCCTAGTTCACTTAGTTTCCTCAGTATCCATGCGCTTCCGACTTCGTTGAGTGCACGCACTAGAACAATTCTTTTGGATTGTAATCCAAACATTAAAGGAACAACAAATATTTTTGGTAACAACTCTTTTGATTCTTTCAAGATAAAGATATCTCAAGTCATACGCAAAGAATCTTCCGTTTAATCTAATAAACTCTTTTTCCTGGTTAGATCAATCTATCCAATAACTACCAAAGTAGTCAAGTTTATATTCGCAATCAATCAGTATAGATGTCAACAAGAAACTATAAAGCGATGTCGATCTCACGCAACCAATCAATCGAATAAATCCGATTCTAGTTGGATCCCAGCCGATCAAGGTTTGTGCAGACCAAAGATATGAGAACTGATTCTTATTCATCTTCAAATCTTCTTTGATCTTCAATAAACACCTGCACAACACCACTTGAATCTATTGTGATCAATCACACACAGAACGGAGTCTGTTAACAATGGATTATCATAAGATGCCTTTCGATCTACAAACAGTTCTAAAGATCTCGTCGATACTTCGATCTAGTTTTAGTGAATCTTATATCAGAAGAGAAGATTCTCAAGAATAAACAAACCAGGTGCAATAAAAGTTTCAACAACCGGTTATTCAATCAAATCAATCGAAAACTAATAACACTGGAATTATCTAGTTTCCCACCAACGGTACTTGTAGAGCTTCTGGATCCCACAAAAGTCTTTAAACGAGCAGTCCTAAGAGATTTCACCTGATTAGGATACTTTCCTCTCCGATTATACGGCTCCACCAAAAATAACAAGAATGAAGTTTGCCTGGATCTTAGGATAGTTTGCTAGAAATGCAAACGTAGGTATTTATAGACCAAAGATGTTTGGACACCAAGGAATTTCCAAAACCGAAAATATTCTCAAGATATGCAATGAATAAAAAAATTCAGTTTTCCAAATTCCAATAAATCCTTGCCCAAAATTTCCGAAATATCTCAATAGAAAATCTTCAATTAGTAAATGCACATCACTAATTTTTATTCTCTAGAGATATGCATTTAATTGCTGGTAATTAAAGCATATAAAACCAAAAACCTTACTTAAAAGATTCTTATTTTATTTCGGCACAAGATCTCCTTGAGTACTAAAAAACATCTGTGAACAGTAAAAGATAAGAGTTACTGTACGTGTTCAAAGTATGTTGACATCTCTTCACTGTAAATATTCATATTGACATGGATTTACATTCTTGGAATCGGTTATACCACACTTCAAAATAAGTTTAGAATTGGTTCACCTGTATTCCAAGATTACTATGTGATTGATCAAATATCAAATCACACATATGGGTTCAATCGATTCTACCAATCACTAGGATCGATTATACCTTAATATGGAAACATTTGTGATCGGTCACAAAAGTTACCAGGACCGGTTACATCAGTTACCAGGATCGGTTAAATCAATTACCAGGACCGGTTACCTTATTCTCATGGTATTTCTTGTGATCGGTCTCACCAGTTACCAGGATCGGTTACACCAATTACCAGGACCGGTTACACCAATTACAAGGATCAGTTACACAACACTCTGTGAATGGTCACACTAATTACTAGGATCGGTCACACCAATTAAAAATATCGATCATACCATCTCATGGTGATTACTTAAGATCGATTACACTAATTAATAAAAACTAGTCATACCAAATCATAAGTCAGGCACCTATGATTAATTGTTCCAAGATATATAAAAAAGTTACGATCGGTTCTACCATCTCACACATATTGGTAATATAA
Source organism: Papaver somniferum (assembly GCF_003573695.1). Classification (NCBI taxonomy): domain Eukaryota; kingdom Viridiplantae; phylum Streptophyta; class Magnoliopsida; order Ranunculales; family Papaveraceae; genus Papaver; species Papaver somniferum. Next base: position 47,861,372 of record NC_039365.1, read on the forward strand.
GTATTTGCAATGAATAACCGTACCAATAAGCCTAACGATTTCCCTATCGATTTCATAAAAACAAGTTCATGAATGTGCTTTCGTTAAACAAATGTAAAACATTGATTCCTGGGATGAAATCTTCACCATAACCCATTCACATAATCATAACAGTATATACAAGATTATGTCGATGTCATATCTACGAAGTTCAAAAGATAAGCATTATACTTCGCAGTGTAATTACCTAACACTATGATCATAAAAATATGACCATGTCACATCACTAGAGTATTATACAATATGTATAGTATATACAGCTTCGCAGTTATGTTTTCAATATAACACGACTTGAAAGATATGTTAGGACTGAAACGGTTGAAGTCAATATTACTAACCTCAAGAGGAAGGGTGATGTCGTCATTGTATTTCGCTGCTTCTTCACATTATTCAGGTCTTCGGAGTAATACTTGTATGTCTCAACATTTGTAGACCTTCTAGTCTAACCTAAACGAAGTTGACTCTAGTTTACAATCAAGCGACTTTAGATGAGTTTTGACATACTAAAATATATCAACCAAACTTGACATACCAATGCTTGGTGAGTTCAACCGAGCTATGCTCTAACACAAATGAAGTTTTCAAGTCGTTAACCTAATAATGGTTTTGGAAAACCTAGGTTAAAGGAGAATCGACTCTAGTTTGCAACTAGGACACATGGAAGAGTCGGGATTAGGTTTTCCAGTTGCTAGAGTTTTCCCTTATAGCCATTCAAATCAGGGTTGCTTACAATCAAAGATAAGATAACTTAGTAACAAAGCATTCAATATTCACCGTTAGATGAACTCCTGATTTAAGATTCAAGCTAAGTCTGCTTAGAAATTAAGCAATTAATCTCCACTGTTATATGGTGTCAGCTTGTTACACACAAATGAAATATACATATATTTAGATATTATCAACCGTACCTAAACGTGTATATTGGGTTGGTTCAATAACAATTAACCGAAGTTAGCCATATGAACACTTTTGACTTATCCATATTCATCTAATACTTCTAGATCAAAATTTATGATCAATCACTCATGATAGATAATCAAATGAATCTAATTGTGTTCCAAATAGAGTTGTTCAATTGTTCCCTATCTCATAGAAATATACATGAACAAATTGAAACGAAATCGGTTTGATTCGTGATTGTACAAAGTACTTACACAAGAATCATATCATGAACATTAATTAAGCCAAGGTTCGCAAAGTTAATTTGCATTCCTTAAATAATAAATGTTTTAATTCATGAGTATGAGAATCATTAATTACCGATTTTAGAACTTAACCACTATGTTCGAAAACTGGGTATGCGAACAACATCTCTGGACCTTGGCCTAGTCAAGTCGTCCGCAAACTTGATTCGCGAACAACCGTTCTGGCCCCAACACAGGTAAACCCATTTGAATACAAGGTACGCAAACAAAAGTTCCGGACCTTCTCAGGTAAATCCGTTTGCATACTAGGTACGCAAACAAGAGTTCCGGACCTAAATCATCACAATACAGTTCGCATACTGGGTATGCATACCGTGTTGTATCCAGGCATGGGTGATCGTTCTAAACTCTTATTTCAATTATTGAAACATCCTTAGAAGACGACAATGGTAATCTTACACATACCATTAACTTCAAGTAATTTTCAAGTGATCGAATGATCAATACGAAACTTCCCAAGATAACATCAAATGACTGTCTCACACAAATCACATAAGATGTTCAAGGTAATTTTCACATGATCATATTTTGACTTAATATTTAGTTTCCAACAAATAAATTGTTTCCAACTAAACTTGTCAAAGCTAAAGCAAAAAGCTTCCAATACGTATTTCGAGAAATAGATACGCGAGATAAACTCGGCTCGAAATATTAAATGTGTATAATATAAAAGTCTATATAGATATACGACTTAGTCTCATTAGAAGATAAAATAAAATAGACTTCTGAGTGATAGATAAGTTTTAGTCTCCACATACCTTTTGTTGATGAAGTTCCTCCAAGCTCTTCAGTGGATCTTCTTCTTCAGTTGGTGAACGCCGTGAAGTCTAAAGCTCAACTACACATTCTATCCTAATCCGAGACATATCTATAAGTAGACTGAAATCAAGTATATAGTTTTGATCAACTAAACTTGACAAACAAACTTGAGATAGCAACGCTTGCGAGTTCGACCGAGAAGTGCTCTAACAACAACTACCTGGCGCAAACCACTCCCTACCCGTTCAACAGACCAAACCACCAACCAAAACCCACCATTTTCCCTAAACCCCCAAACAACCATTTCTCAGATTCTGTAGAAAAACGCCCATAAATCTTCCATTACAGCATTCTGTTTTCTCTTTTGGTCGCTCTGCACAACCAGAAATGAGCTCGTTTTTAGACAGATCCATACAAAGCCTGAAGACATTCTAACGAGAGGTTTAAGTCAACAACAAGAATTTGAATGGGCTAAAGCAAACTCCCCGCCGTTAGTCTCTGGGGAACCACCTATCGGTAATCCAACAAACAACATCCGAGCTACAACAACTATAACGATAGGCTGGTCCGTTCCAGAGAGGGACTGGATATAAATGAACAATGATGGAACTGCCAGAGGTCACCCAAGATGGGCAAGAGCATGCTTTATTTGCAGGGATTCATAGGCGACTATCAACCACTGCACTATCAACCGAGACCTGGGACACTTTACTAGCAACCAGAACTACAACGGAAATACAATGGTCAAAAGTCCTATTTGAAACGGACTTCGAAAATCTGATGCGCTTCATAAAATCCTCCATGAAACCTCCATGGTATATTGCAGGAACGATTGCTGAAATTAAGCAGAGAATGCAACAAATTCCTCACTGCGATATACAACACAACTATAGAATAGAAAACCAAGCAACAGATGGATTAGCAAACTTCGCAACAGATGGTAGCCAATCGGGAAACCTGGGACCGGAAAATTCAACTTTTTTTAGCCAGATTTACGAAATGACTCGATGGGTACTAAATACCCATGTGTAATTTTTTTTTTTAGTTTTGTAATTCAACTCATGCTTTAAAAAAAAAAAAGAAAAAAGCTCCCCCTTAAGGGCCTTCACAAATAAAACTTTCACATTGAACAGTGATGGAATCCTAGCTTCATTTTGGTCGAAATATGCCTTGTCTAAAACATGAACTATGGTGAGGACACTTGGCATAATCTAATAGGTACAAATTTTTTGTAGTTATTGAAACCTACTCTCCTGTTAATTATCACATTTAAAAATTATTACACTTTCCTTACACCTAATACTTAATTCTACCGGATCAATGTAACCGACGGTGGATAGACAACACCTAAGATCGACGGCTACGCTTGATCTTTTTTAATAAACGACTATTAAAAGTGGGTTAACAAAAATTGGAAAAGTAAATAATTTACTTTACGTAAACAAAACTGGTCATAAAAACCCAAGGTGACCAAACTTGTGGTACAAAAACCCCATTCAAATGTTGGGATTCATTAAAACTCCATCTTAAACTAAATTGATACAAAAATCCAAATTTTAAAAAATTGAATACAAAAACTCCAAATTTCAAAATTGGTTTCATCAAATTTTATGATGAAACCAAAAACTGGTTTCGTCAAATTCTATGAGGTTTCATCAAATTTTACGATGAAACCAAATTTTTTTGGATTTTTGTGTTACTTTTATTTTGACGGGTTTTGCGGATAGATGTTTTGGAGGGTTTTATGGATGGATGGATTATAACTCGCGGTCCGTAAAAACGTCGAATATTAAACTCTCAGATTCGTAAACCGGGTAGAATATATAAACGGTAACAGTAGCTAAACTAAACTCATAGTGATTCCTAAGCCGACTAGTAGACGTTACCTAAAATATTTTGTCTTTTAGAGTTAAAAAGATATTCTTCCCGTACATTCGTCTCGCCTCGGCACAAACGTTCTCGAACAGATATGTCCATAGCTTTAAAAATGTTTCGCTTTCTTTAAGTCCTCACAAAAAAAACATAGAGGGACCGACAAAACACCCTTCACGGTAAGAAGAAAGTAGTCAAATCCTAGAGCTTAAGAAGATGCAAAATATATCTCCCCACTCTCTGAGACAAGCAAGCTTAATTGAAATCTTTACTATTTTTTTTGGTTCACCAAATAGAAAATGGTTAACCAAACGGATTAGATACTAAAATTTTAAACGAAATAGGGACTGTTTAGCTAAAAAATATAAATAAGGACTGAAATGTTTAACAAAATAGAGACTTAAAAATAATAATATATGAAATCGTTTATTTACATAATGCCATTTTTATAAAAATAAAGATAAATATTTTAAAATTTCGTATCTTCCAAATGGTATGTCGGATTTTATATATTTGGAAAGCTCTTTCAATCACCTACGCAAGAAGTATAAAAAGCCATATGAAATATTTACTTTTTAATATATTTATAGTTCTCCGAAAAAATAGCTATAATTTAAAGGTAAATTGAAAGAGCTTATGTACTTTTTATATGTTGCCTATATAATGCTCAAATACTTCACTTGATATACTATAAAATTACTTAGAAGAATCTATAGATTTTAATTTCGATTCGAAAGATTACCTCCGTTTCACTAAAAGTGATATTTTAATTTTTTTTTCTTTCCAGTTTTACCTAATATCAGGCCAAATTGAAAAGTAAAATGAAGGTACCACATTTCGGAAATGGAATGAATGAAGGTACCACATTTCAGAAATGAAATGAAAAATTAGTATTGCCGACGTGCATCGCACGTGCTCACTACTTGTAGTTCGTAATCTAAAAAAATATCGCTCATAAGAATCGTTTCATCAATAAAAATCCATGCATATACTAGAATTTTGAGAAGTAATTAAATTATAGGACAAATTAAGGAACGGAAAATTGTTGCATTACCAAAGGTCTATGGAACACACTTTTTGTTACGCTGAGATAACGTAGAAGACAACAAACATGGTCTGAGAAGAGAATTTTGAGAAGAAACAAATTATAAAACAAATTAAGCAACATAAAATTTCTACAATATCACAGATCTCTGGAACACAGTCTTTGGTATGCAGAGATAAGGTAGACGTTGGATAGCAACTGAAAAAGAGGGGGTACAACAACCACACCCAATATTTCGTTTGGCAATCTGAATAGACAAACTCCAATATACTTTCAAGAAAATCAATTAGACAGTCAGACTCAACTAGAAAAAGTATATCAAAGAGTTAATATCTCTATTTCTCAATTCAATCCGCAATCAGCAAATAGGAATTTGCGAGCCCGATTGAATATAAGAGAAATAACTTGAACGGTACCAAAGACCAATGTTCAAGGATCAATAAATTTCAATCGACAACCAAAGGTTGGATTTACCAATTGATTGATTCAACGCACAACCTGTGATATTTCAATTATATGACAAAATATAATGCAGAAAAGAAATAACACAGACACCAGAATTTTGTTAACGAGAAAAACTGCAAATGCAGAAAATCCCTGGGACCTAGTCCAGCTTCGAACACCACTCTGTATTAAACCGCTACAGACAATAGCCTACTACCAATGAACTTCGGACTGGAATGTAATTAAGCCCTAATCAATCTCACACTGATCAAGGTACAGTTGCGATCCTTACGTCTCTGAACCCCAGCAGGATTCGACGCACTTGATTCCCTTAGCTGATCTCACTCACAATCAAGAGTTGCTACGACCCAAAGTCGAAGACTTGATAAACAAATCTGTCTCACACAGAAAAAGTCTATTGGAATAGATAAATGTCTCCTACAAAAATACCTACGAGTTTTGTTCCGTCTATTGATAAATCAAGGTGCGTAGGAACCAACTGATAAACCGTACTTATATTCCCGAAGAACAGCCTAGTATTATCAATCACTTAATCGTATGGTAGCGAAACAAGATATTGTAGGAATCACAAACGATGATACGAATATGTTTGTGACTACTTTTAATCTTACCTATAAGAGATAAATCTCAAGCAAATCTTAGAAAAGATAATACTCAAACACCATAGTAGAAGTAAGATCAGAACACACAACTACAAAGAAAATAGTTGGGTCTGGCTTTACAATCCCAATGAAGTCTTCAATTCGTTAACCTACAAGGTTTCGTGAAAAACCTAAGGTTAATGGAGAATCGACTCTAGTCGCAACTAGTATCACACAGGAGGTGTGGGGATTAGGTTTCCCAGTTGCTAGAGTTCTCCTTTATATAGTTTTCAAATCAGGTTTTGCAATCAATGTTACCTTGGTAACAAAGCATTCAATATTCACCGTTAGATGAAAACCTGATAAGATTCACGCTAATATCTTTCAACCTTTAGATTGAACTTATATTGTTATACACAAATGAAATGTACCCTCATCTAGGTTTATGTAACCGTACCTAAACATGTACACTAATGCTGGATCAACAGTAGTTAACCGAGGTTAGATATATGAATACTCTCATATAAACCTTATTCATCTTAACCATAACTAGTTCAAATGACTAAAATGAAAATAGTTAAAGAGTTGTTCAATTGCTATATTCTCATAGGAGTATACAAGAACACAATTGAAGCAAAACTGGTTTGATTCACTCGAATCAATTTATGAACATTATAGCCCCAGTTAGCAAAGAATGCATTCCTTATTATATAAATTTATGTGTTCATGTCACAACCGATTTTAGAACTTTAACACTCAAGTATGCAAATAGGTATGCATACTTGAATAGCCAGACCAAGTTTGGTTTTCGCCGGTATGCGAACGGGTATGCATACCTCCAAATCCAGCAGAATTTTCCGGACATGAACCTTACGTCGGTATGCATATGGGTACGCGTACTTAGGTTCCTAGACTTCTCAAACCAACAAGTACGCGTATGGGTATGCATACTATGGTTCCCGGACATGGATCACATGTATACAAGAGTGCATAATATGTATATAATCCAATGTTGGTTAAGTATTCTAAACTTTATTCCAATCATTGAAACTTTCTTAGAGGATGACAATAGCCGTTTTCACACACTATTAGCATCAAACCAATTTTCAAGTTATTGAAATAATCATAACGAAACATTCCAAGTCTACACCAAATGATTGTATCACACAAACCATGTAAGATGCTACTTGGGGATTTTCACATGATCATCTTTTGACTTTCGTCAATAATATAAGATGAACTTAGTTGAAGGGAAAGCTTACCAACACATATTTCGAGAGATATGTAAGCGAGTTAAACTCAGCTCGAAATCTCAAATGTGCATAATCGAAAACTATAGCAATACGACTTTTGTCTCAATATAGGAGATAGAGTAGAAATAGACTTTTCAAGTGATAAATGAGTTTTAGTCTCCACATACCTTTTGTTGATGAAGTTCCACAAGCTCTCCTTAGTAGTTCTTCGTCTTCAATTGATGAACGTCGTGAAGTCTAATGATCAACTACACAATCTATCCTAGTCCGAGACATTACTATAAGTAGACTAAAAATGAAGACTTATAGTTTTGATCACTAACATTGACAAACAAGCTTGAGATAGAAACACTTGCGTGTTCGACCGAGCAGTGCTCTAACAATCTCCCCTTTTTTCAATTTTAGTGACAAAACTATCAATACATATGGATTACAAAATAAATAAACTTTGTAGCTTCTCATCCAAATGCTTGATATCCTTGGTTCTTCAACATTACTCGAAATCTTCGTCACTTCCAAGTACTCCAATGATTTTAAATGTGTTCAACTCAACATCATAGTTGTTGAAGATCCGTAGCTATAACAATGAGAAAATAGTTGCTCTGAATCATTGTTATACAGTGTCATAGTATCATTATACATCATCAAAGTCCAATTGCATCACAACTTTGACAACAAAAAAAAATACTATGGTGATATGTATCACTCCCCCTTAGTCAATACTTCATCTCACAACGAAAACCACTCCCCCTTACATAATGATCCGTAAACCATATGTATTTGTGGTGTGAACTACACATTAATTCTCCCCCTTTTTGTCAATAAAAATTGGCAAAGGTACGAAAACTAATGGGATCCTCATGAAATTTTCATAGAGATACTTTATGACTAAAATAGAACAACATATCAACTTGTTTGGATGCCATCATCTAGATCAAACTAGATGCATTCATCAAGGAGATTTTAAAGATACAAGATAATCCCTACAATATTCCATAGCCGCACTCCCCACAAAGATTTTGCAATTAAGCACAAGTTCAATTAAGAACTCTCCCCCATAAAATGTCATTCCCGAAAGAACAACAAGAGCGACCTTACTTTCACAAGAAAAGAAGGATTTCTTTGGACATTAACAAATCACATGAAACATGAATTTGTATCCAAAAATCTTAATTGAATTAACCACAAGGAAAATGATCAATTCAATTGGTCATTCTCAACATAAGAGAACTTACAGAGCAACACAGTACATACACAAAGATGTGGATCAGTGAAAGACCAATACTACGGAATAATCAAAGATTCATTCTATTTTTCATCACTATTTGCATAATGACATATAATAGACTTAATCTTTGAAAACAAAAGCTCATCCTTTTTCCATCAATATTTGCATAATGACATAAAAGGCTTAATTTTTGTAGTCAAAAGTTCATTCTATCTATTATCAATACTTTCATATCGACATATAATAGAGTTAAATTTTGAACAAATATGGAACAGTCAAGGTTCACGGACGTAAACAACATATTCCATAACAATTTGCAATATATAAAACCATAAAGATTAATACTGCAAAAATCATCTTCCAAATAAACTTTATAATTAAAATAAATAAATCTAAAAACATTGCAAGATGAAAACGTTGGCAATCTATGTGTACTCACAATAATGGTTATTCAAAACCCTAGTTATCCTTCTTAAAAACACAATAATAAATTCTCATAAGAAGTTTCCTAGACATTGTAGAGCTTTCTCAGGGCATCTACTGAGAATTCCTTCTCATTATTGAAAAACCCATTGATAATGGGATCATTCAATTCCTCCAAATCTTCATAAATATCAGTTAATTCACTAAGTTCTCTTTTTAGTCCATGCAAAGTGTTCTTTGTTAGAGACAACACTTGTTCATAGTGAGAAATTTCTTCTAAAGATGAAACAATTTGAGATTTTAAATCATTTCTTTTTCTGATGAAATCTTTCACTATAGCCCTGAAGTTATTATCATAATGACAAACAGACAATAGGAAGTTAGAGGAAGAACCTGAATCATTAATTGTAGTCTTCACCATTTATTTTTTTGAGGATTGGATTCCTTTATATAGATACACATTAACAGCTTCTACTGCATCCCTTTTAGTGATACCTATAGTTATAGGTGCCATGAGACTGTATCTTTCAAAGAGAAAAGGTGAAGTACAGTTTTGATCACAAATGAACATAAATAGACTTATAGGATAACTAACCCTAAAGAAACTTTGAAAAAGTCTCCACAATTAACGATCCATTATCTATCTTAAATCAGGTGAAAAATATTGAGATAGATTTCCAAGAGAATCAACTAGACAGTCAGACTCAATTAAAGGTGATCCAGATAGGCTAAAAAAGCGGGGGTCTAACAACCACACCCAAAGAACAACCTAGTAATATCAATCACTTCACAATGATCTAAACTATATGGTAGCGGAACAAGATATTGTGGAATCGTAAATGATGAGACAAAGATGTTTGTGACTACTTTTTATCTTACCTATCGTAGATTGAATCTCGAGCAAATCTTAGAGAAAATGGTACTCAATACGATAGAAAAAACTAAGATCAGAACACACAACTACAAAGAAAATAGTTGGGTCTGGCTTCAGAATCCCAATGAAGTCTTTAAGTCGTTAACTTATAATGGTTTTAGAAAACCCTAGGTTAAAGGAGAATCGACTCTAGCCGCAACTAGTATCACACATGAGGTGTGGGGATTAGGTTTCCCAGTTGCTAGAGTTCTCCCTTATATAGTCTTCAAATCAGGGTTTGCAATCAATGCTACCTTGGTAACAAAGCATTCAATATTCACCGTTAGATGAAAACCTGATTTGATTCAAGCTAATATCTTTCAACAATTAGGTTGAACTTAGCTTGTTACACATAAATGAAATGTGCCTTCATTTAGATATAGATAACCAAACCTAAATGTGTACACTTGGTTGGCTCAATAATAGTTAACCGAAGTTAGCCATATGAACACTCTCATATCAACCTTGTTCATCTTAATGACAACTAGTTCAAATGACTCATATGAAACTAGTTATAGAGTTGTTAAATTCTTTATTGAAAATACGAGGGTACCCAAATATACCTCAATCTAAAACTTTTCCACCTGTAAGTCCTTTCTCAGAAAGTGATTGTCTATGGACTAAGTCGAGACAATACAACGAATCGATTCACACTTCGTGTGATCGTCTATGGATACGAGATCGAGACAGTACGACAAAAAGATAAATTACGTGATTAACTATGGATACAGATCGAGACAATACAACAACTAAGTATGATTACTTGACAATAGGTTCAGACTTAACCAAATACTATAGGATTTCTATCAAGTAATTAGGAACTAATGTTTGTGTATTAGGAATTAAAGTTTGTGTATTTTAATTCTAATTAACCAATAAACTCCTTTGTCGGGTTCTTAGATCAATCTATTTAACAACTACCAAAGTAATTGTTTAGACTATGCAATCAATACTATGAATCACAAAGAAATGTATTGATGCCGATCTAATCAACTAATCAATCCAACGTATCAAAAGATAAACCGATTATAGTTGGATCCCCAGCCGATCAAGTTTTGTGCACACCAAAAATTATGAACTCAAATAAGAAATAATTTTTGTCTTCAAATATTCTTAGATCTTCAATAAACACCTTCACACAAACAACTTGAATCTCTTGTGATCAATCACACACAGAATGGAGTCTGTTAACGATGGATTATCACTAGACGTCTTTAGATCTTGTAGATGGGGAAAACAATTTGTTGGTTTTTAGGAAAGTGAAGAGACGACGGTTCGGACGAGACTCCTCAACCGAGAAAACTGCTTAACCTCGCACAGATACACTGCACAGGATTGCTTGGAGTTTGAGAGATCAATCTGTAGGACCCCGGCCTAAACCAAGTCAATGGCCGTTCCAGAGTCAATTCGGTCACAAAGAGGGAGATGGGTTGATCTGTAGGAGGGAAGCTAAGAATTGTGTGGGATCAATGATGATCAAGGATTGTGGATCTATTGTGGGTTTCTGCAAATTGATGAACTGTTGAGTGCTGAGTTCTGTGAATAAGTTTCGATCTAGAGAATTCTGTGTAGACGAATGTTATTATCAGTCATCGATTTTGGACTTATTTATATTGTCATAATAGTGAACACATTGATCCCAGTAAGTGTGACGGTTTCTTGAGTGAAAGAGTGGGAAAGTAGGAGATCGTGGTAAAATTTGCTCCATGTCGTGCGGAGACTTGGTTGATCGTCCACCCACTATTTTTCTAACTCCCCCAACCGTTTTCACGACTTACTCACATTTCTCACCGTGGATGGACACACATTTTGTAGGCCGTCAGACCAAAACCCTAATTGATATCCCCCATGTGACGTGATTGATGTCTCACGAACTGGAATCTGCAAAACAGACGTATATTTGATTAGTCAGTCGTTGACTTGATTAGAAAGTGAGTCTAAGTTTTGTTGAATTGAGCATGATTGACCAGTGCTTAGTGATTCATGGATTGAACATGTCAGACGTATAGTTCTTGAATGATGTTGATATTGTTTGAGCAAATATTGTAAATTCGATGAATTGTTGAATATTGAGTTGAATCAATATTCGACGGTAAATTACTGAATATTGTTAGTTGGATCAATATTCGAGCAACTAAGCAAGTATTTCTCAATTCGATAAATTACTGAATATTGATAGTTAGATCAATATTCGAGCAAGTGCACAAGTATTGCTCAATTCGACAAATTACTGAATATTGATAGTTGGATCAATATTCGAGCAACCGAGCAAGTATTGCTTAATTCGATGAATTATTGGTAACGTGACCCAATAAAAAATTAATTAAAATATTGGTAGCCTACCAAATATTATATAATTAATTAGGATATTGATGCTGGATCAACATAAAATTATAGTGTCTAAACTTGCTCGAAATCATGATTTGCAGAGCATTCAGTTCAAAACCCTAATTTTTGATCAATTGTTCGTCAACTGATGAATTACTGAAAATAGGTCACTGAGTGAAGGAGGGACCGACCACATGGGACGATGGAATACCATGTGGTGCCAAAGTGCTCGAGTGGGCATGTACCAGAGTCCTTTGTTGACCGGTTGGTGAAAGAATGATCAAATACTGGTGTTGATCATTTATTAAAACAGTGCTCGTCTGAGCATTAGGTAACAAAACCTAATTTATGGAGAAGTGAGGGACCGACCAAGAGGGCATGAGACCGTCCCTTGGTTGTCGTCGGACCAGATGATGGTCGTTTGAGCAAATTCCAAGTTGGTTGGAAAGAGTTTGGACCCAATATGAGCAATTGAGCAAATTAGGTAAAAATTATAATAATGTATGGGACTGGCTCCTTGTAAGCCTTAGGGTCGGCATTGATCGGTCAAGGGAGCATGCCCGTGTCACCATAATGTTCGTGTCTTAGTCCTGGGAGTTTCGGTATTTTCTGATGTGCGTTCGAGCAATATCTTGGATTTTTCAGAAGAGTTCGATCTTTGACTGAAATTCTTGATTTTTCTCGAATGAGTAAGTAGAACTTTTCTCGCTTGATAAATATTTTAATAATATTAAAATAATAATACTTTAATATATTTTCGTGAATAGCCTAGTCGGTCGTGCGACCATTTGACTTTTTGGCTTTTTTCATAGTTTGAGCAAATATTGAAAACTAGGGTTTTTGCTCAAACGGAGGAGTTTCATGAGATGAGGGAAATAATAATTGTGAAAACAAGGGATTGCAAAGTGTGGGACCGTCCATGGCTAGGGCATGTCCGGCTAGTAGCCCGGTCCGGCGACACCTTTCCCTATTTTATTATTTCATGAAACCATCTCAGGTGATTACTTAAGATTGGTTTAACTAATAAAAGTCATATCGATACATAAGTCTGGCATTGCGAATAGTTTTACCAAGATACATAAACAAGTTATGAGCGGTTATACTAAACACACATATTGGTAATCCAAAGATTTGCAATGAATAACAATACCAATAAGCCTAGCAATTTCCCTTTCGATTCACAAAACAGGTTTATGAATTGTACTTACTTTAAATGAATGTAAAAACATTATTTCTTAGGACGAAATCTTCACCCATACCCATACACATAATCACAATAGCATTCATACGATTATGTCGGTGTCTTATATACCAAGTTAAAAAGATAGGCGTTATACTTCGTATTATAATTCCTTAATACTACGTCTAACTAGAGTATAATCATTCACAGCTTCACAGTTATGTTTTAAATATAGCATGACTTGAAAGATACGTTAGGAGTGAAACAGTTCAAGTCAAAACATTACTAACCTCAAGAGGAAGGATGATGTCGTCGATGTAGCTCTTTGCTTCTTCATATTCTTCAAGTCTTCAAGTAATACTTGTATGTCTCATATCCTAATAACTTTCTAGCCAACCTATACGAAGTTGACTCTAGTAAATAATCAAGGTACTCTTTAAATGAGTTTTGGTTCAATAAAATATGACAACCAAACTTGACATACCAATGCTTGGTGGGTTCTACTGAGCTATGCTCTAACATTTATACTCTAATAGAAGTATACAAGACACAATTGAAGCAAAATCGATTTTGATTCACTCGAATCAATTCATGAACATTATAGCCACGGTTTGCAAAAATTGCATTCCTTATTATATAAATGTATTCGTTCATGAACAAACCGATTTTAGAACTTAACCCACTCAAGTATATATACGGGTACGCATACTTAGAGTTCCAGACTTGGTCTATGATGTGATTTTAACAAGTTTTAGAAAGTGGTAGTAAAATTTCGTTCGCTCAGACTTGTTGAGATTCGATTCAAGACTTAATAATAGAAAATATACACAAGTTTGTCACAATATTGAGAGACTACTAAGACTCAGGATTCCACCAAACTCCATAATTATGTGGTTCAAATATTAATTCTAGACAATTCTAGCTCATAAAATAATAACTATCGACTTTTATTCTTTGCGAAGGTAGATTTTATAAAAGATTGACTGTAACTCACAAGCATAGCGCATCAAAAGTGCATAGACCAAGCATACATCATCAAATGAAATCACAATCAATTATTAAAAATCATAAAACGATTAATAATAGTGGAAAAGTCATAAAAGAATTAAATAGAACTACCACGTGCGTGAAGACTTCCTCCATTATCCCAGTGCTGGGGTTTAGCTCTTCATGGTGAAAACACACTCAAAAGATTTATTCATAACTCAAAAGGTGTTTAAAGGATGAAAATATAGGAAAAAGATAAAAGAAACTCAATTGCAATGCTTATAAGCGTTAGAAACTGTCTGTTACAAAGACCGCATCAGACAGGAGTGGATCATCTTCGACCCAACCAGACTCTTCTACCAAACACAGGCGGCTTGTATCCAGAGTATGACTTCAATTATCTCTTGATTTCGAAGTGGTAATTCCTCCTTCTTTTTGGCTCTAAAATCGTTTTTTTAGATTGGGCGAACCCCTGGGTCTCGTGATAATTCTCATGTCCGGATCATCCGAGTCAAGAAGATCATACCGGTATACTTTTCACTGGTGAATAGGTATTCGTTTTCCATGGCCGGTAGGTAATAAAAGTTTTATTTTTGTAGAGGTACCCTGCTGGAACATGTGTCACAGTGGTTGACGACGATGATCCGGCCACTCCTCTTCCTTCAGGCTAAAATACGCTTACTGCTGCAGACCTAGAAGACGCCAATTTGGGTATCTCCTCCTATTAGTATCCCAATGCAGGCTTTCCATTTGATATTCACATAAAATGTTTATCTTATAGTTACCGAACTGTTGGTAAGTTCTTAATACGGAAGGAGTTTGTGCCTTTATACACAAGAATATGGAGAAAGTACAGCCACATTGTCACCAGGAATGTGCTGCAGCATTGCTCGTATGCTTTGGTTACTACGGTGAACTTCCTTCTTCCCATGGTTGCAGAGATGGAAGGTACATCCATTCGTGATGTTGCTAAATTAACTGTTGAAAAGTGGGAAAACATGTTATCTACCTGCGAATCCATGGAGTTCAATGTGAGCTGGATGCGGCAACGCCTTGACATCATCAAAGTTGATCGAGATGGTATCATCGCCAATGTCGTTCAAGCTGCGAAAGCTATCTTGGAGGAGGAAAAGTCCTTGGATGTGGAATTTGAGAAGGTGGAACAGGCAATCCAAAACTTGAAGAGTAGGACTGAAAGGTATCAGGATAGGCTGAAGATGATGCTTTCAAGGGACTACAACTTGCTGGATGTCCTTCTCTGAGCCATACTTATTATTTTATTGTTTTTCGAATAAGTAGGCATGAGAATGGTTGATTGTTCTCTATTTGTATTGGGTTTTGAACATTGTTTTAGAGAATAGATTGCGTTGGGTTTTGGTAAGGAAATAGAGTTTACATTAATATTTTTTGACTAACGAAAAAGAAAAAAACTTTGATAACTCAAATATGAGATAAATGAAAAATGCCCAATTGGCCGTGTCATGAGACGGCGAGGGATGGAACAATGGTCAGGCTTAATTAGTATTCCTTGAGCCATTTTCCATTGATGACTGCCTCTAACTTTCCTCTATCTTCCTTAACAATCTTGTAGTACCCACTGTTATAAGCTTTAGTGATCACGTAAGGACCTTCCCATTTTGGGGAAAATTTTGGTGCGAACATGTCTTGCTGAATGTGCTTGGCGATCTTTAATACCATATCTCCCATTTGAAAAACTCGGGGTTTTACAGTTTTATCGTATGCTCTGGATATTCTCTTTCTGTATGCCTGAGCATGCTCTTCCTCCTTAATTCTCCTGGAATTCAGAGTGTTCAAATCTTCTATTCTGGCGCTCGACGCTTCAGCCTCATTCCATTGGACTCCGCTTGCTGCTGCAATCCTAGCTGACGGGGTTTTAATCTCTGCTGGGGAATTGTGTCAGTGCCATAGACAAGTGAATAAGAAGAAACTCAAGTAGAGCTCCTAGGTGCCGCTCGATATGCCCACAGCGTCATAGGAAATTGTTTGTGCCACGTCCTGGGATTATCATGCATTGTTCGACTGAGGATTTGAATCAAAGTCTTGTTGGTGATTTCGGCTTGACCATTCTCCTGAGGGTAGTAAGGAGTAGAGAAAACTTGCTTAACCCAAAATTCTTCAAGCAATTCTCGTACTTGCTTGTTGACGAAGGGAGTACCATTATCAGTAATGATGTGCTTAGGCACACCAAAACGACAAATGATGTATTCTTTAATGAATGATGCGGTAGTCTCATTGGTTCCTCGAAGAGGAATAGCTTCGACCCATTTGGTGAAGTACTCCGCCGTGGTTATGATATATTCGTGCTGCTTTGACGATGATGGATTGATTTTCCCAATAATATCAAGTCCCCAGCTGTAGAAAGGCCACATACTACTTACTGAATGAAGGGGAGTACAAGGCGTGTTGATGAGATTCCAGTGAGTTTGACATTCGTGGCATTTCTGAACAAACGCTACCGCATCATCCTCCATAGTTGGCCAGTAATATATTTCGTGCACTTGGAGGAATAATTTTTTCTTCCATTGGTGTTCACCTTCATGTGTCTCTTTCAACATGGTCGGGATTTCAGACTTTGCCAAACATCATAGCAAGTCGCCTCCAAAGCTCTTGCGGTATATGATTCCCTCACAAAATTCGAATCTTTTGGCTCTTTGCTTCATCTTGGATGCATCCTTCTTGTTGGAAGGCAACACACTGTCACGGAGATAGTTGGTGTATTGTTATCGCCAGTCCTCAGCATAGCTAATGTTAAGAACTCCAATTGATGTGGCGGCGCTTGACAATTGGAGCAAGACCCTTGGAGCGTTCGAGATTAAGTCTCCATATCCGACCAGTAGTAGCCAAGGCGTTGGATACGTCGGTAAAGAGTGACCACTAATGTTTTCCCACAGATTTCACCATAAAAACGATTAACTTGTCGCGCTTCTTCATCTCCAAGACATCTCAACAGGGATCCATCTGAGTTTATGTGGTATAAATGAAATCTTAAGTTATAGAGGAAGGGAGTACCATTATCAGTAATGATGTGCTTAGGAACACCAAAACGACAAATGATGTATTCTTTAATGAATGTTGCGGTAGTCGCTCCAGTGGTTCCTCGAAGAGGAATAGCTTCGACCCATTTGGTGAAGTACTCCGTCGTGGTTATGATATATTCGTGATGCTTTGACGATGATGGATTGATTTTCCCAATAATATCAAGTCCCCAGCTGTAGAAAGGCCACAGACTGCTTATTGAATGAAGGGGAGTACAAGGCGTGTGGATGAGATTCCAGTGAGTTTGACATTCGTGGCATTTATGAATAAACGTCGCCGCATCATCCTCCATAGTTGGCCAGTAATATCTTTCGTGCACTTGGAGGAATAATTTTTTCTTCCATTGGTGTTCACCTTCATGTGTCTCTTTCAACATGGTCGGGATTTCAGACTTTGCCAAACATCGTAGCAAGTCGCCTCCAAAGCTCTTGCGGTATAGGATTCCCTCATAAAATACGAATCTTTTGGATCGTTGCTTCATCTTGTCTGCATCCTTCTTGTTGGAAGGCAACACACCGTCACGGAGATAGTTGATGAATGGTTATCTCCAGTCCCCAACACAGCTAATGTTAAGAACTTCCAATTGACGTGGCGGCGCTTGAAAATTGGAGCAAGACCCTTGGAGCGTTCGAGATTGAGGCTCCATATCCGTCCAGTAGTATTCAAGGCGTTGAAGACGTCGGTAAAGAGTCACCACTAACGTTTGCCCACAGATTTCACCATAAACGCGGTTAAGTTGTAGTCGCGCTTCTTCATCTCCAAGACATCTCGACAGGGATCCATATGAGTTTATGTGGTATAACACCCCATGGAGCATGAAGAGTTTTTTTAGGGTTTTAAGACTAACCTTTCCTTGAGAAAGAGAATTGTTAAGTTCTTGAATAATCAGAGTTCTCCAATCGTTGGTTCCAGCATCTTTGGGTTGTGAAAGCCATGTTGATGCCACGATTCGTCTCTTCACAGTCAAAGTCTCTTCCAAACCCTCAAATTGCAATTTCGAAGCTAAGGTAGCCAGGCAATCGGCGTGTTTGTTTTTGTTTCGGCCAATATGAATTATGGTAGCATCAGCGAAATAGTTCAAAAGTTTTTGCGCCTCGGCTCTGTAAGGGGATAGTGTTACCTCTTTAAGCGAGTATACTCCGTTCATCTGGTTGACCAGCAGTTTCGAGTCAAATCTTACTTTCAGATGTGTGTGTCCCGTTTGTTTGGCTAGTGACAACCCGATGAGAAAAGATTCGTATTCCGCTGAATTATTGGTGCACTGAAAGTCCAGCTTGAATGAATGCGAAAAGACATCACCAGTTGGAGATACTAGAACTACGCCCTCTCCTCCAGTATTACTGCTAGGGGTGGCAGAACCGTCAAAATACAACAACCACACTTCCTCTTTGAAAAAAGAGATTTTTGGAAATTCTCCAGGAATGTCTTCATGCAGTGCGGTAGTGGCTTCTCCCGGTAATGCTGCTAGTAATTCTGCCACTGCTTGTCCCTTAATATCCCTCGGAGGAGTGCATGTTATGTTGAGCTCCGACATCTGGAGTAGCCATTTAGTCGGCCTTCCTATCAAGGCCGGTTTTGAGAGAAAGAACTTGACAGGATCGTCCTTAGCTATCAGCACCACTTTGTTTGACAGCAGATAGTGTCTAAATTTCTGAATAGCGTGAACTAGGGCTAGACATGCTTTTTCCGCCTTAGGATACCTGAGTTCAGCGTCTCTCAAATTATGACTGAAGTAGTATATATGGCGTTCAATCCCTTCATCATATTCTTGAGCAAGGAGGGCCCCAACAACGGTGTCGCTGGAAGCAGTGTAGAGAAACAACGGTCTTCCTTGTATGGGAGATTTCATAACAGCTGGTGATGACAATATTTGTTGGATCTTCTGAAAGGCTTCTTGCTGCAGCGCGGTCCAAACGAAGCTTGCTCCCTTTTTCAGCAAGGGGGTGAATTAAGCGATAAGCTGGGCTAAACCAGGTATAAAACGTCGAATGTATTTTACCTTGCCCATGAAGCTCTGGAGTTCTTTTACAGTTCGCGGATGAGGAATTGTGAGGATAACTTGGGTTTTGGTTGGGTCAACCTTGATTCCTTCAGCAGTTACGTGGAATCCCAAAAAAAATCCTGAAGAGACTCCAAAAGCACATTTCAAAGGATTCATTTTCAGTTTGTATTCACGACACCTTTCGAACACCTGCCATAAAACATCTGTATGGGATGCTCGAGTTTTTGATTTGACCATTATTCATCTACGTAATCTTCTACTTGCTTGTGCATCATAACATTGAAAATTGCATTCATGGCACGTTGATAGGTAGCGCCATCATTTTTTAAACCGAAAGGCATCACAATATAATAAAAGTTTACGAGAGGAGTTCGAAAAGCTATCTTACTTGCGTCGTGCTCATATATATTTATCTGGTTATATTCGTTGTACCCGTGCATGAAGGAGAACATTCCATGTCCACTGGTAGCATCTACTAGCATGTCATTGTTGGGAAGGGGAAAATCGTCCTTGGGGTAGCATTTGTTCAGATCTCTGAAATCGAGGCAGCACCTAATTTTACCGCTTTTCTTCTTTACGGGAACCACATTGGCCAACCAGGTAGGATGGTAAATGGGCTTGATGAAACCGGTGGCTAGTAACTTCTGAATCTCAGTCTTGATTTGTTCCTCCACATCATGTCTGAATTGTCTTGTAGATTGCTTGACCGGTTTGGATCCAGGTATTATATGTAGATGATGAGTGACCAGTTTTTCATCCATGCCAGGAATTTCCTCGTATGTCCACGCGAATATGTCTTGATACTCCTTAAGAAGATTCACAAGTTTCTTGCGTTCATCTGCACATAGAGCCGAACTGATAGAGACAGGCCTTGGAGATTCTTCATTTACGATGTTGACAATTTCGAGTTCATCTGTAGTGGAGTTGGTGCCGTCTTGCAACTGCGGTGGAGCGTCTGGTACATTTTCTTCTTGTAGCTTGCTATTATAGTTGCATCCTATTGGGTGGAGAGACTTGGCGGTATTCTCCCCTGTTAATTGCTAACAACGGCGCCGATATACAGTTTTCCCTTTTTCATCCCGACTTTCCACGAAGGTATGCTCCATCTTAGTATGAAGATAAATCGAGTTTTCGTTCGATGGAGGAGGATTGACGTGTCCTATCAGCAGCGGTGCGCCGTGGGACTTGGTCCCTTTGTTCAGTGATGGTAGCCAGTCTTCCTCCTCAATCGACGTCCATGTAGGGAGTGGAGTGCAATAAACCCTGCTTAATGAGTCTTGCGAGTTTTCCTTTGGCTCAAACACTTCCACGCCACAAATTGGTGCATAAGGAGATAGTGATGCAGGAATGCGAACGACTTTTTCATTCAACATAGTTTTTAGGCATTGATGATATGTTGAGGGATGATCTTATTATCATGAAGCCACGGTCTTCCCAGTATCATGTGGTAGTCTGGCACTTTCTCTATTACCTCAAATTTCACCTTCGACTGGACAGGTCCCACTGATATATTCAGATAGGTGTATCCATACATGCTAGTTTGGGTTCCCTCGAAATATGTCATTACAGTACGGCTGTCGCACAATCTTGTTTGGCCGGACCTTTACTGTTCTGAGAGTTTTAAACGGAACAACATTTGAGGACGCTCCCATATCAATGAGAGCCCTTTTGAACTCTGAATCTTTGATACGTGCAGTAACATGCAGGGCTCTGTTATGGACCTCTTCTGTCATCATGTCGTCTTCAGTAAATGTAACATTGTTTATGGACAACTCTGATGTTCTTGAGGCTTCTTGACGCGAAGGAGCCAATCGTGTATCTAGATACATCTGATTGATTGCAGCAAGCGTCTCCGCTCGTTGGTCCTTTGAGAGGTGTAGAATCTCACATAAACTCTTCACTAGAGAATCCACTTCCTGGTCCACCGGCCTCTGGTTGGTACTGAAACTGTTGACTTGAGGATGATCATCGGTCGAGGAGTTAGCCCCCAGTGCTGGAATTTCTGTAGCGGAGAAGCCGCTCAAATATGATGTCAACCTGACGAGGAAATTGAGTATGTTATTTATCGTCTCTTTCATCAGATCCATGTTCGTTGTGTGGATCTCCGTACTCGTGCCAACTCGATCAAAGTTGGAACTTCTCCATTGGTCGTGCGATCAGGTAGAGCGTTGGGAGGAGAAACACTACCATTTGAAAGATTCTGACCGGAGCTTGGAGTTTTTAAATTAGTCCTAAGACCAAACATCTTTGTGAAAATTGGGATTGCAACCGAGAGATCATTCTTCCACTGTGGTCGCCAGTTGTTTTGAGATAAAAACTGATTCTGCCGGTTTTGGTAAATTTGGGTGTGTTGATGAGAAATGAATCTAAACCCTAAAAGAATGCACTGCACAGGAGTACTTTAGATTTGAGAGATCAATCTGTAAAATTATGGCCTAAACCAAGAAACGGCCGCTCCAGCCTTGCTTCGGTCACAAAATGAAGGAGAATGGCTGACCTTAGGGAGGGAAGCGAAGAAGGTGTTGAGATCAGAATGTTGAATTATGAAGGTGTGGTTGTTTGATGACTTGTATCAGAATATGGAACTGGCTTGCAGAATGTAAGCTATCAGTTCTTGGTGTTTTTCTGGATACTTGTGTTGATAACCCCCTGTTGGTTGAAATAGATTAAAAACCTATTTATATCAGTCATAGTTGCACGCACCCTGATCTCATAGGAAGTGAGAGTAGTTGAGTGATGGAGAAGTGGGATCGTGTGAAAAACGTTGAAAACCACGTCTTACTATGAGGGAACACGGGTCACCCACTACTTCTCTGCTGCCACTAACTGTCCGCCTTTCCTGACATTTTCTCATAATGGGCGTGTTTCACGCCGCATGTTGTAAACCTCCAGACCAATACCTTGATGAACATCCCACAGTTTGTGACATGTTTGATGTCTCGAGTATTTTCGTGGAAAATATGCAACAGGTTACTGAGTGGGTCTTGTTTGCAAGACCTAGTTATTTTGACCAATCACGCACAAGCCAGGCAGCGGGCGGTCATATGTTAGAAGTCAAATGATGAGACTTTCCGCAAGAAATAACATGTAATGCTTTTAAGTCAAATAATTAAATTATTTGTGAAATCGATATTTATAAAACATCATTTATAATAAATGCATATAAAGCATCGCTTTTAAGCAAACAACTCAAAATAATTGATTCTTGTGAAGCATCGTTATGTAAAACTCGTTTAAGTTAGTCGCGGAGCTTAATGTCTTAAAAGGAGCGTGACCGGCCATTTTCGGGAAGCTGTCAAAAGCCATTCACGCACGCCAAAGGAAGGCCGTCCAGTCCTTATAGGAGAGTGACAACCGGCGATCACGACGACATATTATTGGTCGCCTAAAATTAGATCTAGGCCGGTCAATTCGGTTAGCGAAGTTGGACGGCCGAGATGATTTGCGGCAGTTAATGGCAGTTGTTGAATTTATTAAAATTCCTAAATACAACGCAACTAGCCACTTTCGGGCGACCGTTTGGGGGACATATAGGAAAGCCGCGGCTTGGCCGATTGCAGCTTATGGAAGGGGTGGCCGGTGATCATGGTCACATCTTATTGGCCGCCTAAAATAGAGTTAGGCCGGCCGGCGGAGTTGGGCGGCCTAGATGATTTGCGGCAGTTAATGGTTGTCGTTGATTCAATTTAGGTTTTAAAAGTTGTGTGGCCAACCCATTTTGGGCCAACGGTTTTTGGTGTTAGTTGCATGTTGTGGACCATTTGACCATCCAGCGTTATAGTCGGGCCGCTACTGAGCGTATCCGCGCTTTGCCCGTTGGTTGAAATTAAATCTAGGTCGATCAATTCGGCCGGCGAAGTTAGACGGTCATGATTGATTTAAGACTGGCATGTGCGGTCTTAATTTCTTTAAACCCTTTTTATCCACGCGGCCACCCTACGTTTAGCTAGCGGTTAGGGTTGTTGCTGGCTCGCTATAAGAATTCTGATTGATTGGATGAAAATGGGCGCGCCAGTGAATACCATGGATCTTGTCTGGACGCAATGAGGGGAGGCCAGGCTCGTCGAATTGGATGGCCAAAACGTGTGGTCGTGATCGTTTTGGGACTGACATAGGCATCTTATACCCAACTCCTTACGGAATTAAGTGTATGGACCAACCAACTTCCACTTTTAATTAAAAGTGTGTGCGGCGCTTTTGAAGCGTTTTGATTGGTCGATGGGAAAGAGGAGCCATCAAGCAGTAATAGGAGACATGGCCAGCCAGCCACGGGCAGTGCCTTCTAGAGAAAACCGTCCGGCCAAGTGGCATGGCTGCGCCTCCTCCTGCTGCTGTTTTTTATTTGCCGCAGTTTCTCTTTCACTTCTTGTTTTCACTTTTGGTAGGATTTTGCTCCTACTAATCTATGGCGGATCGATTTCCTAGCTCTCATAGGTTTAGTCTCGACCAATAGGGTTCGGGATATTGCGCAGGCCGCAAAAAGGTCCTTTGTAAATTAGTAAAATTAGGTTAGAAAGATTGAATTTTGTAGGCTGACACAAAATCAATCAATTTCTGGTGAATTTTGTGCGGTTATACAAAATCATTGATTTTATTTCAGAGGGAAGCATAACTTTGCGCTCCTCTAATTGAGTACTTCCATGCACATCTTGATCCCGACACTTCGGGAAATTCATGTTTCTCAGCTGCGAGCGAACATTAATTGTCATGTCATGTCAATATCAAGAGTTCGGCTGGGAACATAGCATAGAATGAATACTCAATAAGCCATTCATTAATGAGTAATGCAGGTAGAAGATAAAATTTATAGAATATTTTGGATTGTTGCTGCACGCACCATTCTGGATAAATTTTATATATAAATATACTGAATTTCTCAATACATATAAAGAGGCATGGGCACTCATCAATTTTAAATGGCTCCGCTTCTTTGCAGAACGACGACGCATTAAATACAAGGTTTTACAATTTTTTAGCCCTGAACTAAAAACCA
Source organism: Papaver somniferum (assembly GCF_003573695.1). Classification (NCBI taxonomy): domain Eukaryota; kingdom Viridiplantae; phylum Streptophyta; class Magnoliopsida; order Ranunculales; family Papaveraceae; genus Papaver; species Papaver somniferum. The sequence continues at coordinate 47,885,702 of NC_039365.1, forward strand.
CCATCAACACCGACTGTGCACAATTTTTACCCCTTTTCGAAATTCGGGCATATGAGACAAGATGCATCTTCAACACAATTAGATTGTGTTGGGGTGAACAATGATTTGTTCACCACAAGGTTCCTGCATGGAATTTTTAACACCCCCTTTTATGGGTCGTTTAGACCTATTTATTTTCTGTAAAGATCTAACTTTTTCTTTAGAAATCAACTTCTTAGGAGATGAGTTAAATTTACATACCTCGGAAGGATTCGACTTTAGAACAAGTTTGAGCTTGTTTGATAATCGATTTTCTCTCTGTTGCGGTTTGTTGACATATCTTACTTTATGTTTGTACTTGAAACAATTAGAGAGTTCATGACCCTTAATAGTACAATAAGAACATGTCAATGTGGAGGATGGTTCAGGCACCATAGCCGAACATGCTGCTAAACAAAATGAAGTACCTGAAACATGTGAGATAGAGTTTTCATTAGTCATAGAAAAATCCATTTCATCCTCCAATGTAGTCGATGAGATTTCTCCATGAAAAATATCAAGGTTGATGTGAGTATTGCTACAATTATCAAAATTAATATTTTCGCCAAGGAGTGCTACACTTGATTTTTCATCTTCGGTCGAATCATAGTGATCAGATGTTTCATCAAGAGTTTCAACAAGACCTTTGTTCCCAGTGTATTTTCTCCGAGTTGGACATTTATTGGCAAAAAGACCAAAACCTTTACACTTGAAGCACCGTGGCATATCCTCATCATCAGTGTCGACAGTATCCATGTTTTTAGGTAGGACACGATCATGGAGCTTAACTGATGATCTAGGTTTATCTCTGGTGAATCGTTTACTTCTCTTCAAAAGAAGATATCTAAACTGTCTTGTGATCAAAGAAACTGAGTTGTCAAGATCTTCATCTGATGATTCAGTCTCAATAGGATCGTTCACAGAGTTGCCAACACTTTCACTTTTATCAAATAGTTTAGTGTTCTTTTTTGTTTTGAAAGAAATATCCTTTCCAACTTTGGATGAATGCTCGTGATCAAAGATCTTTAACTTTCCAATAAGTGTATTTCTAGAAAGTGTATCAAGGTTATTTACCTCAACGATGGCATGTTTATTAGAATCGTATATAGCTGGTAGCGATCTGAGAATTTTCATCAAAATATCCTTTTGAGGAATAGTCTTACCCAATGCAAAAGATGCATTAACAGTTTCAGACTCTTTGTGATTAAACTCATCAAATGACTATTCATCAGCCATACGAAGGTTTTCCCAATAATAATTTAGGTTTTGAAGCCTAGCTTCTTTCTCAAAGGTATTCTCTTCAAATACGGTTTTTAAGATATCCCAAGCATCATTAAACCGAGTGCACATAGTTACACGGTGCTGAAGATCTGGGGTAATGGCATGGATGATAGCATTTAAGCCGTCAGAATTTTTCTTTGCGGCAAGAATCTCAACAGAATCATAGTCACCAATATCCTTTGCAACAGTTACACCGTCTATTGTAACTAATGGAGGATTATAGCTATTTATAACACGAACCCATTATTGAAAATCACGCGCTTGAAGAAAGGCACGCATAAAAAATTTCCACCATAAGTAATTCAAGCCATCAAAGACTGGTGGTACGTTTATAGAGATAGCACTTATGTCCATAGAGTCAGATTGCTACAAACACAGACTTATGAGGTTTTAGCGTGTTTGCCTGCTCTGATACCAATTGAAAAAGCGGGGGGTATAACAACCACACCCAATAATTCATTCGGAAATTTGTATGGACTAAACTCCAATATAATTCCGAGAGCACCAGCTTAAAAGCGAGACTCAATCAAGAATTATACCAAAGAGTTTTTATCTCTTTCTCAATACAATCAGCAAATCAAACAGATAGAAATCTGCGAGTCTGATTGATATGAGAAATAACTTGGAAAATACCAAAAACCAATGTCCAAGTGTCAATCAAGTTCTATCCAACAAACAAGGTTGGATTTATCAACTGATTGAACTATGCACAACCTATGATATTTCAATTATACAAAAAAATATAATGCGTAAAAGAAGTAACACAGACACCAGATTTTGTCAACGAGGAAACCGCAAATGAAAAAAAAAACCTCGGGTGATACATGTGTATCTTCCTCACCCCAAGAAATAATGATCCTCAAGATGGATTGAGGATAGAATTATAATTTATGAGGGATTACTGATTTAAGGCAGTATTCCTATAAAAGGAAAATAGATTCCTAACAGGTTTGGGAAACCAAACCAAAGTAAGGAAGTATACCTAGATAAGGAAATAGATTTCTAGAAGGTTTGACAAACCAAACAGAAAACTATAAATAGAGATGTTTAGCTTATAGCTAAGGAAATCTAGAGAGTGTGGTTTGACACCTAGAAAAGGAGGTTGAGCACACAAACCTAGAGAAAGCTTGTAAACAAATACATGTGTTACTGTCAAAGGCAAGCTTTAGCAAACAGTTTAGGGTTAACTACTGTTTAGAGAGATTGTGAGCATAACAAAGAGAGAATTGTAAATCATTTTCTTGTTCATAATCAAGAGAATATATATTTCTTCGAATTACTACTTTGTGTTCTTTTTTCTAAGTTTCTGTCTATTATTATTCTGAATTCCGCCTCTATAATAATAGTTACCAAGGTATAGAGATCATGCGGATCAAGTTGGCATCAAGAGCAAGGTTAGTTTCTAGGGTAGATCTCTGTGGTTTATGGTTTTCACTAGATCTCCCTACGTAAAGCTTGGTGAGGTACTCGAGAATGTAGAAGACTTTAGGATAACAAGGAGATCAAGGATGACGAAGTCAGATGATGATCCTAAGCAAAAAAAACCACAAACTATAGAAGAAAAGATGGTTACGCTTCAAACAGACATGAAGTCGGTTCAAACCAACCTTGAAGAATTGACTGAATGTATTCGTTCTCATACACCAAAGCCGAATATGAAGAAAAAGATTGCACCTTTACCTGAAGCTTTAGAAGAAGAAGAAGAAGATGAGGAGGAGGACAAAGGAAAGAAAAAAAATAGGTTTCTTAAAAGTCCTACTTCAACTAAACTTCATGGTAAGAATCTGGAAATTGATTTTTGTGTCGATGTTCCATTTTACGCGGGAGTGTCAATGTAGAAAAATTGGATTATTTGATTGAATTCTAGAGACGTATTTTTTTCTTGGAATATGGTTCAAAAGAAAAGATTGCTTTCGCGGCATTGAAGCTACGAAAGCATGCTCTAACCTGGTGGAAAGCTTATCAAAGACAAAACCTACATAAGGGAGTATTGTCGTGAAAAAGATTCAAGGAAGTTGTAAGGACAAAGTTTTATCCAGTTGGCCTACCTTGAGGAGATATTTCAAGTGGTACAACTCGAAGCAATCTTACAACCAAACCGTGCAACAATATACTTCGGAATTTCAGAATCAATCTATGGTTTTGGATTTAGACTTGGAAGATTATGTTATCTATATGAAGTATATTTTCGGGCTTCATGATATATAAGGAAGGAGTTGAATATGTTTTCGGTGGATACTATCTCCGAAGCAAGCATAAAAGCTAATGCCATAGAAGGAAGGCTTAAGAAAACTGATATTGAGGGAAACACCAAGGGCAAGTCTGAAGGTCTCGTCACTAAAGGAGATGAAAGGAGTAAAGAGGATAAGAAGTATAAAGACAAATAAGGTTTGATTTGCACTCATTGCAAACAAACATGACATGTTGTCGACAAGTGTTGGATGAAGTATCCTAATCTAAAACGAAAAGGGTTACAGAAAAGAGAAGTCATGATGCTAACATTAGTCGCAAAAGCTCCAAAAGAAGTCCAAGGACTAACAAAACCTAATCAAAAGCTCTCTCTAATGACAGGAGGCGTAGAAGAACTTACAAAAGATGATCCTAGGGAATGACTCCTCAAAGTTAGGATGCAGGTTAAGACAACACTTATAGATGAAGTTATTGACCTGGAAAGTCAGAAGAATTTACTTTCACATTCTTTAGTACAGAAGTTGGGTTTGAATACTTTCAAACATCCGAAACACTATCCTTTAGGGTGGCTTCAAAAGGAAGGTGGGCTATAGGTTGCAGAGCAGTGTAGATCAAATTTGCTTTTGATAAGTCATACATTGATGAGGTTGAAAAAGCGGGGGTACAACAACCACACCTAATACTTCGTTTAGCAATCTGAATAGACGAACTCAATAAACTTTCAAGAGAATCAACTAGACATTCAGGCTCAATCTAGAGAAAAGTATATCAAAGAGTTTATATCTCTATTTCTCAATTCAATCCGCAATCAACAAATAGGAATTTGCGAGCCCGATTGAATATAATAGAAATAACTTGAACGGTACCAAAGACCAATGTTCAAGGATCAATCGATTTAAATCGACAACCAAAGGTTGGATTTACCAATTGATTGACTCAACGCACAACCTGTGATATTTCAATTATATAAAAAAATATAATGCGGAAAAGAAATATCACAAATACCAAAATTTTGTTAACAATGAAAACCGCAAATGCAGAAAAACCTCGGGACCTAGTCCAGCTTTGAACACCACACTGTATTAAGCTGCTACAGACACTAACCTACTACCAATGAACTTCGGACTGGAATGTAGTTGAGCCCTAATAAATCTCACACTGATCAAGGTACAGTTGTGCTCCTTACGTCTCTGAACCCCAGCAGGATTCTACGCACTTGATTCCCTTAGCTGATCTCACCCACAACCAAGAGTTTCTACGACCCAAAGTCGAAGACTTGATAAACAAATCTATCTCACACAGAAAAGTCTATTGGAATAGATAAATCTGTCTCCCAAAGAAATACCTATGAGTTTTGTTCCGTCTTTTGATAAATCAAGGTGCACGGGAACCAATTGATAAACCGGACTTATATTCCCGAAGAACAGACTAGTATTATTAATCATCTCACAATAATCTTAATCATATGGTAGCGAAACAAGATATTGTGGAATCACAAACGACGAGACGGAGATGTTTGTGACTACTTTTAATCTTACCTATCGTAGATAAATCTCAAGCAATTCTTAGCAAATATAATACTCAAACACGATAGTACAAGTAAGATCAGAATATGCAACTACCAAGAAAATAGTTGGGTCTGGCTTCACAATCCCAATGAAGTCTTCAAGTCGTTAACCTACAGGGTTTCCTGAAAAACCTAAAGTTTAAGGAGAATCGACTCTAATCGCAACTAGTATCACACAGGAGGTGTGGGGATTAGGTTTCCCAGTTGCTAGACTTCTCCTTTATATAGTTTTCAAATCAGGGTTTACAATCAATGTTACCTTGGTAACAAAGCATTCAATATTCACTGTTAGATGAAAACCTGATTAGATTCAAGCTAATATCTTTCAACTGTTATATGAAACTTAGATTGTTATACAAAAATGAAAGTACCCTCATTTAGGTTTATGTAACCGTACCTAAACATGTACACCATGTTGTCTCAACAGTAGTTAACCGAGGTTAGCTATATGAACACTCTCATATCATTGATGGTGGTTTTTAGTGTAGGGCGAAAACTGTAAAAGTCTGTCAAGCCGACCCGGTGTCAGAAATAGTAGACCTTGATATGTTCATATTCCTCAAGGAGTCCGAAGAATATATTAAAATCTAATGAGTGCCTATGCCGCTCTTCATATTGTATTGAAACTTTAGCTCCTAGATGAATTGTTCACTAGTATAGAGTCTAGTGAGTACTTAATCGCTCACCTGCATTATTCACTAATGTACGTCTTGCCGAGTATTTTTTCCTATGCTATGTTCCCCAGATGAACTCTTAATATTGACATGACATGACGATTAATGTTCGCTCACGACTGAGTAGCATGAATCTCCCGAAGTGTCAGGATTAAGATCTGCATGAAAGTACTTATTCGGAAGCATGCTGCGCTGCTCTCTGAGAATAAAATTAGTGATTTTGTGCCAATGCACAGAAATCATCAAATTTGATTAATTTGTTTTTTAGCCTAATTTTACCAATTTACAAAAATTAGGTTTTTGCGGCCTACGCCAATATCTCGAACCTGTTGGTCGAGACCAAACCTAGGTAAGCTAGGAGATTGATCCACCATGGACTAGTTGGACAAAATCCTGCCAAAAGTCGAAAAACAAGAAATAAAAAGGAATTGCGGCAGGTAAAGGCGGCAGAAAAAGGGACGCAACCACGCCACTTCGTCGGACGGTTCTCCCTAGATGGCGCCGCCGTACCATCGGCCGACCATTCCCATATTGGTAGGATTTAGAAACCTACAATTATACTAAACCGCAAGTGCACAGTGTCAACAATGTAAACAGGACAAATAAGGGTTGATCCCACAGAGACTAGGGCGATGTAGAGTTGATTCTAAGGTCTAACCAATACTAATTCAGATTAAGAGGTTGTTGTCGATATGACGAAACAGTTGATATGAAGTACAGACTAAAATGCAGGAAGCAAATGAAATAGAGGATTTAAACACACAAACAAGAAGTACTAGGGCAGTTGAATCCAGTACTTAACCTAGGCTAGATAATTTAGCTAACAATGTTATCCCTTGAATCGGCGGTGGAGATACGAGTCTCCCGTTCTTCCGATATTGTAAAGATTCTTAAGTAGAAAGTTTATTATCAACTAAAGGATTAATCCCTATAATTAGATGTCTTTTTATAACACAAATAATCACAGACCAACCATATCAAATGAAGCACGAGTTGGAGTAACAACATATAAATGTTTTAACGACTACGGATGCAAGACATTCGAAGTGAAAGTTATATGCTGGCACACAAATACTAAACCATTCCATATGCATTAGATTTCAATTTGAACAACAAAATCAGCCAAAATAATTTAACTAGATTAAGACCTTCATCTCAACCCTAGTTATGAATTTCAGCACATGGTGAAGAAATACTGAAATTTAATCTATATTACTGCTTGGTGCTCCGGCTAATCCGGGCATGGTTTCAACATACATCTGCCTCCCCCATTTATACAAGTTTTTCCCCAAAATTCTATATAATCCCAATAACTAACAAGTACAATCAGAAATAAGGGATTTGATGTTTCTGAAACTCACCACTGATGCATAGCCACTGCACACAGCCACCCTATTGTCTGTTGATGTTGATGCTAAAGAGAGCTTGAAATTCATACCTTCAGTTGTCATTTTTGTTGTTTCTTTTTTTGGTGTTTGAAGAAACAACAAATTCAGACCTAGCATATCACGCCTGTTGCTTGTACATTGCCGCCTGACCTTGTCGTTGAAGCACAACCCTAACCCTAATTTTTACACAAAGTTTATCCCCAAAATGTGTGACAATTTCAGTCTGAAATTGGGCGATTAGACGTTCTTGAAACTCACCATTTTATGGATAGACTTCATCATGACCAGCCACCCTAATGTTGTCACTTCCTTGATGGCTTTGCTGGTGTTTCCGAGAACTGGAATTTAGATAATTTCTGCTCAGTTCTTGAAAATACAACCTGTTATTGATCGACAAACTCAATTGGGAGGCTCGAGAGGAAAGGGTTGTCATGGTTTTCTCGACAGAGGATAAGATGGCAGGAAAGAAAAAGGGGAAGCAGAGAGTACGATGGGGAAACTGAGATGGTGGTTTTCGATATGAGAGGAAAATGTTAGCTTCTTATCGTATGGGAAATTGGAAAGATGATAAGGTTCATGTGGATGTTAAGCACTAACACCTAGCTTAGGTATACGAGGGCTTAAAATTGAAGCTGGGTAGGTTCCTTTCTTTTACAAAACATGTGTAGCATCTGTACTACTTGAAGTTAGGCCCATTAAGTTGTTATCATCGTTTCTTATCCCAGCAGCACAATTGCAAACGCTTCCACACATTTCCAATATTTCTAGTCTTGGAAACATCTTTATCCATAGAGTATACTACTTATTCTCCTACAAACACAAACAAACACAAATTATCAATATTTGCAACAAAAGGGATTATTGATACCGGACACGCAAAATGCATAATTTGACTTAAAATAAGACATTAAAGCATTTGAGATGTGACAAAAGACAACAAAATGGCCTAGAAATATGCATTATTAGGCACTGATCAGCTGCCTGCCGGCCCCTCTTTCCCATCGACCAATCAAATCACTCTAAATGCGCAGCCTAGAATTTTAATTAAAGTTGGAAGTTGGCTGGTCGACACACCTAATTCCTTAAGGTATTGAATATAGGCGCCCATGTCAGTCTTAAAACAGTTACGGCCGCACGATTTGGACGGCCAATTTAACAAGCTTGGCCTCCTCCCAACGTGTCCAAACAAGCTTCATGGTGTTCACCGGCGGGCCCACTACTATTCCAACCAATCGGAATCCTCCTAACTCTCCAGCAACAACCCTAATTTCTGGCCAAAAAGTAGGCTAGTTGCATTGTTGAACAAAGGGTTTCACGAGTTAAGACTAGCCATGGCAGTCTCAAATTCATTGCGGCTGTCCAACTTAGCCAGCCTAGTTGGATGGCTTAGATTTCGTTTTGAGCGACCAATGAAGTGCCGGTATGCTCACCGGCGGGTTTCCTTAAACCCTGGATAATCGAATTGCTCACAGCCAGCAACTAGCGCTTCCAATCGTAAGACCAAAGTAGGTTGGCCACACGGCCTCAAAACCTCAAGGTCGACCAACGACAGTATATAACTACCACAAAGCAATCCCGGACGTCCAACTTCGCTAGCTGAATCGGCCGGCCAAGATATGATTTCAAGCAATTGGCAAGGCGCGGTCATATTCACGGGAGGTTCAACTAGCCCCAACCAATCGTATTGCTTCAAATACGCCAGTAATGCCACAAACCGATCAGTCAAAGTGTGTCGGCCACGCGGCTTTAGAAACCTTGAATTGAATCAACGACAGTATGCAACTGCCGCAAATCATCTCAGCCATCCAACTTGGCTAGCCAAATTGACCGGCTTAGATATAATTTTGGGAGACCAATAAGGTGTCATCGTACTCACCGTACGCCACTCTTCCATGAGATCCGATCGGCCTGCCCTCAGCTTTCCCAAGCGGCCCCTGGAAGCTGTTCGAAGATGGATGGTCGCGCTCCTTTTAAGACACTAGGTTCCGCGACCAACCAAGACGGGCCCTATACAACAATGTTTCATGAGCATCTTTTATTTTGAGATGCTTGTTTAAAAGTGATGCATTACATGCATCGATTACAAGCGATATTCAATAAATATTGGTTTCATGAATAACCCATTTATTCAACTTAAGATCATTACATGCTATTTCTTGCGGAAAGTCTCACAACTCGACTTGTCACGTATAACTACCCGCCGCCTAGTTTGCGTGTGATTGGTCCGAATAATTAGGTCTTGCAGGCAAAACCCACTCAGCAGCGTGCTGCGCATTTTTCTACAAAATACTCGAGACATCAAACATGTCATAAACTGGGGGATGTTCATCAGGAAATCTGTCTGGCGATTTACAGCGTGCAACATTCCCATTATGAGAAAGTGTCAGGAAAGGAGAACAATTAGTGGCAGCAGAGAAGTAGTGGGTGTAACCGACCGTTCTTCCCTTCATAGTAGGGACGTGGTTTTCAATATTTTACATGGTCCCCACTTCTCCATCACTCAACTATTTCCACTTCCTAGGAGATCAGGGTACGTTCAACTATGACTTGTTTAAATAGGTTTTCAACCTATTTCAATCGACAAGGGTTATCAACACAAGTATCCAGAAAATACCAAGAACTTATAGCTTACATTCCGCAAGCAAGTTCCACATTATGATACAAGTCATAAAACAGCCACACCTTCATAATTCAACATTCTAATCTCAATACCTTCTTTGTTTCCCTTCCTAAGATCAACCCTTCTCCTTCGTTTTGTGACCAAAGTAAGACTGGGACGACCATTTCTTGGTTTAGGCAAGAATTGTACAGATTGATCTCTCGAATCTAAAGTACTCCTATGAAGCACATTTGTTTAGGGTTTAGATTCGTTTCTCGGCGGCACACCCAATTTACCATTTCCAACAGAATCATTTTTTACCCCAAAACACATATCAACCTTATTCATCTTAACCATAACTTGTTCAAATGACTCAAATGAAACTAGTTAAAGAGTTATTCAATTGCTATATTCTCATAGAAGTATACAAGAACACAATTGAAGAAAAATTGATTTAATTCACTCGAATCAATTCATGAACACTTTATAGCCACGGTTTGCGAAGAATGCATTCCTTATTATATAAATATATTTGTTCATGTCACAACCGATTTTAGAACTTTAACCACTCAAGTGTGCAAGCGGGTACGCATACTTGAATATCCGGACCAGGTTTGGTTTTCGCCAGTATGTGAACGGGTACGCATACCTCCAAACTCGGCAGAATTTTCCATACATGAACCTTACACTGGTATGCGTACTTAGGTTCCTGGACTTCTCAAACCAACAGGTATACATACGGGTATGCATACTATGGTTCCCAGACATGGATCACATATATGCAATAGTGCATAACATGTTTATAATCCAATGTTGGTTAAGTGTTCTAAACTCTATTTCAATTATTGAAACTTTCTTAGAGGATGACAATAGCCGTTTTCACACACTATTAACCAAATGATTGTATCACACAAACCATGTAAGATGTTACTCGGGGATTTTCACATGATCATCTTTTGACTTTCGTCAAGAAAATAAGATGAACTTGGTTGAAGGGAAAGCTTACCAACACATATTTCGAGAGATATGTAAGCGAGTTAAACTCAACTCGAAATCTCAAATGTGCATAATCGAAAACTATAGTAATACGACTTTTGTCTCAATATAGGAGATAGAGTAGAAATAGACTTTCCAAGTGATAGATGAGTTTTAGTCTCCACATACCTTTTGTTAATGAAGTTCCACAAGCTCACCTTAGTATTTCTTCGTCTTCAATTGATGAACGCCGTGAAGTCTAATGCTCAACTACACAATCTATCCTAGTTCGAGACATTACTATAAGTAGACTAAAAATGAAGACTTATAGTTTTGATCACTAACATTGACAAACAAGCTTGAGATAGCAACACTTGCGAGTTCGACCGAGCAGTGCTCTAACAATCTCCCCCTTTGTCAATTTTAGTGACAAAACTATCAATACATATGGATTACAAAATAAATAAACTTTGTAGCTTCTCATCCAAATGCTTGATATCCTTGGTTCTTCAACATTACTCGAAATCTTCGTCACTTCCAAGTACTCCAATGATTTTAAATGTGTTCAACTCAACATCATAGTCGTTGAAGATCCGTAGCTATAAAAATGAGAAAACAGTTGCTCTCAATCATTGTTATACAGTGTCCTAGTATCATTATACAGCATCAAAGTACAATTGCATCACAACTTTGATAACAAACAATAATACTATGGTGATATGTATCACTCCCCCTTAGTCAATACTTCATCTCACAATGAAAACCACTCCCCCTTACATAATGATCTGTAAACCATATGTATTTGTTGTGTGAACTATACATTATTCTCCCCCTTTTTGTCTATATAAATTAGCACAACATATCAACTTGTTTAGATGCCATCATCTAGATGAAACTAAATGCATTCTTCAAGAAGTTTTTAAAGATACAAGATAACCTCTACAATATTCCACAGCCGCATTCCTCACAAAGATTGTAAATTAAGCACAATTTCAATTAAGAACTCTCCCCCATACTTGAATAGCCGGACCAAGTTTGGTTTTCGCCAGTATGCGAACGGGTACGCAAACCTCCAAACCCAGCAGAATTTTCCGGACATGAACCTTATGCTGGTATGCGTACGGGCACACATACTTAGGTTCCTAGACATCTCAAACCAACAGGTACGCATATGGGTATGCATACTGTGGTTCCCGGACATGGATCACATGTATGCAAGAGTGCGTAACATGTTTATAATCCAATGTAGGTTAAGTGTTCTAAACTCTATTTCAATCATTGAAACTTTCTTAGAGGATGAAAATATTCGTTTTCACACACTATTAGCATCAAAGCAATTTTCAAGTTATTGAAATAATCATAACGAAACAGTCCAAGTCTACACCAAATGATTTTATCACACAAACCATGTAAGATGTTACTCGGGGATTTTCACATGATCATCTTTTTACTTTCGTCAAGAATATAAGATGAACTTGGTTGAAGTGAAAGTTTTCAAACACATTAATTCTCCCCCTTTTTGTCAATATAAATCGCTAGCAACAACCCTAATCGCTGGCCAAAAAGTAGTCTAGTTGCATTGTTGAACAAAGGGTTTCACGAGTTAAGACTGGCCATGGCAGTCTCAAATTCATCGCGGCTGTCCAACTTAGCCAGCCTAATTGGATGGCTTAGATTTCGTTTTGAGCGACCAATGAAGTACCGGTATGCTCACCAGCGAGGTGCCTTCAGCCCTGGATAATCGAATTGCTCACATCCAGCAACTAGCGTTTCCAATCGTTAGCCCAAAGTATGTTGGCCACACGGCCTCAAAACGTCAAGGTCGACCAACGACAATATATAACTTCTGCAAAGCATCTTGGCAGTCCAACTTCGCTAGCCGAATCGACCGGACAAGATCTGATTTTAAGCAACTGGCAAGGTGTGGTTTACAGCGAGCGGTGTGCAACACGCCCATTAAGAGAAAGTGTCAGGAAAGGCGAACAGTTAGTGGCAGCAGAGAAGTAGTGGGTATAACCGATCGTTCTTCCCCTCATAGTAGGGACGTGGTTTTCAACATTTTACACAATCCCCACTTCTCCATCACTCAACTATTTCCACTTCCTATGAGATCGGGGTGCGTTCAACTATGAATTATATAAATAGGTTTTCAACCTATTTCAACCGACAAGGGTTATCAACACAAGTATCCAGAAAACACCAAGAACTTATAGCTTACATTCCGTAAGCAAGTTCCACATTATGATACAAGTCATAAAACAACCACACCTTCATAATTCAACATTCTGATCTCAACACCTTCTTAGCTTCCTTCCCTAAGATCAACCATTCTCCTTCATTTTGTGACTGAAGCAAGACTTGAACGGTTATTTCTTGGTTTAGGCCAGAATTGTACAGATTGATCTCTCGAATCTAAAGTACTCCTACGAAATACATTTGTTTAGGGTTTAGATTAGTTTCTCGGTAGCACACCCAAATTTACCATTTCCAGCAGACTCAGGTTTTATCCCAAAACAACTGGTGACCACAGTGAGAGATTAATCTCTCGGTTGCAAAACAGTTTCTCAATTTTCATTCCAGTTTTCTCAATTTCAAAAGGGTGGATCTTATACATAATTCAATCATTAAACTCAATTTAGGTTCAACAACCAATTTCAATTCTGGTGTTCCGTGTTATGATACCAAAGTGCCTACAACCATCCATGGGGTGTATTTAGCTTTTAGTAAATTTAGTTAACCGTTTTACTTTCAATTAATTCTGCTTTAATTTTTACTGGTACGGATGCAGTACAAGTACACGTGCAGTCCGTGATGCTTTAGGGTTTCGTTAGGTCCCTTTCTCTTCAATAAGCTTGTACCTGGAATTGTAGTTGGATCATGAATTGAGTTAATGGAGGTAGTACAGTGGTACTGAGTTACTTGAATGCTTGTAGTACAATCTCTCATTCCTTATTACATCACAAAATAACTCAGTACATCACATTTGGTATCACCCAGTCTATTCCTCTCTCTTTTTCTACGTCATGACTGGTCCAACTATCAAAGATATGGATTCTACCACCCGTGAACTATCTCAACTCATCAAAAATCTTACAGATCTACACAATCGTGATTCAGCAGATCGTACGGCAGCTGATCAACGAAAAGATACTTTGCTTGCTTCTTTGGTTAAAATTTCTGAGGCCAATCAAGCTAATTTTGAAGCTCTTATTCAAGTTCTTTCTAAACCTCACTCAGAACCATAGGGATCTCCTTCTGTGGAGAGCTCTAACAACAACGATCACAAGAATACTTTCAGTAACTTCTCTAAGGTTCACAAACTAGATTTTCCTCGATTTTCTGGTGAGAATCCTCGCAGTTGGATTCACAAGTGTGAAAGATTTTTTTCAGATCCGCTCCACTTATGAAGAACAGAAGACGGAAATTGCTACTTTATACTTGGATGGCAAAGCTGATTCTTGGTTTCTTGATTTCCTTACTGGTAAAATATTTATCTCTTGGCCGGTTTTTGTAGAAGCTATTTGTAGTCGTTTTGAAGATTTGGCAAATGATAATTATGTGGGTTCTTTCAACAAGCTTTCTCAACTTACCTCTGTTGAGGAATATTTTGAGCAGTTTGAACAGTTAAAAGCCTTAATGTAGAGTAAAAACCCTCATCTCACAGAGGAATACTTTGTATTGAGTTTTATAAGTGGGTTGAAAGAAGTTTTGAAAAGTTCTGTGCAGATGCACAAACCTACAACTCTTGCTCAAGCATTTCACCTAGCCAGATTACAAGAGTTGGCTCTCTCCTCACATACCCCAACTTCAAAAACCATTCCACTTAAACCCACACCCACTACTTCCTCTTATCATAAGTTTGTTCCACAAAGATTACCCACTGTCCCTACCTCCATGGGTGCTTCTACATCTACACCCATTTTTCCATCTCTTATCCCACCACCCAAATCCCCATATATGCCACCCATTAGAAGATTAACTTATGAGAAAATGGGTAAAAGAAGAGCACAAGGCCTTTGTTTCAATTGTGATGAAAAATACCAACCAGGCCATAGATGTAAATCCCAGCAATTATTTATGATGGTAGCTGACCATGAAACAGATGATATTGAGCCTCCACCTCCTCCATATCCTAGTGAATATCAACTGGTTGACTCAGATATGGAGATTTCTCTCCATGCCCTTACTGGCAATGTCAATCCTGACACCATTAGGATCCCAGGATTCATTAAGGAAAAAGCCATCATTGTGCTAGTGGACACAGATAGTACTCATAGTTTCATTGATTCTGCTCTAACAACTCAATTGGGTTGTGAAGTTCAACCAACTGCTCACATGTTGGTCACTGTGGCTAATGGGGCTAAGACCACAAGTACTGGGATCTGTCCACAACTACAGTGGACAATGCAACACCACCAGTTTGCTACTGATTTGAGATTACTTCCTTTGGGAGGGTGTGATATAGTTTTGGGTGCTGATTGGTTAAGAACTCTTGGTGATGTCACTTTTAATATGGCCAAGCTGTCTATTTCCTTTCTTCACTAGGGTCAAGCAATTACTCTACAAGGTACATGCACTAAACCCACACTCATGCTACTTAGTGCTAATGCTATGAAAAAATTTATCAAGAAAAATACTCCAGCTCTAGTAGGCCAATTCTTCTCTATTACAATGAATCCTCCACCTGCTACAATACCCACACCAATTCAAGAGTTGCTCAAAAACTCTTCTGATGTTTTTGAGGAACTAAAACAATTACCACCACCAAGGATTCTAGACCACCAAATCAATCTAAAACCAGATTCCCAACCTGTCAATCTCAGACCCTATAAATGCCCTTATATCCACAAGTCAGTGGTGGAGTTATTAGTACAAGAAATGCTCAAAAATGGGATTATTCAAGATAGCCATAGCCCTTTTTCCTCCCCAATACTTCTTGTGAAAAATAAAGACAATACTTGGAGGTTTTATGCTGATTTTAGAAAGATCAATTCCATAACTATCAAAGATAAGTTCCCTATGCCTGTTATTGATGAGTTATTGGATGAATTACATGGAGCAAGAATATTTACTAAGTTGGATTTAAGGAAGGGTATCACCAAATCAGGGTTCAAGCACCTGATATACATAAGACAGCCTTCAGAACCCATCATGGCCACTATGAGTTCAAGGTTATGCCATTTGGCCTAACAAATGCACCTGCCACCTTTCAGGCACTTATGAAATTTGTATTTGGTCCATATTTGAGAAAATTTGTTCTTGTCTTCTTTGATGACATCTTGATCTATAGCTCCACCATCCAAGAACATGTTCAACATCTCTCTCTGGTTCTTTCTTTACTCAGGGAACACAAGTTATTTGTCAAATTTTCTAAATGTTGTTTTGTTCAAGATTCTCTAGAGTACTTAGGCCACATTATTACTTCAAATGGAGTGGATACTGATCCTGAGAAGATTACTTGTATGAAGTCTTGGCCTATTACTACTACTCTTAAACAGTTAAGAGGTTTCTTGGGCCTCACAGGCTATTATAGGAAGTTTGTGAAAGGCTACGGTAATATCAGTAAACCTCTCACGGAATTATTAAAGAAGAATTCATTCTTGTGGTCTCCCTCAGCTGAAGATGCTTTCAACACCCTTAAAAATGCTATGTGCACCACTCATGTCCTTGCCCTTCCTGACTTCACCAAAACTTTTGTAGTAGAAACTGATGCATGTTCTGGAGGCATTGGTGTTGTTTTCATGCAAGATGGTAGAGCAATTGCCTTCTACAACAAAACTTTAGGTCCAAAGGCTTTAGGGTTATCCACTTATGAAAAGAAGTTACTGGTTGTGGTTAATGCAGTGACCAAATGGATACACTATCTCACTGGTCACCATTTCATCATCAATACTAACCAGCAGAGCATTAGGTACTTTATGGAATAGAATATTACCACATTGCTGCAGCAAAAATGGCTCATCAAGCTTCTGGGATTTGACTACACAATTCATTACAAAAAGGGTTTAGATAACAAAGCTTCTGATGCTCTTTCTAGACTTCCTCATACTGATTCCATACCAACTTGTAGTGCTATGGCCTTATCTGCTCTAGCTTGGACTCAAGATGTTATTAATAGTTACACCAATGATGCAGTGGCCTCTACTCTTATTCCACAGCTCTTGGTTAACCCATATGCAGTCCCTAACTTCACATACTTGGAGGGAATTCTGAGGTTCAAGTGAAGAATTTATGTGGGTACCAACTCTAACTTGAGGCAACACATCTTGCATTCTATTCACTCATCTGCCATTGGGGTCACTCTGGTATTCATGGTAGTTATGTTAGAGCTAAAACATACTTCTACTGGAAAGGCTTAAAGCAAGACAACTTGATGTTGGCCATCCAGTGTGAGATTTGTCAACAAAACAAACTTGATCATCACTATCCTATTGGAATTTTACATCCACTTCCAGTACCTACTCAGGCTTGGCAGCACATTAGCATGGATTTCATTGAGGGCCTTCCTAAGTCACATAAAAAAGATGTTATACTGGTGGAAGTGGACAGATTCACCAAGTATAGTCATTTTATTGGTCTTACTCATCCATACACAGCTATCACAGTGGCTCGGGAGTTTTTAAATACTATCTTTAAACTACATGGACTTCCAACTTCAATTGTTTCTGACAGGGACAAGGTTTTTACAAGCAAGTTTTGGCAGGAACTTTTCAGAACTTTGGGCACCCATCTATCTATGAGCACAGCTTATCACCCTCAGTCAGATGGCCAATCTGAAAGAGTTAATGCTTTCTTAGAAGGATACTTGATATGCATGACAAGCCATAAGCCAAAACAATGGTTTCAGTGGATTCCATTGGCGGAATGGTGGTACAATACCAACTATCACACCATCTTGAAGATGTCTCCATTCCAAGCACTATATGGGTATGTACCACCTCATTTGGCTTTCCTACAACATCTACTACATCTGTAGCTTCCGTGGAAGAATATTTACAAAGAAGAGATGCTGTTTTACACATTCTCAAAGAGAATTTGCATAAGTCACAAGAGAGAATGAAGTGGTTTGCTGACAAGAAAAGAACAGATAGATCATTCCTTGTGGGTGATCTAGGTTACTTGAAGTTGTAGACTTATAGACAGACTTTTATGGCCCTGCGCAGGAACTTCAAGTTATCTGCTAGATATTATGGACCATTTAATGTGATCCAAAAAATTGGTGAGGTCGCTTACAAACTACAACTGCCCACAAACTCCAAGATCCACCCAGTGTTCCATGTGTCACAGTTGAAGAAGAAAATAGGTGCTTCTGCAACTACTGTTCCTTCACCGCCATTAGTGGATTCAAAGGGTGAACTCATACTCAAACCAATTGCCACTTTGGACTCCCTCCAGATTTTTCGACAAGGAACGGCAGTGCAACAATTACTGATTCAATGGTCTCACACTACTCCGGCGGATGCTACTTGGGAGGACTTATCGCATGTCAGAGCACACTTTCCACACTACCATCCTTGAGGACAAGGATATTCTATAGGAGGGAGTATTCTCATGATACCAAAGTGCCTACAACCATCCCTGGGGTGTATTTAGCTTTTAGTAAATTTAATTAGCCATTTTACTTTCATTTAATTCTGCTTTAAGTTTTACTGGTACGGATGTAGTACAAGCACACGTGCAGTCCGTGATGTTTTAGGGTTTCGTTAGGTCTCTTTCTCTTAAATAAGCTTGTATCTGGAATTACAGTTGGATCATGAATTGAGTTAATGGAGGCAGTACAGTGGTACTGAGTTACTTGAATGCTTGTAGTACAATCTCTCCTTCCTTATTACATCACAGAATAACTCAGTACATCACATTCCGTTCGTTAAAAAGCTTCACAAAAATGCTTTTTCAAGCAATACTACTTGTAATACCTTGGATATCCGAGCACCAGTAAATCTCCCATATGAAAGGACCAGAAAGCCTCATGGAGACACAAGAAGATGTCACTACTACTTAGAAGGGCACAATGGCTTCTCTCGAAATCCGGATGGAGGAACCGCCTTTACTGCAACACCATAAGTTATATGGAGCAAGACGGAAACGCAACACCATTGGAGTCTTAGAAAGGCACCTGCAGAGATTACGAAAGCAAAGGTCTATCTCTATTCCACCACTGCTACCATTTTATAGTCAGGAGTCTCCGCTATCACCTCATCAACAAAACGTGTAGATCCAGACCGTGGCGTAATTACGGGCGTTCGTACATCTGCAATAAAAAAGGAGGCTTGACACATCTTCAAATCATCATAAAGGGGTTCGCCAATTACGCCAACCCAAGCAAGAGCAAGCCCGGGACATCTTCAGATCTACTGGAGCAGACACATCAAGAGAGCAGCCTCAAGAAGATAACGACGCCCGCATCATCATGCCAGAAAAAGAAATCCGCAGCCGAGATAAACTCACAAAGAGGAGATCCGAGAAGTTCCTGCACCAAAAGGACCCACGTCTCCCATATTCCCTTTGCCTAGGGAAACGGGTAATGCTGAAGAACACATCTCCCACCTTTGGAATACTTAAGAGAAATTCGAATATCACCAGATGTTATGACTCAAAGAGTTCTCCAAATATCTTACCCGAAGAGCCTACACCGGGTACAACAACAACGCGCCGAACAAAACCTCTGATCAGTTTCAGACGGTGACGTTCCCTACCATAAATATCTCTTCATTCCCGAGCCGATCACCCTCAAGACTTGGACATGATGTTCCAGCAAAATAACAGACATATCGATGACTATGTTAAGAGATCCAGAATTGAAGCCCTCGATTTCCAAGTATATTGCTGGTGCTAACACATCAAGAGATAACTCACAAAGAGAGACACCTTATTAGCAGCGTCACCTACGGTAATATCCAAGGCTCCATCCTCAGGTCCTCTTCTATTTGGGACGTACTCCCGCTAAAAAATCATAAAAGCATCATAATTAACAAAAGATGTTTCAAGCATGGGGAGCATGTAGTTCAGAAAGGTTACGGGTCATTTTGCAAAAACTCTGTCAGAAATGTTTTTACACTGCCCTATGGAAGAAATGAAGCTGGCAATAATTGGTGAAGAATCTGTGGATGATCTATATATAGAACGATTCGCAAGAAGTCTTCTACAACATACTAAGAGGGAATGTTAATCCAATGAATGAGCTATAAATGGCAGCCGAAAATATCGACTACGTGACGGATGAAAATCTACATCGGATGAAGATTTTGTGGCCGTTCTGGCAAGAAGACACAAATCTGAAATTTTCATAAAGTCAATACACCAAGGTCGCACTTACAATCAGGCAAACAACAATAGGAGAGCTTACGCACACATGGAATCAGGGAGGAGCTGCTTCACTGAAAATAAAGAGGGGAAAGAAAACAAGGAGTAAACTCACATATGTGAGTTATATGAAAGGAAAAAACACTTCCTTTGGGCTATAACGATTGATCAAAGACTATCAACGCTCATTGTCGTGGTCGTCCAAGGTTCGTTCTCGTAGCTGCCGCTCCTTCCTTCCAAGATCCGTGGCCGTAGCCACCATCACTCCTCCCTGCCAAGATCCATGGACATAGCCACCATTCGTCCCTGCCAAGATTTGTGCCCGTAGTCACCACCCCTCCCTGTTAAGGATCGTGACCGTAGCCCTGCAAGCTCCAACCAACCTGTTTTGTTCCCATGAAAACACAATCTCTTCTGATCATAGTTGATACCAAGAACCGTTGTTGCTCGTTTGTTGATACCATCCAGAGCTTCATCATAGCAACAACCGCTACGGACAAAGGTAATCCGAACTTGTGCATATTTTAGTTTCCCATAAAGGAATTAATAGAGTCACTAGTACGGATACAAGATGGTGATATCTTTATCATGGTCAACCCATCGACCATACAAGATAGAACCACGTAAATCACACTTGGGGACTGAGGCTCAACACGAAATCCCTTCACTGTCAAGAACCTTTTCAACTCAGAAGAGACAGTCAACCAAGAAGCCATAACCGTGACAAGGTCACCACTTTTCAAAGATGCAGCGTAAGGATATCATCACCTCCCTGTCTGGAAGGCGCCTGACCGAAAAGAAGTATTTGGTTCAACCATCCATAAACACTGTTATCAATGAAGAATCAAAGAGGAAAGTCGCGCCTCAACAAGCCAGACCAACTGAATCATGTCTGCCACATCACCTACTCAGAACTCAGTACAGCCTACCCAAGGTCTGCACGAAGCTGCGCATCAACCACCACATCAGTCGACAAAGTCAGATTCGGTGTTTCTAGATTTCCAATTTCCTATGGAAGGGGTGCATGGACTGCCATAATTTTGGATACGATACAGGTCTATCAAGTGTGACTCCTTCCCATTGATTAACAAATGACGGATCCAAAAGATTGCCGCTTTCGTCAATTCATCAACCACCTTAATAGCAAATGCAATGGAAGTACATCTTTCAGGAGAAAATATGCTCAAGATAATTACACCTGAGGACTGGCAGCATCGGATGCCTTCACGTCCCTCAACCAGATTATTTCTGATACCAGCATTATCACTGTCAAAGATTTACGAGCCGAAGGAATTTCTTAACATGAAGCCGTACACGTGTATCAAAGACTCCAAAAGTACGCCGCAGAGATATTTTCACATATCTGGCCACGCCATCGGATCTAGTACGTATCTACACCTCCTTACAAGACCGCATTGTATTCCCAAGACGACTCAAAAATACAGCTCTAGCAACCAAACAGAAGTGTAACTGGGGACTGCTTATCACATCCCATTCCATAAAACAATCCCAGATTCAGAAAATGGTTCAAAGGATGTCGCTTGGAGCGAAGTCCTTGAAAACTTGATACCAGCACGTCGGCAACAGAACGCCTCTCGGCTTGTCTACTTCACTCAACGACTCCGGAAGATTTTGCCCATACAATCATTCCAAGCATATCATCATCACAATCATAAGGGAAAGAGTGGGCCTATGAGATAAAGAGTCAAAATAAATACAATTTCATTCCAGTCAATGCCCAGGAGTTTAAAGAACATTATAATTGTGACTCAGCAGTCCGGACACCAAACAACTTAAAGTCAAGGCCTCTTGCAATTGAGCGCAATGGAGTTTGGAAAATATTGAAATCCACCGGAGAGGCTAGACACTCACTCTTCTGGAGACAGAACCTCATTACACATTCTGGAGAAGATCGATGGTACAACTTCTACACCCTCTGGTCCATGAAGAAGAACCGTCACATGATCAAGATGAGTCCTAACAGTCGTATAGGACACTTCGAAGAAGTCATTATTTATATTTGGCGTGTCTTTGGAATCATTAATCCTTCCTGTCTTAGCAGCGGGAATATCTCCGGGTGACATCTTATAAAAAAAATTACGCTCCTAATTACTGTTGGGTGGCTACATGTTTAAAATAGAAAAGAGCACCTACCTTGAGTTCTCCTTGCTCGCATTGATGGTGATCATAATTATTGGAGATTACTTTGTTTCCGTTGACGCTCTCTCTACCGCCGCTAAGAAAGAAGGTCATTCACACTGAGCTAAATATTTAAGTTTGATCAATTACTCGTGGATATTACACTCACATCCAAAATACGAAGACGAGATGAACTTACCTTGATGCTGGTTGGCGTACAAGAAGATGGGGGAGAACCCGGTTGAGCTCAAAGGCCTTGACCGGATATGTTGGCTTTCTTTTCCTAACATTGATGTTCGATGAGCGGTAATTTGTTAGCAACCCCTGATTGATAGCTGCTTCACCAGTACAAATTCCAAGGAAGTTCAAACCAACTGATATCTCTCCGGTAACATCTACCTACTTTATCTTATTAATTTTGTTTTCGTCTGTCATCATCTAGTGCTTACCCCGCAATAATGTCACTATTATGTGCTAAGCAGGGGACTTAATGTTGATGGTGGATTTTAGTTTATGGCGAAAACTGTAAAAGTCTGTCTAACTGAGCCGGTGTCAGAAATAGTAGACCTTGATATGTTCATATTCCGCAAGGAGTCTGAAGAATGTATTAAAATCTGGTGAATGCCTATGTCGTTCTTCATATTGTATTGAAACTCAATCTCCTAGATGAATTATTCACTAGTGTAGAGCCTAATGAGTATTTAATCTCTCGCCTGCATTATTCACTAATGTGTGGTTTGCTGAGTATTTTTTTCCTATGCTATGTTCCCCAGCTAAACTCTTAATATTGACATGACATGACAATTAATGTTCACTCACGGCTGAGTAGCATGAATCTCCTGAAGTGTCGGGATTAAGATCTGCATGAAAGTACTTATTCGGAAGCGCGTTGTGTTGCTCTCTGAGAATAAAATTAGTGATGTGGTGCCAACACACAGAAATCATCGATTTGGTGCCAACACATAGAAATCATCAAATTTGATTAATATTGTGACTGCTCACAAAATTCAATTTTTTTAAGCTAATTTTACCAACTTACAAAAATTACGTTTTTGCGGCCTGCGCAATATCTCGAACCATATTGGTCGAGACTAAACCTAGGCAAGCTAGGAGATTGATCCACCATGGACTAGTAGGAGCAAAATCCTACAAAAGTTGAAAAACAAGAAATAAAGTGGAATTGCGACAGGTAAAGGCAGCAACAAAAGGGACGTGTCCGCACCACTTCGCCGGCCGGTTCACCCTAGCTGGCATCGCCGTACCATCGGCCGGCCATTCCCGTATTGCTTCCTGCCCCCTCTTTCCCATCGACCAATCAAAACGCTCTAAATGTGCACCCTACAATTTTAATTAAAGTCGAAAGTTGGTTGGTCGACACACCTAATTCCTTAAGGAATTGAATATAGGCTGCCCATGTCAGTCTTAAAACAGTTACGGTCGCACGATTTGGCCGGCCAATTTAACAAGCTTGGCCTCCTCCCAACGTGACCAAACAAGCTTCATGGTGTTCAACGGCGGGCCCACTACTATTCCAACCAATCGGAATTCTCCTAACTCGCCAGCAACAACCCTAATTGCTGGCCAAAAAGTAGACTAGTTGCGTTGTTGAACAAAGGGTTTCACGAGTTAAGACTAGCCATGGCAGTCTCAAATTCATCGCGGCTTTCCAACTTAGCCAGCCTAGTTGGATGGCTTAGATTTCGTTTTGAGTGATCAATGAAGTGTCGGTATGCTCACCGGCGGGTTTCCTTCAGCCCTGGATAATCGAATTGCTCGCATCCAGCAACTAGCGCTTCCAATCGTTATCCCAAAGTAGGTTGGCCACACGGCCTCAAAACCTCAAGGTCGACCAACGACAGTATATAACTACCACAAAGAAAGCTCGGTCGTCCAACTTCGCTAGCCGAATCGA
This sequence comes from Papaver somniferum, assembly GCF_003573695.1. Classification (NCBI taxonomy): domain Eukaryota; kingdom Viridiplantae; phylum Streptophyta; class Magnoliopsida; order Ranunculales; family Papaveraceae; genus Papaver; species Papaver somniferum. The sequence continues at coordinate 47,909,748 of NC_039365.1, forward strand.
CCGGCCAAGATATCATTTCAAGAAACTGGCAAGGCGCGGTCATATTCACGGGCGGTTCAACTAGCCCGACCAATCGTATTGCTTCAAATAAGCCAGTAATGCCACAAACCGATCAGTCAAAGTGTGCCGGCCACGCGGATTTAGAAACCTTGAATTGAATCAACGACAATATACAACTGTCGTAAATCATCTCAGCCATCCAACTTGGCTAGCCAAATTGACCGACTTAGATTTAATTTTGGGCGACCAATAAGGTGCCATCGTACTCATCGGCCGCCACTCTTCTATGAGAGCCGATCAGCCTTCCCTCAGCTTGCCCAAGCGGCCCCTGGCAGCTGCTCGAAGATGGCTGGCCGCGCTCCTTTTAAGACACTAGGTTCCGCGACCAACCAAGACGGGCCCTATACAACAATGCTTCATGAGCATCTTTTATTTTGAGCTGCTTGCTTAAAAGATATGCATTACATGCATCGATTACAAGCAATATTCAATAAATATCGGTTTCATGAATAACCTATTTATTCAACTTGCATGCTATTTCTTGCGGCAAGTCTCACAAATGGACTTGTCACATATAACTACCCGCCGCCTAGTTTGCGTGTGATTGGTCCGAATAATTAGGTATTGCAGGCAAAACCCACTCAGCAGCGTGCTGCGCATTTTTCTACAAAATACTCGAGATATCAAACATGTCATAAACTGGGGGATGTTCATCAGGGAATCTGTCTGGCGATTTACAGCGTGCGGCGTGCAACACTCCTATTATGAGAAAGTTTCAGGAAAGGCGAACAATTAGTGGCAGCAGAGAAGTAATGGGTGTAACCGACCGTTCTTCCCTTCATAGTAGGGACGTGGTTTTCAACATTTTACACGGTCCCCACTTCTCCATCACTCAACTACTTCCACTTCCTATGAGATCAGGGTGCATTCAACTATGACTTGTATAAATAGGTTTTCAACCTATTTCAATCGACAAAGATTATCAACACAAGTATCCAGAAAATACCAAGAACTTATAACTTACATTCCGCAAGAAAGTTCCACATGATGATACAAGTCATAAAACAACCACACCTTCATAATTCAACATTCTGATCTCAACACCTTCTTTGCTTCCCTCCCTAAGATCAACCCTTCTCATTCGTTTTTTGACCGAAGTAAGACTGGGACGACCATTTCTTGGGTTAGGCTAGAATTATACAGATTGATCTCTCGAATCTAAAGTACTCATATGCAGCACATTTGTTTAGGGTTTAGATTCGTTTCTCGGCGGCACACCCAATTTACCTTTCCCAACATAATCAGTTTTTTACCCCAAATCACATATCAACCTTATTCATCTTAACCATATCTAGTTCAAATGACTCAAATGAAACTAGTTAAAGAGTTATTCAATTGCTATATTCTCATAGAAGTATAGAACACAATTAAAGCAAAATTGATTCAATTCACTCGGATCAATTCGTGAACACTTTATAGCCACGGTTTGTGAAGAATGCATTCCTTATTATATAAATATATTTGTTCATGTCATACCCTCCTTCAACTCCCTTCTCTAAGGAACCATTTTACTTTTACTATTTTTACATTAACTCTCTTTGTGCCACTTATATAAGCGGAAAATGCACAATCTCTAAGATTAATTATTTTTTTTGGTTTCATAAATATCCATTATCTTTCCTGTTTTTCTCTTATCATATTTCCAATGCTAGAAATATTCTCTCACTTGTAGTGATATCAATGTATATTAAATAAGGGTAAAATGTGTAAAAACTCATCTTGAAATTGGATCGCATATCTAATGGGACAACCAAAATCTACAACTCCGCCTATATATATGGTACTCCCTCTGTACCACATATATAAGTGGAGAGACCAATTCTCTTAGATTAAGAAAATTACCTTGAATTCATCATTTTTCATGTTTTTTCTTGTTTTACCCTTTGTCTTATTACTAACACAATTTTCTATGTACAATAAATAAGGGTATTTGTGGGAAAATTAATCTTGAAAATAGGACTCCGCCTATCTATTGGTACAAAGAAAATTCAAAATTCCGCCTATATAATAGGTACGAAGGGAGGGAGTAGTAAATATTGGGAGTCTGTAATAGTTATGTGGGTGCAAATGACGGTACTCCCTCTATTTAATGACAACCCCAAATTTAAAACACTAACCATTTTGGCGTTGTATTTTTCCGCATACAACCATGTTTTTCATGCATCACATGTATTATTCACTACCAGTATGGTCAGACACATTTTGCATTCCTAGATCTGTAGCAAAATCATAATTTGCATGAACGTGCTTCCATTAGGAACTTTTATATATGTTACCACATTGGGAACTCAAATAACGGTTGCTTATAGTTTAAGAATGCAAATATCCATTTGAAAATTCACCCCTACATTTCAAAGAGTGCGGCATTCGCCGTACAATGCAGTGCTCTCACCTTGTTTTCATTTTATAGAAGGTTTAAAAATTATCGCGAGTAAATATTGGATATTTTGTAACCACGGTGATGACTCTTTTATCCACAACCGTATGAGTGAGTCATGGACATGAAAGGATTCCATAACCGTTATGCCGGGGTTTAACGCAAATATTAAGGATTTTTTTTTTGGGTTCGAAAATTCAGCGACTCTATGATCCTACCGAATCGATTTTCTTGTTGGAAACGACAATTTGCAATTTGCAATGAAATTCAAAGCATGCTGTATCTAATGATTATAATATAAGAATTCAATGTTCTGGAAGCACTAATTTAGTGGTTCCTTTGGATAATCAACATTTAACAAATAATAGTTATTTGCAGCTGGATGTCGACTTAAAGTAGTACCCAAGGAGGAACCCAGAACATTTTTTAAAAATAAAACACAACAAAATTTGGGATTACCACTGTTATCAAACATCTTGTAGATCTAAAATGGCACTATCAAGGATGATTAAGCCGACACAAATGCATCACAGAAGAATAAGTTGTTTAATCAACATTTACTACATCAACGTGTTAATCTAAAATAAGAAACTCTACTGCAACTTGCACCCAAGGCTCTATCATCCAATGCTAAACCGTCTCATAAATTTCAAATGATTGAATGACTCATTAGCTCCCGCCAGACGTCATCAAAACTATGTGTTAAACGAAACAATGGTCGTTGTCCTAAATAATTCTGAAGTGATGAGATGGATATTCATGACGATGAAGCTTTGGGTAATATTTGGATTTGCATTAAAGGAATACTTAACAATCTGATAATCAAGCTTGACATTTATAATCTTCCAGAAATCCGCAAGGGGCCTCTCCCGTGTCTGTTCCAATGACATGCGCATTAATCTTACAAACGACGTATTAACCCGAGCACACACAGTTCGCTAGAGCGCAAAGAAAGCAATTCGGATGGGTGTTCTAAGGGTTGTACCTTTGACAGGAAAACCATATGGGCGGCCAATAATCATCTGAACGATGGAGTCAAATTCTCCAAATATAGCAGTTGCGTCGTTGTGGTCTATGACTTCAAAGTGAATCAGATACCTTGTACAGACATTATTTCTGTTTTTGAGCAGGAGACGTATAGCAGCAGGAGTACTGGTCACCAAAGAACATAGTGGCATGGTCTTTTCTCAGTTTGCTCTAGACTTGCGAAAATAATGTGAACAGTTTGGAAATTATCGTGAGCTTTATATAGGCTAAACCCTTAGTATCATGAAAGCCTAAAAGATTTTTAGGAGTAAATTCTGGAAATCTGGGCTTAGGGTTTGAATGATTATCGCTATCAAACGGTAATTTGTAACGGCTTTGGTATTGAAATTAAATTTGATATTGAAATTGAATTTTAACCCCTGGAAGATGATTTGAGGGTGGTTTTCAAATGGTAATCTGTAACATCTTTGGTATTGAAACTGAATTTGATATTGAAAATGAATATTAACCCCTGAAAGATGATATTTAGGGATCATCATTAACACAAAGGAAAAAAATATATTTTCTCTTGACGATGATATTTAGGGATCCATCATTAACACAAAGGAAAAAAATTTATTTTAGGAAAAAAATTTATTTGTTAACATTTTTCATAAATTGCCTAAATCGTAACCCTCCATTAAATGACAATTAATTGTATATTATTTGTCAAAATTGAATATCCTAAACCAAAATAACTTCTCGATCTGGAACGTTCTTTATGTGTCCAAACTATAGAGAGTCATCGATGTAGTAAAGCACCATTGTTCCTAAATTGTATATCCCAAACTACAAAAACTGATCGATCTGGACCGCTCTTTATGTGTCCCAACTGTAGATGACCGTCGATGTAGGAAAACACCATTGTCCCTTATAATATACTAGGATATGACCCGTTCGTCGATTAGGTTCATAAGCTGATAGGTGATGGTTGGTATTGAGTAACTATAAAGATTGTCCCTTATCACCTAAGTAACTATAGGTGATAGTTGATAGGTTCAGTAACTGTAAAGATTGTGCCTTATAATATAATATAATATCCGAACCTAATCGACGAATGGGTTCAGATTTGTCCTCACAAGAGATAAATCTAGGGATATAATCGTTTTTCATAAGTGATGGTTGTGATTAGGATTAGAAATGCATCCGATGGACAACATTTATCATGTCATTAAAGTTCCATAATTCTTCATAATAAATACTCTATTAATTTTTCATGACAATATTTTATTAAATGTCAAATTAAAAATGATAGTATATAAATTATTCTCCTAATGATGATAATAAATATATTTTTATACTTAAGATTAGCTTGGTGTTGTTGCGAGATTTACAAAACTGTTTTCCCGATATACGTTACTGTGCCGAGCTATGTAAAAAAAGCAATTGAATGATTTCCGATGTACGTTACTATACCGAGCTCTGTAAAAAAAAAGGCAACTGAATGGTTGCAAATTATAAACTAAAGGTAAAACTTATTTTAGTGGGAAAATATCAGGTTCAACTATAATTAGTGAGAAAATGACAAAAGCAGACATATCTATTAAAATTGATTATTCTATTTTAATGTGCTTAAAATAAGTAATTTTTTCTACTATTAGAGTACATATATGTAATATTAAATTTACTAATTAGTATTATTACTAAAAAATATTATTTTTCTTAACCACTTTTTAAAAATCAATAATTGCTTAATATTTATTGCTGATAAATTAAAGTATATTTCAGTGATAGTTTGAAAATAAAAAATAATAATTTTCAAAGTTTAAAGAATAAAATATAACGAATACAAATTGGTGATGTATAGATTCAAGGATAATTTTTGTCAGTTATAAAAAAAGGATAGAATTGGAAAATAAAATATGAAATTAGGGTGAACTATACCATTTGCTTTTGAAATTGATAGATTTTGAAAGTTTTTTGCATAAAAAACACTTATAAGCAGTATCAAACTTAGTTAGATTGGCTAATAATTATATAAGTGGGTCATAGTGACGGTGGCAAATATTGGTGCCTGTGAGTAATTTTGCACCGTCTCACGTATTTCTTGATAAATGGTTTAATGTTATTTTTATTCAATGATGATGGATAAAAAAGTTTATTGTTAGTAGAGTGTATTATTATTAGGTTAAGTATTTAACGATTTGACTTACTAACTAATCATTGTTTTATTAGTTTTATGCAACGAATAACCTCACATTTGGAAGCGTAATGTCGTAGAATGTAATGGCATGACCCTCTTCCGATAATGTCCTAACTTAGCCACTGCGATCATCTGAAGGTATGGGGTTTTCAATGGTCACCGCTACGGTCATTCAGCAGCAGCTTCTAAGGAGGTCACCTATCCCAGGATTACTCAATACCGAGCATGCTTAATTATAAAGATTTTTCTCCAACTATGAAACCAATTATTTTGAAAAGGTCTCGGTATTAGGAAAAGACAAACCATTACTTATATTCCATTTGACGAATCCTAACTGCCGAGTCGGAGTACTATAATAACGCCAACTTAATTTGGAGTCGTCCTCGGCTCCGGAATATATTCAATCCTTGACTCTGGCATTTTTTTCTCACTAACGAGACCCTTTCCCGACACAATCCGTCAAGCATACTCTTTCACCCTCGACAGGTAACCCATGGTCGACTCTAATACCATTTGTAAAGACCTGATCCTCCGCCAATATTGTCCCCACTTGGTCACTGCAGTTGGGATTTTCAACGGACACTGATGCGGTCATCCATCAGCAGTTTTCTGTGAGGTAGCCATCACTAGATTACTCTCGCCCAAGAACGCATAAATGCAGTGCTTTTTACTGGATCCAACTATGTTGAAAAGTGCACAGTGTTACGAAAGGACAAGCCATTACCTATATTCCATTCGGTGAACTCTTCCTGCCGAATTGAGTTACGTACATAATATATCTGGGAATTTTGAAAAACTAGAAGTACATCGTATGTGAGTAAAATGGTTGCCATCGGAAATGACTTAACATTTTAAAATATAATAACTTAAGTGAATGAATTAGATTTTCATTATGTCATTGAAATAGTAAGAACATACAATACATTATGTATTGTAGATTCAATTATGAGTTTTGTTCTTTTCGGACTATTCTTAAAGGGGAAAAAAGCAACAAGGATCCGAACACTGTTAATATCTACACAATTATTCTTGAGACGAATGAGTTCAGATGTCGCAATTTTGTTACATCTTACATAGTTTAATGTTCTGGTTCCGCTCGGTTGTTGGAGTATGTGGCGCGATAAACCACATATGTATAGCTAGGGATAGTCCCTCATGGAATAAAGAGGAATACATCTGGATCTTAATAATCTTGGACATCTCCATACTGAACATCGAGGCCTTTTAGTTAAAAACCTCACACCTCATATCCCAAGGTGGTCAAGTGGGGTTCAGGGTTATGTGGTCGGGACCTGAGTAGTGTCTGATGGTCCGTGAAGACCCTAACAATCGGTATCATAGCCCTTGGTTGGGTCTACTATTCGAATGCAAAAGTGGTTGTGGATGTCACCCGATTTATGGAGCAAATGGAGTAAGATTTAAGGTGGAGCAGGAAAGGACCAAAGTTGAACTGGCGCTCAAGGTGGAGTTAGTGTCTCACCCATTAACTTAGGTGGAGCAGGGTTCTATATTGACAAGGCAATGCTCAAGTTTGAACTGTCGCTCAAGGTGGAGTAATGTCTCACACATTAACTCTCAAGTGGAGCAGGATTTTAGGTGGGCAAGGAAATGCTCAAGGTAGAGTTAGTACTTTCCTTCTCATTAACTCGAGGTGGAGTAGGATTCCAGGGTGCATAGTGACAATAATCATTATCGATGGGTAACATATACAGATGGTAATCATGCGGCGGAGTCTGATTGGACTGGTAAAGTTGTTTAATCTCACCAAGGTAGAGGTTGTTGGAGTATATGGCGCGATAAACCACATATACATAGCTAGGGAAAGTCCCACATGGAAGAAAGAGGAGTACGTATGGATCTTAATAAGCTTGGGCATCTCCTTACGTAGCACCAATGCCTTTTATATTAAAACCGCACACCTGTTATCCCAAGGTGGTCAAGTAGGGATAGCAGCGGTGCTATGTGGTCGGGACCATAGTAGGTTCCTATGGTCCATGAAGATCCTAACATCGTTCACTAAAATAAGGAAGATGCATAAATGTAATACTATTTCAGCGGATCGATAAGATATCTTTGTAAACTAAAAAACACATCAAATAATATTTTTATGGGGGGACAAAATATATAAAAATTAATTCTGATATAATTTCATGGCTGGCTTGAAGATGCAACTCGAGAAAGGAGAGGCATAATATGAGAGAATGTCAAGGCGGAAAATGCTAGAAATGATATATGGAGTGAAGAATAAAAATATCTATCGGGTTTCCTTTACTTTTGTAATGATAAGAAGGGTAAACTTAATATTAATAAATATTATATTTAATATTCATATGTCGGAAAATGCATAACTAAATAAAAAGTATTCCCGTGCCGTTACGGCACGGGTTAAGCCCTAGGATATGACCCGTGCCGTGACAACACGGGATTTAATTTGTTCTCGGTGTTGCTGAACGATTGTTTCTTATCGTATTTCGACATATGTCCTGTTAAATCTAACTCCAGTGTTATTACATTGTGTCATTTTTTCCTAGATGAAGCATACTTAATTAAATCTGTTTTTCAATGCATATTTTTAAACTAATAATTAACCAAAAATATGTAAAGCTCTAATAAATGGCGGAATTGTGGAATTTTACGTAAATATTTGTAAAATATGGAACATTAAAATTGAACGACAATAATTTTTACATGACTACTACCCCATACTATTCCAATACGTTACAAAGTTCTTTGAAACTTTGGAACAGAAGTTCTAAAATTGTATACATGGAGAAAAAGAATATAATTAAGAAGTGATGCATATGCTGGTGTTCATGTTCCCAACATCCAACATGTCGCGGTTCCATACACGCTTTTTCAATTTCGCCTATGCATACAAAAATATAGGATTAACATCCAACTTACTTCAGAAATCAAAGGGAATACATGTATACACACCATTTTGTACATAACCTTGAAAGGAACATTAATGCTTGATGACTACATGAGGCCAAATTTAACCTATGTCTAACCAACTATTTAAGATAACCCATTCCATACATAGAATGATTGCCGATATCTGTATAAGTGGATTGTTGTTAGGAAAATCTTTCATCGAGATCAACATGCCAACGATCAAACGGAAAAAATTATTTGCAAAAGCATGAGTTCCAATAGTTCACCTGTATAAATTGAGAAAAATATCAGTTCCACATTATATTAAAAAGACATGAAATTTAATAGCTTATTTAAAAGAGTAGCTTGATGTGAGACTGCTGCAACGACCAAATGTAAGAGAAAGTAATTTTTAATATAAGATGGTAGTGTTGTTGGTGTTCCAAACTGTCTCCAGTTGCATATCCATATTCATTATGAAATAGTGTTACACATTAACTTTTATAAGGAAAGATTGTGCCTAAGGAAATTCTTCATGGCTATCGTACAGGCTTTCTAATTTGTTACAATATCAAAATAAATTACTCTACATAATTGATTTCAAATGACTAATCTATAAGAAAGTGACACACTAACTCAACATGATCTTATCCCGATTGAATCATAGAAACTTCAGAATAAAAAAAAGATAGGGAACTAAGTACGATATTGGAAAGATATGTAACATTTATTTATAGTCTCATTAATTAACACGACACATGTCACCATCTATTTTTTTTCATCCATCATTTTACCGTGAACATAAATCATCAAGCAACTGATTACTGATTTTATTCCCTAACAAAATTGAATTTTTATTGAACCAACCGACGTTCGGCACCACAATCACAATTCATATTCTATGTTGCTATTGGACACTACCAACATATTTTTCATAAAATATTTTCTAGCTTTTCCTTGTTCAGCGAATTCCCAACAAACAGATTTCACAGACTGATATCGGTATAATTATCAGGTAACATACTAATAACACAAACTCTGACTTTCAGTTATCCTGTCAAAATTGAAACATAGAGACTGTTGCAAGAACGAATGTGTTGGTGTTAGATCTCTAATAACAAAATATCTTATTTCGAAGTACATGCATAGAGAGTTAAAAGAGCCAAATGATATAAGAAAACTTACAATTCTACAACCTCTTTGTTCCTGTCAACATCTGTAGACCTTCTGTCAAAGCATTCACATAATTGATAATTTACATTTTCTCCAACCTCTGTGGTGTTATACAAAACTGAGATTAAAACTTATTGAGAATTGTACGAACTGAACATATAGTAGGTCCCTGGAAAAAATACTGAACTTTTATACTTCATCCAAGCTCAAATATTGGTATGAAGGGTCCAAAAGTAGCTTGTAGTGAGACCAACAGTACAAAAACGCGAATAAACCTTTCACCCGACCTTATATATATCTGGAAAACGAATATGATCTTGCGCAAACCCCCTAAATAACATGTTAATAATAACGATATCCTATATTATACTTCGTGAACATTGCTACAATGGACTCTAGCAGTGCTAAATTCATCCAGAATTAATACGTAATGAAAAGATTTTTACCAAACCTTAATGTATATAATCAAATATTGGTATTTACTTCGACAGAGAAAACCAACCTGTGCCCCTTCTCCCTTGCTTTAGGTGGTATTTCATCTCCGAAAAAGTTTCGATAAACCTGCAAATTTGAAAAATTGGAACGATAATAGAGCAAAATGCAAAAGCAATATTTTAAAATATTTTATAAACTAACCTAAAATTCAGAAATTAATTAGACTGCTAATAGATCTAACTCAAGTAAAAAAAGGACTAAAATCATCACATACCCACCAGAACAACAAATACAACAAAATAAAAACAGCCAAAAGACTCCAACTTACCAATACAACAAAAATGGACCAAAGATTGTAAATCCAAGAGTGCCAAAGTAAACGAAGGACAACAAAGTAAGACTAATTTATAAATGTTTGAAACGTCATTTTTGTTAAATCAAAATAAGAAAATCAAAGAACCTAATCTACCAGTTGGATCGCCTCTATAATTATTCACATTATAATATAATACCTTAAAATGATTTGTGCAATTGGATACAGAAAATGTCTATTTATCGGTATTTGGTTCGTAGAATCAACTTCGATTTGACCATATTCGAAGTCTACAAAAAGTGAAAATTTTTGGGTTAGCTAAAGCCGGCAAGATTGCTATAAACAAAAAAAGAAGTACGATGAACTAAAAGCTAATTCAACCGGTAGTGCTCACGGCAAATCGGTAAATACTTTAAGGCACAAAAGAGTTTGAAGACATGAACCGCTATCGCGGCCTGCCACAAATGTAGATTATACTCAAAATTGGGAGGAAGAGTTTGCTACGCGAGTATCGTTACTACTCCATCATTAGTCCAAGGTCATGTGTCGGGGCATCAAGAGCGGTCTGAGAGTTATTATAGAATGAGAGGTGGATTTTCATACTTAAAGGTTGTTTATGAAGGTCTACCCCTGTAGTATCCCTGACGTGCGTTTTATATTGTGAAGCCTAGAAAACACAACAACAAAATTATGATAGTATTGGTCGAAATGTGGTGGCCGAAGATGCACACGTCCCATTTTATGGATTTTGAAATAGGTAAGTTTTTTTAACTTAACTTAAATTTAAATTTTTAAATAATTATTAAATAATCAAAAAAATTAATTGTAGTTGATATTATTCTTGTAATAGGAATTATACCCCTTGATTTGTATTTCATTTGTGGGATCCCAAGTGGAGTGGGATATCATATACCATTCAACCAAAACGAATGGATGTCAAATAATAAATGGAAGACGCTTCATCCCTCGTTTATAGAAGCACGTATACGTGAAGATCATAAATATTTGAAAGGAGGTGGACTATTATGTTCAGCGTTGAAGCGTTTTCTTAACCAAAATGGAAACTCAACAAATGTAGATGACTACTCTGAACTCGAAAGGGTGTTTATCTTATGGTTACTTGAAGTTCTTTCCAAACTCAACTAATGTTTTTCATATTGGTTGCTTGAAGCATTAGAATATCTTGACAAAGAACCAGATTATCATTGGGGTTATGCAATTTTAACAACAATGTACTGTAGGCTGGATCAAGCATCCATAGGTATAGCTAACTTCACTAGTTTCTAGGGCATGTAAATATCCAAATTATTATTTTTAAATTTAAAGAATTTTTATGAACAAATGTAGATTAAGTCAAAAAATTATTGAGTAATATACAGTATCGGTGGTATACATACTTCCGTGTTGGTAAACCAATTCTTAAAGATAATACCTATAGATTTCCAATCATGGACATGTACCTCACGACCAACTGGGAGAAGGACACTGAGAGAGATGACTCGGTTTCCATTTTTGTTCAGAGATATCAACAGATGACTCGGAGGGGATATTATTGTTCACCCTTACATTAATTTTCATGATTATCGTCGTAATGATGTACAATGTATTCTTGATTATCCTCTCTGTAGAGTTGTGTTTTACATTCCAGAAATGGATAGAGCCAGGGTTGTCAATGGGTCCAGATCCTTGCGGGTATCATAGGACCCAGACTCGGATCCTATTATTTAAGTCGGTTCTGGGTCCGGTTGCTAATTTTGTGGACCCAGAACCGTACCCTATAAAAAAAACAGGTAATTCTCGGGTCCGGGTAATTGTAGGGTATGATGAAATTCTTACGAAAATTAGGATTGTTACACTTAAATAAAGGCAAAAACTAGGTTACCTTGAAACTTCTGAGAGGTCTCAATGAGCCAATTAAGTCCATCAAATTAATAATATGATTTCAGGTGATTTTTCTCTGTTGTGGTTAAAAGCTGAACAAAGCTCTCTTCTTAGAGCTTATGGCCCCACCTAGAGCTGCACATGGGCCGGTTCGGACCGGGTTTTTGTGGGAACCGGTACCTGTACACGGAGTTGACCGGTTCTTCAATTTGAGGACCTGTACCTGTACCTGGACCTGGACTTGTACCTGTCCCGGTAAGACCGGTCCGGTTCCACTCCGGTACCGGTTTTTTACCTGAATTTTAACACACACAGTAAAGTAACAACCTAAGACTAAGAGTCTAAGACTAAGTTCAACATTACAAAGTTCAAAATAACAAAGGTTTAAAACATCACAGAATAATAAGTGTATCACACTTTAAGTTCAAAGTTCAACATTAAAACATAGTACTAAAAACAACATTTCCATAAGTCTGCGACAAGAAATGAAAAGAAATCCTTGCAAAGGATGGGGGACTTCTCGAACAATTGGCACTGGCTGCACTGAGTCACTGACACGGAGTTTACATCAAGCTTCTTTTAGCAGAGAATCCCATATGGCTGCAACATGGAACAAAAAAGTAAAACAAGAAAGTAAGCAAGCAATACAAGAAAACTTGAAAAGTAAGTTCTATTAAATAGAAGAAAACCTAATATATTACCTGCCTCATCTTCAACAGCATCATCAGGTATATAGTCACATAGAAGATCAAGAGCAATGGGCTTTTGAAGAAAGATTTGTGTACAGAGCAATGCTTCGACTGTCCTTGTAGACATAGAAGCTCTCCATGGAGTCAGCACGCGCTTCCCGGTGCTAAAAGCTGATTCAGAGGCCACTGAAGACACAGGCATGGCTAATATATCTCTTGCCATGTATGAAAGTATCTTATACCTGCTTGCATTAGCCTGCCACCAAGCCAATATGTCAAAATGGTCAGGTTGACCTATTTCACGCATTCCACCTTCAATCACATCTGTCAAATACCTGTCGAGCTCAGTTGTTCTTGCCTCTTCAACACAACTTGGGGTGTCCCAATGTTGTTTCCTCCTTGATTGAATTCTAGCAAACAGACCAACAGATTGCACACTAACTGGATAAGCAACAGTATGAGCATCACTACTTGACCCCTCCTCATGAACTGAATACAAGGACTTATAATCTTCAAAGAGTTCCTCAAATTCTAATTTCACCTTTCTCATAACTCTTTGAACCTCCCATGTATTATTCTCATACAAACAATTAAGAGTAAATTCCAAACCCTTTTGTTTCTCTCTTGGATCTAACAGATGAGCAATAAACATTACAGAATTCATTGATTCATACACACCCCAATACTTATGGTACTTAGCACACATTAGACGAGACATACGAGCAATAAAAGGATCTGATGCTACATTGTTTCTAAATTCTACTAATTGTTCATTTATGAGTAACAATTGCCATAAGAACATATGAGTAGTGACTTGTATAGATGCAGAAAAGTTGACAGTAGCATCGAAGAATACCTTTAGACACTTCACAAGACCTCTAGCATATTTCCAATCTTCTTGATAAGGAGCATGTTGACGAGGAATCTTTTTCTTCTTATTCTGCTTTGCCTTGATCTTGCTTGTTGGATCCAACTCCTCAACCTCATCTTCCATAACCTCAACCTCTTCCTCTTCTTCCATATCCTCAAACACGTCTTCTATGAAAACATTACTAGCTATAGCTTCTTCAATATCAGCATCAGTAGGTAAAACAGATTCTTTTTCTTGCTCAAAGATAAACCTCTGTTGAAAGTCCTTATCAATCTGTGCTAACATTGCAAAAACTTTTTCATATTTTTCAGCAGCATCTAACATCAAGTAAGTGCTATTCCATCTAGTATACACATCTAAAATCAGAGATTTCTTACAATCTACCTTTGCTAGAGAAGCACATTGTTTAAATTTTTCGTGCCTAGAAGGAGAACTAAGAACGTATTTTACAACTGACCTTATTCTTCTAACTGATACATTAAAGAGCCTTACTGCATCTTTTATGACAAGAGCAAGAACATGGGCTGCACACCTCACCTAGAGAAAGAACAAAACAAAAAGTATACTGTCAAATTCAATGCTTAAAAATGCAGCAAAAAAATAAATATTTGACAAGAGCAAGAACATGGACTTACATGTAAATATTTGGCTCTAATTGGTGATCTTGTCCAGTCAATGACAACATTCTTCAAATGATCAATAGCTACTTTGTTGGCGCTGACATTGTCTAGAGTGACACCAAATACATCTTGTAGACCCCAATCCTTCAAACAATCCACCAGCTTCTCACCAATTGCATTACCAGTATGACCTTCAACTTGACAAAACATGAGTATTCTCTTTTGTAGTTTCCAGTTCTGATCAACATAGTGAACGGTTACACAAATATAATTATAATTATTTGGTGATGTCCATGTGTCTGTTGTCAAAGATACCCTCTGCTTAGATGTCAAGAAATAAGTTTTTAGGTTATTCTTCTCTTCTATATAGAGCTTCAAAACATCCCTATAAATTGTCATACGCCCTGGAACCTTGAACCTAGGCTCTGCCACCTGCATCATTGCCACAAAGCCTGACCCTTCTACTGCTCTAAAAGCTATTTCATCCTTAATTATCCACTCAACAAGAGCCCTTCTTAACCTATCATAACTGTAAGTACATGACACAAGTTTACCATCTTCACCTGGCTTTGGGGGTGGCATCAACAGAGTTTGTTGTCCTTTTTCTACCTTCTTGTTAGGATTCTTTGCACATCTATTCAAATGCTTCCGTAATCCAGAAGTGCCATGTACATCATTGTCAGCAGCATATAATCCCTTGCAATGATGACATTGAGCTTGAGTGTCACTTACCCTTGTCATCTCCAACCAAACTCCAGATCTCACTTTGCCATACTTCTTTTTGCTTGCACTAACTTCAGTTGTACTTGTTGGTGTAGTTTCAGTTCAGCTTCATTTGTGTGAGATGAAGCTTGAGAGGATGATCCAACTTCTGCTCCAATAGTTGTACTTGTATTTGGAGTAGTCATCTAACAAACATTAAACAGTAATAGCAGACATTGGTCAGGTGTTCTAAGTGCATTAAACATTAAACTGTCAATGATTCAATGTCATCTAACAAATATTAAACAATAATAAAACATTAAAAATAAGCAGTAATAAAATAGGCATTGGTCATAAATATTAAGCAATAATAAACATTTCTGCAATGACTCAGGGAGCAGACATTGGTCAACAATAATTGTAAGCAATTCAGTTAAGAAACACTGGGATTAGGAAGCATTATGACCCTTAGTTCTCTTGTGTGAGAAATTCTAATGCTCAATGTTTCATTGTGCCGTATGATACTGCATTCACGCATAGCACAGTGGACCCAAAAAGAATAATCTTTGACATTTCTGCAATGATAATAATGTAGCAAAGTGGACCCTAAAAGAATATGGATATTGTACAGTACACCCATGCACATGTGTTTTTGGTATTTTAATACATCACATTACTGTTTACATCAAAAATACGACATGATTTCACCAACTCATCTACAAATTAATGCCACCAGTTGATGTTCTCGACAAAAGTGAAAGAAAAAAGAAAAAAAAAAGTTTATTATGGTCTTACACTAACAGGAGCAATGCCATCAGCATCATTGGAATCATCTGGTGCTTTGCGCTTCCCCATTTAGCACCTCAAAGGCCTACAAGGCTGCAACATATCAGTGATTCAGTGCAGGTAATTAACAAGACAACAAGATAGAGAAACGAGAAAGGTTTTCAATCAAAGCATCTTACAAGAAACTATATGAGAAACATTACAACATTAAGTCTACTGTCAGTGATCAAACGCCAAACAAACATTAGGTTCTACACACTGATTTCTCATGATTCTATATTTTGATTTTGAATGGTAATATTTGCTAATATGTTCAATCCAAACCTAAGTTCTATCCAAACCTAATTACAAAGACTAATTCATACAAACCCCTTCAACTGAATCCAAATCATTCACCACCCAAATCCATATCAACAGAACAACTTTATCAATTGTATTTACCAATACTAGATCTATTTCTACATAAGAACACCAACAGCAACACCCAATTCATCTTCCTCCCAAAACAATCCAATTAATTCTTAAATACAACCTAAAACCCTAGTTTCTAATTCTCCTATGCAGAACCTTAAACTATCAACCCAAATTCAATCCTAACCAATTCATCTTCTTCATCTGTGGATTCCAAAACAGTCACCCTTATTCATACGAACCCTAATTTTTGGGTTTTTGGGAAAAACAGGGGAAAACCCTAACTTTCTACAAACTCAAAAATTAAACCTCATGCAAAACTCTAACTAAAAATTTACAGAAGACTCATCTTTAATCTATCAGCACAAATCAACTTCAAGGAAAGAAATCAATCAATTCAGAAACCTAAATAATCTTACCCTTTTCTACTTCTTTCAGAACTCAAACAACAGCATCAGCGTCACTGCGTCAGTGCGTCACCTTATTCGTTAAGCTTATTAAGAATCTTTGTTTACTTTGTAGAAGAATCAGTAAACAAGAACCAAAGAAGATTCAGAAGAAAAACAAGGAAAGCAAATTTCTAAATTGAGAAAAAAAAAGAGAAAAAAAATTGAGATTCAAGCCAGGAGTCCAGGACTAACCTTGAATCTGTGGGGGGTGAAAATTGATACGTATGAACAAAGAAATTTCACGATCTATGGTGCATGTTGTTCACTTGTTCTTGTTCTCTTCTTCAGACTCTTCAGTGAAGGAGGAGTTCAGATCGGGAAAAACGAAAAAAAATAAAATGATATACCCTATGTTTGAAGATGAGACTAAACCTACAAGGGATGGCTAGGATGTAATATCCTAAAAAATATCAATGGCTCTAATTTACCGGGTATTTCGGTCCGGTACAGATCGGGAATAGGCCAGAACCAATACCTGTACCGGTCTGTTCCGGGTATCAACATTCAGAACCGGTACCTGTACTGGCTACTCCGGGTCTGGGTCGGTACAGGTCCGGGAATTATGGGTTTGGAGCGGGTCACCGGGTCTGGACCGGGTCTTGTGCAGCTCTAGCCCCACCGGGATATATTTCAGTCAATAAAAAACTTTTTGATTTTTCACACCACCAATATATTTCGTATTTCCACACCACTTCTCTACCGAACCACCGATTCTTTCTTTGTCTTTATTCTCGACCGCATCCACTTCTCTACCTATTTTTCTTTCATATAACCAAACCCTAATAATTGTTGTTTCTTTCATCTCTTTCTCCAGTCTCCTCGCATCCAGCATCCGCTCCTCTTCCTCTCATAAAACTATTTCTTCTGCTACCGTTTCTACTTATAAAATTTGAGGATTTTTTAAGTCGCGGATTTGAATTAACTAACCGGTGTTTTTGATTTGCAGATGAGGTTAACTAGCCAGTGTTTTTGATTTGCAGATGAGGTCTACCAGTTCGAACCAGGTAATGTTTTTTTAGCAGAACGAACCAGGAAATGTTTTGATTATTCGTTCTATGTTTTTGCATTCAAGTTAGAGTTTTGAATTTTACGTTGTTTTGGATTCTCAGACTGATTTTTAATTTTTGATACACTAGGGGTTGTCAGAATCAGAATGTATAATTAGGTATTTGATAATATCATGGTTTAAATGATTTTATTTGATATTCACTCCATGTTTTTGCATTCAAATTAGGGTTTCTTATTTTATGCTGTTTGATAGAAACAGTAACCAAGACGGTTAGCGCAGTCTAAAGGTATTAATGTTTCTTATGATTAAATTGCGATAGTAGAATCCAATAGAACCCAAAACAATTATGGAAATTAGATGTTTTTAATTGTTGAATTACAATTGATGTTCAATGACTTCGATCCCAAACAAACGGAAGAGATGGTTATAAACTAATGGTGCAGAAATGTGGTATCTTTTTTTTCCTTTTGGATTCTGATCAAATGTTAAAATAATCA
Source organism: Papaver somniferum (assembly GCF_003573695.1). NCBI lineage: Eukaryota > Viridiplantae > Streptophyta > Magnoliopsida > Ranunculales > Papaveraceae > Papaver > Papaver somniferum. Next base: position 47,928,064 of record NC_039365.1, read on the forward strand.
AATGATGCGTTGTTAAAAAAAAAAAACGAAGGTGATCTTGACCATATTTGTGATTCATATGGTCTACAGGTACACTATAGTAATCATGGGGTTCTGTTGTTAGACCTCCCTAATAACAACATGTGTGTTATTGGAGGCTATGACCCCTATTGATTATAGTTATATTTTAATTAGATAAATCTCTTTGGTCCTAGCAATAAGCTTTGAGCTTCTATGTTTCATTCTAATATATATGCTTTGTATGATTTGTTTGTTTAGCACAGTTATAGGAAAACGAAACTACTCCTGATGATAGCTAGGAACTTGATGAGACTCTCCACAGAGAGGTAAATGTTGTGAACATTTTATATGTGTCTATTAGGGCCTTCATTCATGAACCTGATTGTTGTCCCTTTGCTTAATAGGTGATGTGTGTGGAGGTTGGCGTCAGATTTATCACATGTGTTTCAATAGATGATGAATAGCCTACTTCTGAAAGGTATGATGAATACGCATTGAAGAAACATGTGTGTTTCTGGGCACACTAAAATGAATAGAAATTTATCCATCGATGTAAATTTAATTGGTGATAGATGAGTGGTTACTTATAACACTTTATATTGAATGTTGTAGATACAACAACATCAAGTAAATAATAAATTGAAATTTTTTCCAAGCAGGGTCATTTAAGCTCCACCTTCCTTCTGGATTGGTTATTGGTCAAGGTTAATTTTATAAATTTAACATTCTGAGAACTCAAAATAGAATTGGTGTTTGAAGGTCCACAGTTGCGTTAAAGTGTAGCTAAAGAAATTCATACTAAACACAAATATAACAGTATCTGTAGGTGTTGCGCAGGTTATATTGACGATACATGATGAGGACACATTCTATTCCAGACTCCAAGCAGTATCTGTCGCCGGTTGCTCAGGATGTGAAGCCACTAATGACGGGAATATAGCATCTGTGCAACAGTCGGGAAGCTTCAAAAGCAATGTCACTTGGAAATTTATAGTGGTCTAAGGTGTATCCATCACAAGGAGATGAAATTCAGCAATGACTGAATCATAACATCTGTGCAATAATGAGGCAGCTGCAAAGCCCGAGGACATTGTTAGCCTATACCATAAGAGGGAATCGAATTAGAGAATGATCTACAGATATGTCAAAATTCTTTATTCTGTAACAATCAGTAAATCCTCCAACTACATAAACATATGTTTAGCTTATTTTTACCAATTTGATCCCGTGCATCAGTTTAGTCAGCAGATGGAACAATCTGAGCCCGTGCAACGCACGGGCGCATCACCTAGTCATAAATAAAAACATTATAATCATTTAGTCTTTATATCTTCTTCGATGAGGGAACCAGTAACTACTACCTCCGTCCAAGGTCACATATTTCCATATACAAAATCATCGGCATCATCGTCAATTGCCTGCGAATCAAAAAATAAAAAGACCGCGCCGATCTTTCAATAGCATTCACTGATTCTATATTCTTTTTAAAATTAAGTTTCATATACTAACAACTGTTAACAGAACCTAAGGTTCACGTGAATTGCGACGGGTTTTCATAAATGAACAACACCATCTCCAACAAGTTTTCATCATTTTTAAAACATTTGATCATGCCCTTATCTTGTCTCCACCACTTGTAGACACGTAATTATTAATCTATCCTATCAATTAACAGCTAACTAACCTATTAGGGAAATCATACACATGTATACACATAATCCCTCATCGACCACGTGTCGAAAGAATCACACGTAGACAACACATGGCATAGGAATATCAAGATATGATGCCACGTTCCAACACCTAAGGGGAATGCATCATATCCATCTAATCATCAACAGATTGATCCGATGGCAGAAGATCAGGGAGCATCATATGAATAAGCCGCCATGGAACACCATAGAAGGCCCTAGATCCTACTTTACTCTATCCCGAGAAGGATCCAAGATCAAGGATGTAGATGGATTTCACTGACAAGGATGAGACAGCAGCAGCAGACAACTGTATGACGCGTGCGGACTGCCCAACCACCCGCAATAAATGCCTCGGACGTAGGATACGTGTCAATTATCCTATGGAGGAGCAAGATGAGACCCATCATTAAGCTATGTTACCGTTAAAGGCATCGGGAAACTATGAAGGTATTATCGGGCTCAACACATAAATCAAGACGATAAGAAACAATTGTCCCTAGAAGCGGGTCCTACACAAGAAGCCTATAAATACCCAACCCAACTCCACTAAGAGAGAAGGGGTCGACCAATTTTAGGAAGAAAGAATTATAGTCCGGGAAAGAGAGAAATTGTAAGAGTAAGTTTGAGTTTTATCAATAACTCTTATAGTATCGTTCCCTACTCAGAGTCACTCGACTACCCATTGTAATCTCATATAATACATAGTGAAAAACCAACCCCCGTGGACGTAGGCCTTAGTGCTGAACCACGTAAATCATTGTCTCATTTACATTCCGCATTTACAATCTTATAGTTTATCCATTATGCAACGTTTAACTCATCATAGATTCTTCTATGATGAGAGATGAGGACGAGCCCGAAGGCTCAGAGTCTCCTGTATAGTTATTATGTGCTGTTTTATATGTATTTCAATTATTCTTGTGATTTTATTTACATTACGAATATTGTTTGTGGACACGATGATACCATCGTTACATCTGTGTTCACAACACCAACAACGTAACATTCATAACCAAAATCATGATGTGCAATAACTTATCCTAAATATCCGATCTATTTTTTTTTGGGATCCACATAAAACTCCTATATATCAAATAATGAAAAGATATAATGAAGAAGTTAATTACAGTTGACCTTGGAGGAAAGATTAATCGTCAATTAAGAGACAGAAAGAGAGAACTCCGGTATGTTTTTGAGACTGATATATCATAAATGTAGACGGATATATTGTAAAAGTAATCATTTTCTAAATTATATATATTTTGTCGGGTACCCGAGAACCGCGGGTAGACCCTTTAAAGACCCGATAATAATCGGGTACCTAACGGGTCCACCCGTCGGGTATTAAAATTATTAATGGGTACAATATAATGACCCGGAACCAACTCGAATGTGCCGGTTCCGGTCCGGTTCCGGATAAATGGGTACCCATTGACATCCCTATAAAGGGGTTTGGTACCTGGGAGAAAGACTGATGTACCAGTTACGTGGAATTTATGCAATTGCAATTAACCCGTCACCACATATGCAAACCTCTGCATCAGATTTTGATCGGCTGAGAGTAGTGTCATGGGAGAGGTGTGAACTAAATAGACGGAGGGATATTGATGAAACGCAGTATGTTAACGGGTACAAGTCGATTGCAAAGACTGTAATTGGTATAAACAACATGCACATCTATGGGTTTGATTCCCCAGGGTTATCACGCCTGGTTTATAATGCAAGTTCTTACTACAATGTGATTATCCATGCTTTATGACTTACCCCACCACTGGTGCAAGTTCTTCATCACCTTCGTCAAATTTACCTGAAATCCATTAAGAGATGCCAAGTATTACTTCACAAGGTGAGCCAACCACGATCCTCATTGTTTTCCAAGTTATGGAATGTGATTGTCCTTACTACAATGTGGATGCCAGTAACGAAGAGTTGAACAGATAACTTAACGATATGTATTGGCTGAATCAGGAAATGGGGGCTATACACTTGAATATGTGTCGCAAATGGAAGACGAATACAATGTATTGATTGAGTCCAACTGTAAATGATGATGGGCGTTCACAGTATTTCGATTCTACCAGGAGCAACAGATCATGGCAGATCATGGCACGAGAATAATACAATGGTGGTAGAAACACAAGTACCGTACAGTACTTCACTACAAACTGTGCCAATATCTCAACCTCAGTAATTCATCCATATGCTAGGCGCATTGCATCATCGTTCTCGCCCTTCAACCCAAGTGATTTTTGCTATACTGTTACACCGGCACCATCACAACAAATATTTTATATGTTTGGAGGACCGAGTGCTTTTTAATCGCGCAATGTTCTTCAACCAGTTTTTTCCCCTTATACAAATTTATCAAATATGTTAGCAAGTGGGGATATCCCGGATCTTGGAGAATGACTGACTCTAGGCCCCGAAGATAACGATGAGCGAGATAATGATGAGCGACGTTAGAGAGATTGTGATTTTTAATTCTGCTGCATTTGTAATTCTAATTTTAATCAATTAAAAGTACGAAAACTTGTTTAAATGAAATTACATATGTTTAAAATTAAGCATTTTACATTAGCTTCACTGATGAGAAGTACTGGGTGGAACAATAACTACAAGGAAGGGGTTGAAATTGTTCAACATCTTAAGGATTTCGAAACAATTTTCGAAACGAAAAGCCATTTTTTCCATCTTCGCCATTCAATAAAGATCTTCTTACCATCTCAGCATCAGCTTCATCTCTCAGTCTATCTCATAGTTAAAGCTAGAAACTCACTTATTTCTTTCTTAATTATGCTAAAATGACTTTCCATGCCACACATAGCACGACGACTCGGATTACGGGTGTCACTGCAGAACCCTTTGTGAATAACCGCTCAGAAATTCACCCATGGATAGTTTTCTTAAGCAAGATGATTAAATACAAAAATATAGTTTCTGCAAATAGCTTCATCTTCTTCTACAGTATACAGAGCTTTCCGAACTAACACGGGCCGAGACATCTTTCGACAAATTTGTTGAATTGAAGAATTTTTTTAAGCTCAGAGAAGAAAGAGTAAAGAGATTTAGAATGTGTGAATTTGGAGATGAAATGAGGAGTATTTATAGAACTCAAAATTCTAGTCGTTGGATGATAAGATTTTTCAGACGTCCAGATTTTTCCGTTGGCGGTTTTGGGTCACACGCTGGAGGATTTACTAGAGTCGTTGGCATTTGTGGGAAAACCGCCAAGTTTTGGATCACATGCCAGCGTGTTTAGATCCACCACACAATTGTACATCAAGCGTGCGCCTAATCTACGACCGCACTAAACAAAACCTCAATTTTATAGGTTTGACCATTCGTTTTTCAAATTTGTTGAGTCCATAGTGGGAGCAAAATGAACAAATTAAAATTGTTCATTCCATAGGAACTGCTCTAAAATAATGTCCATATAAGATTATCCATGGATCCTCCCTCGTTATAAGTTGTAATTATTTTCTCTCAGTATTTTATATGTTTAGTGAAGTGAAGACTCTGTTAATTTCCTTCTTTAAGTGGTCCCCCAAACTTTTAATGATAAAAAGCTCCAAATAACTAAGAGTTTCTCGCCAACAACTATCTAGTATAGTGGTAAAGGCACCTCCTTTCGTCTATAGTGCGGACGGGAAGCAGGGAGATCGATTACATTAGGGAAGATTGGAATCCCCCCTTTCACCAATCTCCTTTATGGATTGCTGGGGTGGCTGACGGATTAGCAGTGGGGCTATTCCATATTTTTAAGTCTGCTCAGGGGGGGTGGGTCTAGCTGTGTTGTTCCAAAAAAGAAAAAAAACAAACAAACTAAGAGTTTCAGAGTTGAGATTGGGTCTTGTTGCTGGGGTGGCGGTTGGATTAGTTGTAGGGCTAGTCCAGTTTGTTAAGTATGCTCAGGGAATGGGTCTAGCCGTGCTGTAAAAAAAAACACGAAGAGTTTCGCCGACAGTGAATGTGGACGTTTCATATGTGGCATCACTTTTAACATCCTCTAAGTATAAAATACTAAATATTAAGAAAAAATAAGTTATATCTCCAACCCACAAGGTTTTTATCCTTCTTTTACTTATTTGGTTAAAAATTATTTCCAACTTTGTTTTCGATGATTTTTAATAATAAAAGTGTGACTATAATGGGAAGGTATCCTCTAGGTGGATGTTTAAAACTAGAGGTTCACCTAGAGAGTGTGTAACTTTGTTTTTTCCAAAATCATCCTTACATCAGTGTATTGGAGATGTTTTTTTTCCTGTGAATATGATTGTGTATCCTATGTGGTTGAAGACTTTTTTCTTCACGCACATTATATTGGAGAATTTGTACTTTCTTGTCTGATTTTCGATTCTGTTCATACGTTGTAAATCTAAATTTAAGAAGATTCGTTGAATACCAAAGTCATTCAAAGAGTAATTCTATATTTTTTATCATTTTCTTGGAGTGCAGGAAAAATACTGATTTGTTTTTCATTTCTCTGCGCCTTACGGAGAGAGTAGATATTTTTGATGATTTTCATGTACTCGGAATATAATCCAAACCAGGGGTACTGTGACAGAATCGATTGCAAAATAAGTGGTATTTGTTTCCAAAATGAGTTGATCCACACCTATGTTATTTTTTTTTTATTTATTTATCCCAAAATCAAGACCCCAAACACTATTAGCAACAATTGTCTCACTCATAATAGACTAATAACTACATTTGATTTGAAGTTTTTATTAGACTGGATAAAGTGACTGGATAATCTGATTACCAAGACATTGCGTTGCCAAAATAAACATGAATCTCTCTCTTTTTTTTTTGATGGAAACATGAATCTCCAAGCTTCCGATGAATTATTTTCTACAATGCATTTCTTCAATTTCACATTTTCACCTATGCACAATTTCATAAACTCCAACTCCACCTTGCTCTTTTGGTAGGGAAACTTTTTTCCTCTGTCACCCAACTACGTTCCTTGACTGCAGTAAAATCCCGAATAACTGCATATTATCTTTTTATTTGCTTTTTCACCATGACAAACATTAGAAATAGACGATAGATTGGTAAACTAGGTAAAACACTTTTGAAAAGGATTAAGTGCCTTCCTTTTGGAAAGTTTTTTCTCTTCCAAGTACTTATTTTCCGTTGCATATTTTAAATGACATCTTCCTTCACAGTTTTGCACTTGAATTTACTTAGAATATGGATACCCAGGTATGTGAAAGGTGAGCTAACCATATGGGAAGAAAAAAACTTTCATAGTTAACAACATTGTGGCTAATACCAATTCCCATAACTTTTGGTTAATATTTACCCTTCTAAAAGTTCAATATATATTACAATTTACTCAACTATTTTTTTTCCAACCTTACTTTTACCGGTTATTATCTTTATATTAAAATAAACTATAATTATCCAACCAAGTTAACTTTCATTGTTAACACTTCTGAAAATCAACATTCTTAAACCCTAAATTTGCTTACGCAGTAGATATGAAGTTGATTGTCACAATTCTGAAAATCAACTATGTTAGTAGTTCAAATTTATTAATAACGTTGATATAAAATTTATTCTTAGGGGAGAACATAGGGAGAAAGCATTTCTCCAATATTAGATAATCCGTGTCTACTAAAAGCATCGCCAATTTTACTTTTCAAGTAAAAAAAATGACCTTATTTTTGCAGATGATTTCTTTTGTCATTCAAACATGTCAAATATGGTCGCAAGTATAATATTTTGTATAAATCTGGATAGACCGACTATGGTAATAAAAGATTAGGTTAGTCGATTAATTATTACTTTAAACACATTGATTTCTCTAATCCGATAAGTAACAACAAAGGTCATAACAACGAATCTGATACGTTGGTTTTCAATGGGAATTGCACTAGGTGGATAAATGGTTTTTAACCACCTTACCCATTTGAACGATAATTTAGGGGTTTCAAGTTCTTACATGGAAGAAAGATCTGAGGTAATTTCTACGTTCTTCTAATTCAGAACATTAACCTCACTTGATGGCTACAATCAATTCACTAACATGAGACGACCATCGAAATAAGAATATTTCTTATCAAGTACTAATTTATCGTCTCCATTTTCAAATTTCATAACACACATTACTTTCATAATAACTAAAATCGAAATGACACTATGCCAAAAATATTTAGCAAATTTTCCAGGTTCACCTACTGATATATATTTGTCATGATACACCTTAGCATTTACACTGTTATTCTATTTGTTGATCATATCATGCAACTCGGTATCTAAACTACAAAGGTTGGAATCCTCAATATGTTGACAACCACATCACATGAAGAAGAAATATATTGAAAACTGACATACTAGAAGAAAATTGCAAAATAAGACTTTCAAAATACAGTTTGGAAGTAATACAATTGTTGTCAATGATACCAATGATTGGATTTTATGCGATTACCAGTAAAGCCAAGGATTTACGGTTAATAACTTTCATTATGTAAACCAACATGAAACGCTTGGAAACCTAAAACCGATAAAACAAAGAAAAGTTAATGATTTAAAATAATAAACATAATAAAATCCAAAAGCAACAATCAAAATTAAATATTGAACAAACAAATAATGGATGAAGATGATGTCATAAACATCATCGTTTTGGGACGATTTTTCTTCGTCGTTGTGGGACGAGTTCTTCAAGTTTAATGGTCGGTTCGTGGCTTGCTATTCTTTGTTCAAAAACATCAACGATTCATCACGACATCGCTTTATCGACATCCGTGTTCGTGTGGATCGACAAATTTATGGGCAATGTACTCCTTTGTATTAGGAGCATCTCTTATTGAAGAAGAAAAATACAATCAGATTAAATGGTCAGATCTTAATTCCGGATTTACCATCATCTCTCCCTTATACATAAAATTATTTTGGATATCTTTGCTGTTTATCGCTCTTTCTCTTCGCGATCTACTGGTAATTGATGTTCTTATTTGTATTAGGGTTTTGATTATTTTATATTTTGATGTTTTTGTTATTCTTGTAAGCAAACATGTAATCACGATTTTGATTTGAATGAATTGAAATATGTTGATTGTCCAAAAAAAAAATATTTTGTGATCAATTGTTATTCATCCTTTGTTTTTATCCATTCATGTCCTTCAGAAACAAAATCAACCAAAAAATGATTAGCCCATAAAATTTAATTCACAAAGATCTGCTTATTTTTAAGTCAACTCTTCTTTTGATTTGGGGTCTAATTTTCTTTTTATACGCGAAAGCCGGGCCCAGGCTCCTATTCGAACCCAGCCAGTTGGACTGGCCTCACTACCAGACCCAACACCGCTCAACCCACTATACAACTAATCTATCACAAACATTTACGGCTGTGGGGATTGAACTTCTAACGTCCTCCTTACTGATGTTGATGGGATACTGCTGAACTATGCTCTTGGACCCTGATTTGGGGTCTATTGCAACTACTGTAGTTCGATGTTCCGAACTACTTCTGCATCAATCTTTTGACCTAATAAAGTTCTCACGGTTCAAAGCAGTAAATACAGAAAAATAAATTATCACTTTGTTAAAAAGAAAATCAGTTCAAATCTTATTGACAACTTGTAAAGAAGATAGAAATTAGAGGAAAGCCTAATCAATGTCATATAAATCCATACATATGTTTAAAGAACTGACGGACGGCAATGGTGTAGAACGTTTTTTTGTTTATGGGCATGCGTAGGACCTGTTTGGAAAATAGGGAAACTCTGTGCGATTAAATGGTATATTTTGTAAGAGTAATTTGATCATAATATATTAAATGGGTCATGGTTAGCGAGTCGGCTATGATTTTTTACTCTCCCGGGATCTCTTTTTACACTCACTCTAACAAAAATGAAGATGTAAATATTCTCCAAGCAACGTAAAATTGCGGACATAGTTAATAAAGTAACACCCAAAATATATTATCACCACCCTCAAATAATGATATATGGAAATACTAAAAAAATCTAATTTATTTATTTAAGACCAACTGCTGCACCAATTGCCACCATTTCGTTCAATCTCTTCTTCTTCTTCTCTCTCTCTCTCTTTATCTCTCTTAAAAATTCATTCTTTCTCCCATCCATAAGAATCTAATATCACCATCAGTTTCTGAAAATAGAAAGAAAAAAAAGAGATCTAATGAGAAAAGACGAGTGGATTCAATCCGCCATGACGGATGATACCATGGTGGCTGAGTTGATAATGAGGATTTCTTCGGATTCATACGCCTCATCTCTGCAACTGAATCCTGATACTACTAACAATTTTAAAAACATTACTGATTCAGAAACTATTCCTTTAATTAAATGGGGATTGAGAAAACCTCGTTCTAGATTATTACCAGTGAGATACAATAACAGACAAATTATTAAGAAGGAAAACGATTTAACTAGAGCAAGTCCAACGACTCCTTTCTCATGGAGTCCTGGATCTTCAATAAGTGGTGCTAGTGGTAGTGGTAATAGTGGTGTTGGTTCTGTTGTTGATTGTTGCGAAGAATCAAGTCGACCTTCCATTTGGTCAAGCAACCACAACTCCAGATCTAAGGTCAGTTTTTCCGAATCTTACTCCTTCCATCTCTATCTCCATCTCTCAGGATTTCTATTCTCAGATCTCTTTGGTGCCGACTTTTTTGTGTTCATCCGTTTACGGAAATACCCTTAACCGGTGATGATTTATGATTCGTATCTGATTGCCGGTTTTTAAGCTGAATCTCTCGTTCTCTCTTGTTAGGCCCCTTCCTATGGGTGTGGCAAACCTAAGAGTTTGCCATTTAAGCACCCACCATGGAGGGGGCAAACTGGCAAAGTTGTCTTGTTTTGAAACCATTGAAGGTTATCTTCTCAAATCTGTATTTTTGGATTCGTTTCCAGCTCAAACGCGCTGGAGTTAGTAAATGATGTTTTTTTATTAATTTTGTTGCACCTAAATGCCTTTGCTTTGTCATAAATAAATGAAGGATTAGGACAAGTTTGTGAGGGGAAAAAAAAGAAGGAAATCCGCTGATATGTGTGTGTTTCAGTCAAAGATTTAGTTTTAATATGGTGTTTTCAGTATTTGGTAGTAATCTATAGCGACTAGTGTTTCGTTTTTCTTACTCTTCTTCAAACCTCTTTTATTATTCCTTGTTTGTGTCTTTTGTTCTTGAATCGTTATTTGTTTGTTGCTATCTCTGGTTTCTTTTATTTTTCCCTTCGTCTTTCAAATTATACGAAAATATGTCTCTTAAGCCCTAATCGAGTTCAATGGGAATCCAACTTTTGTTGAGATTTCCGCAGAATTTCTTCTTTCTTAAAAACGAGTTGTCCTCTTCTGGTTTTCACTATCTTCTCGTTCTACGTACAGCCTTTGGATCATCTGTGGGCTTTGTTTGATCTAGAGTAAAAATGAAATTCTTGACTCTCTTTGAAAAGTCATTGTCGTTTTTCCAGCTCTGGATCCACACATTTGGGACCAAAAGCTGGAATATAGTGTTTTCAAAGGCTTGGATGCACCATAGGAGTTGCATTCCCACCGATGAAACGAGGAATTTGGTAAATAGGGCGCATAAGATTTGCCATTATGTTTCTTTTCTTTTTGTTTGGGATAGATTTTTATTTTTGTTAGTCTTTTTCTCGATCGATTAATATTTAGTTTCTTTTTTCTCTTAATCTCGCTGTTTACCTGCTTGGTTGATGTATTGGTTTTAACAGAAACAGGATTTTTTTTTAAAATCATACTTTTCTGTTTTTTTAATAACCCATGTCCTGTCTTCTTTTTTTTTTTTAGAATGTAAAATTGTCTTTAGTTTTTTTTTTGTTCTCTTTTAAAATGTAAAAATTGTAATTTTGTGGTAATACTTATTTTTGATCAATTCCATGGCACGATAAGAAATTTCCATTAGAGTTAATAAATGAGACAAGGTGAGAAATAAGTATCTGCTGGCCTTGTGACAGTTAATAACTGTCACAAGTATCTGCTGGCCTTGTGACAGAAATAAGTATCTGCTGGCCTTGTGAAATTTCCATTAGAGTTAATAAATGAGAGTTAATAACTTGTTAATAAATTAACAAGTTTTGTCTGCGGGACCCACATAGATGGTGTTTTCTTTTTCCTTCTGAAAAGGAAAAAACAATAATAAAAAATAAATAAAAATCAATTGGTAGAGTTAACATGGCAAGCTATTGAGTTAGCTTGCCCTTGTGACACAATCTCAACCCCCATCCGCTCGGCTCCCTTAGCTAGATTACCCATGAGGCTCGCTGGTAGGCTAGCACAACAACCTGTTCAATTAATGTAGTAGCACGTTGTTGGAGCGTAGCTTGTTAGGCTTCCAACTAGTTAATGCAATACTCTTTATTTAATTAAAAATAAAATAAAAAATAACATATAAATTTTTAAATCAATTGGTTAGTTTAATTAATTATTATTTTTTGATGAGATTAAATTTAATGGTCATGGTCAAATGGTTGAGCAGTATTAAAGTTCTAATCGAAAATGTTTTATAATTCAAACGAGAGGATGTGAGTCCGACTTACTAGCTGGATTTTGGTTACAGTTACAGGACTGGTTTTTGAATTCACTGTAAAGGTTTTGAATAACCTGTTATTTTAATCCTTCAAATTTATGGATATTTTTTGTTGTTGCTTTTGGTCCATTCCATCTGGGTCGTCTGAAGACATAACTATCTCACTCAAACAACTTCTTTGCTTGACCTGAACTCATTCCATGCAAACAACTGTAGATTGTATCTTCATTTAAGTGTGTCAACTGCTTTATGTATCTTCTCTTTCTTTTGCAATTTTAACTTAATTATTGGTTCAATCTTTCAGGTTACAGCAACAATTGGACCTAATGCTAACCGGTCAAGAAAGAAGCAGGTAATTATAGTGATAATGAAGTCTTTTTTTTCCAGGACTTGCTTGATCTTGATAATTTTGCTTGCATAACTTTCTATGGATTTGTGAGAAGTGATCAAATAGAAGTCATTCGTCTACAAATACTAGTTCTATGAATTTGAGATCTCCCAATTTATGTCCTATATAGGTCGAGAGTGCATACTCCCTTTATCTGTGTCGTGAGTGTAACAGTAATGATGTAATGTATGAGTACAAAGATTTTAAGTTACTGAGAATGCTTTTTTTGTTGTTTGCAGAAAGTAGCAGATCTTAAAGAAGAAGAGAGTTTCTTACTGAAGGAGAAAATAAATCTGAAAAAGGTACCTATCTGAAGCTTTGTTCTCAGTTACAATTTGGTTGCATTTGAAGTATTAGGAATCTCTCAATTGTGACCTTTGCTTTATGCATTTTAAATAGGAATTAGTGACATTAAAGAACACTTATGAGGGAAGAAAAGCCGTAAATGATAGCTTGAAGAGAATTAAGGTGCCTGTTTTTGCGTTACTTCATTTGTGCTTTGTGCGTTTCTTGTTGATTGTCAGCACACCATTTGTTTCTATCATAATGAAAGAAATGGCGTTAGAGAAACTTAGGGACAATCTTTATATAATATTGCTTGATTAGTCCATTTTAGTTAGAGGAGGTGTTAGCCCACCAGCAAGTGTCTCCCGCAAACACCAAACTAAGAACGATCCTTTTTGTACTACTCATATGTTCTGTAATGCATGGTACATTCTTGTGGAGATAAACTTAGACAATATCAAGGAAAAAATAAATCTTACGAATTATTAGACCGCTCTAGGAAAGGAACTAGAGGGTAAACATTCTTGCTGGTTTGGGTGATAAAATTCTTCTATCTCCTCCTGCTTTATAGATCAGTTTTTTTGCTGCCTTTCTCCCTTCTTTACTGATTCTACGTGGCAATATTGTAAGCATCTTGCATTTTCATCAAACCAACTGTTGGTTGCAAGGCGGAATGAACCTATGTTTCTTGTATGTGGTTGCATTATCACTCAGAGGAGCTAACTTCTTTCTCTCCACCTTCTCTATTAGTTCGTTAGTCCCTTCCTGTTTTTACTTGAGTGTCTTAGAGTTTGTTGTCTATCCAAATTTGCCAGTTACTAAGGCACAGTTCTTAGTGTTGTTTGTTGAAGTATTTTACTACTCCATCCAAGGGTACAAGATTAAGATCTTTTCTGGCAGCATTGTTCTTGAGGCCAAGTGATGCATATTCGTGTTGCACATAAATTTGGTGTGTGTTATGTTAGTTATGTAGATTCCAGTTGCTTATTGGTTTCTCTAATATAGGATTTGGAAGGTTCTCCGAGGATAAAATTATAGTCTCATTCTTTTTAAGAGAAATTTTACATGAAGAAATGCTTGGATTAATGTAGATCCTGAACTCGGTGAGATGAGATGAGTTCTCATGTCACAGTTCAGACCTAGTTAGGACGTGCTTGTTTTGTATCTGCTGTCTTAATAATTTTGTTGATGTAATATATTTTTGTTTTCTATGCTCTATGGACATAGCATAGAAACTGACGACATTATTTTTGTATTCTGTAGTTTTAATTGATCAATATCTTTGTATTCTGCAGTTAGATTTGAAAACTCGGTCAACCAGGGAAACAGGTGCATCTTGCGATGCATCTACCAGAGCAAACTACTCTGACCAATTTAGGAACGCAAGGGAAATCATTGATGAAACTCCTATCTTTCGAACAAGAGGCAAATTTAATGGGTTGGAATATTGTGAAGTAGAAACAAAATTATCTTCAGCGGTCCGGGGGAGTTTCTTTGTGTTACCTGATCTGAACATGCCTTTAGAGGATGATTCTTGTGCAGATGTCTTATACGGGTTGAGTTGAGAAGATATCATATATATATAGGTATGAATTTTCTCTTTTTTTCACGGAAGCCATTGAGATTCAGATCCGTGAGGGCTGCCGCGCGTATTGGATGGAATTTTCAATTGTAAATAGGTAGAGCCGAATTTTTGTTGCAGATAGAAACTTAGCACCAACTTGTTTGTTCGTAATCAAAGAGGTCATAAGAGTGCTGTAATGATGTTTAATCTAAACATTAGTTAGATATTTACGTGGCATATCATCTAAAATTCCAGGGTTTCTCAATTTTATTTTTAATTCCCTCTAATGATGTTTAATCAAAGAGGTCGGGCACGCCCTTATTTTCAACCAACTTTTCTCTCCTTTTTCGCAAAAGTATATTTCCATCGTTACGTCGTATGAAGCACGGATACTTCAATATTGCTAACGTATCCGTATTGACGCCGTATCAGTATTAGATAGTTGGGGATACATGTCAAATACTCCATTTAAAGTATTGTCTTTTTCTAATTTCAAAAAGGGTTGGGATACTTTGGGATACTTCTGATAATTTTAGCATATATTTTTATATGCAAAATCCATATATTTATAATTTTTGCTAAGATTGCTCAAGAAGAAGAAGAAGCAGCGAACTCGGACAATCAACTTCTCGCAAACATGGTTTCTGTGAGAAGGTAAGTGATTTTAACTACTTTATGAGTGTTTAAGTCGATTTATAACAATGGGTTTAGGTTAGAATCGCGAACCCTAACTCAAACAGTTGAGTTACAGAGAGTACCGGCACTGAAATATGTATGAATACAATGTCGGAATTGGGTTATAACATTCAATCTAGAATGAATACAGTGCCGGTATTAAGTGACGGCTTAGATGTTAGCATGAATGCAATGCCGTTTCCAAACCCAGAGTTGCCTGAAACTGAATGATATGTACCGGCATAGAGATTGGGTTGAAATACTATGCCGGTTTTAGGTTACGACCTTCCTTAATAATAATTCGGGTATGCCGGTAGTGGATTAAAACTTATAGAAACACCTACGAATTTGTCACCAGTACCGGCATAGGTGTTAGGTTGCATTGTATGCTGGTAACCAGTTACGACATGGAATTGATTTATTTCGAGAGTGCTGTTTGGACTGTCCAGTAGGCTCAACAAATTAATAATGATATATTTCCCACTAATTAACTGATAATATAGCGGTAGTAAGAGATCGTTCCCACATAGAGCTGTGTAATTGATAGGTTATTTGAAATAGCAAAATAAAGTAAATAACAAAGGGGGATTTTGTTGTGAGATAAATATAAAGACAATAAAGAAAAGAGATGATTAAGGAATCCTTCGCCGTTACCAAGCGATAGATGAATTAAAATACTTATCTATTGTTCGTAAGAACCATTCATCACCAACCGTAGAATAACAACTAGATCAGTGTTATCCCCAAAACTCCTTTTATCACTGGATACGGAAGTTCTCACCTACCAGATTCTATCCAACGAACCACCAAGTAGTAGATCACTCAAGGTGTAATCCAATCGAATGCTTTAAGCTTTGTGAATTTAGGTTGATCTCAGTAGTTAAACTCTTAGATCAAGGTTCACTTGCTGGTGTTGTCTTCACACACGATTCCTCCACAGAATCCCTCTGTAAGGTCTCGCGATTTCTACTTGTGTAGAGAGTTAATCGACGATTACTTATCTCATAACTTCCACTAGCAATAGAACAATCAATATACTGATCTAGTAGGCCTCCCAAATCAATATAAGAATCACTCGTAAACCCTAGATATGGTAAAGACAAACGATGATGATAAAAACTCTCCAAAGGTTTGTATTATTAATAAAGCTTCACGCTTAGAACATTGAATTCATCCTTAATCAACAAAGGATTTAGCTACTCATATTACAAAGAAGATGATAATGGTGGTTTCCTCCTAAAGGGGTAAACCCTAGGGTTTTGATGCAAACTTATGATATGAGTCGATGATATATTATTTTACATAACCTAATACCCTTTTATAGGTTTATATTACTTGTTCTCCAAGTACTTAGTTCGGTTCAAGAACCCAACAAAATAACGAATCCAAACGTGCCCTTAGGTCTTCCAAGGAGTAAATACACGTTTCCCATTTGCTAAGTTCACGAACCCAGTCCGCAAACTTCAAAATCCAGCAGAATTTTTCGGAATTAAGTCTGCGAACCCAGTCCGCAAACCCAGTTCGCAGACTTCACTGTCTTTGGTATTTGATAAAAATTTTTTGGCCACAACTTCTTCATCTGAACTCGGAATGACCTTATTCTTTTTGAATTCTTTTTTATCTTTCAATTCTATTCAAGATGGTGATGATAAATCCTTAATTTGAATGAGTTAATATCCATATTTGTCCCATCTCTTGATTTTGAGCATTTTGCTCCTTTTCTTCGCACTTCTTCTACTTCTCTTGTACTTGGGCGCTTGGATACTTGGAATACTTCTCTTACTAGATCTTTTCAGCACTTTGTAGCTCCTTTTTGGATAATTCACCTATTAGAGGCAAATAAGAGAAAACAAGAGTAATAATACGAATACATGCAAGAATAATAGCTAAAACAAGTACGGATTGGACACTCAAATCATATGAATTATGCATTTATCAAATTCCCCCACACTTAGCTTTTGCTAGTCCTCGAGCAAACTAAATAAAACTAATCCTAAATACAACAACTCCATGTCGTGAGGATACAGAGCATGAATAACATGCCTTTAAACCCCTAGGTGTCCCTAGTGGACGAGTTATATTCTCGTGAGGGCTTACAAGAGGTATACCCACAAAACCTACTCCAATTTGTCGCCTTGGAAGAACCACTAAGGACAGACACAAAGCAAAAAGCCAAATAATTAGCTTGCACAAGTTCTTTAGCTGCAAACATCCCACATACATTTCAATCATCACACATTAGCAATTACTTACGTGTGGCATTCAACCTGATTACAAACTCTACTAAGATAGTCATCGTACTTGTGGAAATGTTTATCACAACACTCGCATACTGAAATCACATGGATAGATAAGAAAATGGAAATGGAAAAGTGAAGTGTGCAAATGTTTACTAAAGTGAAAGATGTTACCTACAATACTTGTATGAGTCTCGTCAAAGGATCCTTATTTATAGCACAATAGTTGAGAGAAGCACCCATTTAACTCGACCGCATAATTAGATATTCTAAGCGCATGTTCCTTTTCAGCAAGTACATGATAGTTGCCTTGGATCCTGCGTTCCAGCTTGCTTAGGCAACGGAGACAGAGACAAGTTTCACACATACTGCTATCAAAGTGTCAAGAACCTCATCGATAGTCTTTTAACTTGCTATATAATGATGATATGTTTTTTTTTTGTTTTTATCGACTATGATTAGTCCGAAATACCGGACTTATCATTTATTAATGTCGATAAAAGAAGAGGAGCCTTATTTAAATTTTTTTTTTCGGTTCACTCTTTATGAGTGTAAGACCATTTTCTTATGGGGCTTTCAAATACTCAACGAATGATTACCTTGCTACAACATCTACGGTAGTATCAGGATCCCACCAAATCACTTTAGAGAAACATAAAACTGTAAAAATAAAAAGAAAGTGATTCATTAATGATTAATTGCGAGAATAAATCTTTCAAATGACTATCATAGCTTAGTTTCACATTCAATTATGAACGTATGTATTTAAGGATTGAAATAAATGGAACTTAATCTATAGCTTGAAGAACTGTTTCAACCTTAAAAAGATGTAGTGTGTCATCCTAAATAGCTCATAATTAACTCCAAAAGATGAAGTCTCAAGAACGCAAGATTTTTTTATATATATATATATGCAAGCCAAACTTTCTTAACTACTCCCCCACACTTAAACTCAACATTGTCCTCAATGTTCAAAACCGAAATTATGATTTCTGACGTAACAACAAATTAAACTCGAAAACTGTACAAATTGGTAGGGAACTAGGACAAACATCCTAAATAAAAGTTGTTAGCCTACATCTTTTCTATAAGGTGTAAACATTTCACAGTGTTTCGGTAATGGTCTGACTTTTATGGCCTCCGTACTGACTGATATACAGTTTGAAAAAGTTCTGGAAAAATACCGAAACTCAAATGTCCAGGCCTATCGCTACAACTTAACCAACTCCAAATTCAGATTTTCTTTTTGGAAAAGAAATGTGAGTCTGTCCTCTTTAAAAGTTGGGGTCAACCACTCAAATCGGACTCCGTATGAAGTCTCGAGAGCTGTTTTCGTAACAAGTGCGCAGTCAGAATTTCTGACGAGAATATTGTTCGTCAAATCAAACTTTTCATTATAAATATAAAACTTTGTAAAATCTAAGATGTGAATGCAAGATATAATATGCAACACTAAGTAAACTAAAAACAAAAGGGATAGAGATACAAAACCGACGGGTTGCCTCCCACGCAGCGCTTGGTTTAACGTCGTCAAAGACCGACGTTATTGTTATCGTCCGTACACCAATAATCTGAAAATTTGGTAATCCTTCCAAATAAAAATCTGCAATTCCAATAACAACTTCACAAAAACATTAACACAAAATATAAATATTACAACTATCACTTTATTGAAGTTTCCCCCACACTTAGTCCTTTCTACACTCGGAAGTGGATAAAGAACATAGAATTCGGGAACTTCAAAAGGTTCCTCAGCTTGGTGAACCTGCATAATACTTGATTCAAACACATCAAGTGGTGGATACTTAGAAGCAAAATAATCCATTAAAACTTTATAAGCACACAATTCCAATCCTAGGTGAGGTATTTTCTTAAAAGTTGAGTGAACAACTTTTTCAGGAACTACTTCAATCAGATGGAAAGGATCAATAGATATAAAATTAAGCAAAGGATTAGACAAACCTTGTACCGGATCCTTATTCGTAATTAACAATGCATTATTTACCTCAATTATATCGTGGTCCTCTATCGAACTACTATTATCTAGCTCAATTGGGTCTTCCACGACTTCAATCAATTTGTTTCATTCTCAATATCCATCTCTTCAACAACCTCGTCATCGGAATCAGAATCCGAATCAAATTCCGCTCTCATGAACTCTTCCTCGGTATAAATTTTTGGGTATTCTGCATGAGTCTCTGTCGAGGGAATGATTAGGTCTACTTCTTGCAAATCAACCGGCCTAAAAACATTGTAATATGGATGTTCATTGTAACATTGATATGCATTTGAATATGTCACAACACAACAACACACAACACCATCACCTTCATAACAATGGTTCGTCTAACCACCCTCCTCCTTTTGAATAGGCGAATGATCATTATTGCGATCCGGAGTTGGTATAACTTCATCATTGTTATAAGAAATTTCCAAAGGTTGCTCATCTCCAAAATATTTGTTTTCGTCCTCAGAAATTTTAGAATTGGTTTGGTTTTGAGGCCAAACTTCTTCCTCATTCCTATTCTCAATGAGTTGAGCAGTTTGTATCTTTATCTTTTCCATATTCTTTTGAAATTCTTGGCGTGATTCATCCATCTTTTTGTTGCGCTCATCCAAATTTTGAATGAATTGGTCCAACCCTTGTTTATGTTGCGTCATCTCTTGGATCAGTTGGTCAAGACGTTCTTCAAAACCTACACTTTCACTCACCACACTATTTCCAGACCAAAGCTCCCCTTTTTGAATAGGTGAATGATCATAAAAACAATCAGGAGTTTGGTTAGATATATTGAAGTAATATTCAGTTGGCATATTGTTCTCCGCACTTAGTTTCTCATTGAATGACTCCAGTGTTGACATACCGGCCTTTAAATGAAGCGTAATCTGGTCAAGCTTCTGTTCATGTTCAGGAGATAAACGATTAGAAGCATAACTATCCTCCCATCTTTGTGATTGTTCACTTACATACCCACCATAAGAAGGTTGACATGTATGATAATATATGTAAGGTTCCATGGGATATTGATCATATTCAAAAGATTGGTTTTGGTTATACCCATAGGATGGTTGGTAGTTGTTATAAGAATGAGATTGAAAACCGTATTGATTACCACAATTGTATGATTGATCTTGTGCTCCTCCGTACATGTTATTTCCGTAAGGAAACATGACGACTCACAAGAACAAAAGATAATATCAAAACAAAAACCTAAAAAATAAAAATAAGCTAAACAAATAACAAATCAATTAGCGACTGCTCCCCGGCAGCGGCGCCAAATTTTTTTTGGGCCGTCGTATGCTCAACAAATTAATAGTGATATATTTCCCACTAATTAACTGGTAATATAGCGGTAGTAAGAGATCGTTCCCACATAGATCTGTGTAATTGATAGGTTATTTGAAATAGCAAAATAAAGTAAATAACAAAGGGAGGTTTTGTTGTGAGATAAATATAAATAAAGACAAAGAAACGAGATGATTAAGGAATCCTTCGCCGTTACCAAGCAATAGATGGATTAAAATACTTATCTATTGTTGTAAGAACCATTCATCACCAACCGTAGAATAACATCTAGATCAATGTTATCCCCAAAACTCCTTTTATCACTGGATACGAAAGTTCTCGCCTACCAGATTCTATCCAACGAACCACCAAGTAGTAGATCACTCAAGGTGTAATCCAATCGAATGCTTTGAGCTTTGTGAATTTAAGTTGATCCCAATAGTTAAACTCTTAGATCAAGGTTCACTTGCTGGTGTTGTCTTCGCACACGATTCCTACACAGAATCCCTCTGTAAGGTCTCGCGATTTCTACTTGTGTAGAGAGTTAATCGACGATTACTTATCTCATAACTTCCACTAGCAATAGAACAATCAATATACTGATCTAGTAGGCCTCCCAAATCAATATAAGAATCACTCGTAAACCCTAGATATGGTAAAGACAAACGATGATGATAAAAACTCTCCAAAGGTTTGTATTATTAATAAAGCTTCACGCTTAGAACATTGAATTCATCCTTAATCAACAAAGGATTTAGCTACTCATATTACAAAGAAGATGATAATGGTGGTTTCCTCCTAAAGGGGTAAACCCTAGGGTTTTGATGCAAACTTATGATATGAGTCGATGATATATTATTTTACATAACCTAATACCCTTTTATAGGTTTATATTACTTGTTCTCCAAGTACTTAGTTCGGTTCAAGAACCCAACAAAATAACGAATCCAAACGTGCCCTTAGGTCTTCCAAGGAGTAAATACACGTTTCCCATTTGCTAAGTTCGCGAACCCAGTCCGCAAACTTCAAAATCCAGCAGAAAGTTTCGGAATTAAGTTTGGGAACCCAGTCCGCAAACCCAGTTCGCGGACTTCACTGTCTTTGGTATTTGATAAAACTGTTTTGGCCACAACTTCTTCATCGGAACTCGGAATGACCTCATTCTTGTTGAATTCTTTTTTATATTTCAATTTTATTCAATATGGTGATGATAAATCCTTAATTTGGATGAGTTAATATCCATATTTGTCTCATCTCTTGATTTTGAGCATTTTGCTGCTTTTCGTCGCACTTCTTCTACTTCTCTTATACTTGGGCGCTTGGATACTTGGAATACTTCTCTTACTAGATCTTTCAGCACTTTGTAGCTCCTTTTTGGATGATTCACCTATTAGAGGCAAATAAGAGAAAACAAGAGTAATAATATGAATACATGCAAGAATAATAGCTAAAACAAGTATGGAATGGACACTCAAATCATATGAATTATGCACTTATCAAGTGCCAGTAGTGATCTTTTGGTATCCAGGAGAATTACATATGACTACCGGCATTGTCAATAGTTAATGTTCACTGCTGGAACAGTGTACCGGCAAGAGTTATTTGCTAAATTTCTATCCCGGGAGCTATGTACCGGCGTGGTTTTTTTAAGTGAGTCTATGCCGGTACTAAAACTGAAAATGAGTTGTCTTATATTCATTTTGTGTGCTTATGATATAGGTCAAAATCCAAGGAAGCTAACAAATGAAAAACTAAAGATGTTGTCACTAAGAGAAGAAGGAAGGACGGTCTTGATACTCCCCAGTCTCTGCCTCCTCGAGGGAAAAATGAAGGTCGCAACAAGCGTTTGGGGGTTGATACAAGAGGGATAATTTGGGAGAGTGGTGGTGACCGTGGTCGACTTGTAATCCGTGAACCTACTGGAACTGTTGAGGACGATGAGCATGATGAAGAGGAAAGTGAGGAGGAAGATGATAAGGTTCATCCAAGTCAATTATAAAGCCAAAGCGAAGTTGGTGAGACAAGTCAACATCCAACACAAGGCAAGGGAAAGAAGGGAAAGGGTATAGTCAAAGTAAAATTTAAAGGTTCTCACCTTCCTCACATTGATGACATGATACCTGACCTTGAACGTGGTATAATTTGGGGTGAAGCTCCGGAACCGCAAAAATTATTTGGATACAAGGACTCGTGGGCTCGTACTATCTATCAAACCTATGTAAGCATTTTTTTTATCTCGTGCATATGTATTGTTGTGTATTTATGTACAATCTCTTAATTTTGTTGTCTCATAATTGTAGGATCATAAGAAAGCTGTGCGTGTTTGCCGAAACCAAGCCGCAGATGGTTGGAATTTGTCCGAGGAATGTGAAGAGGTTCAAACAATAGTAAAGGATTCTGGTCTATATGATTTGGTTCAAAATTATGTGAAGCCTGATTCTGTGACTGTCAATTGCTTCGTCTAAAGGTATCATGGTGAAACTGATACCATGCACTTCCTTTTTGGGGAGATGACCTTCATCCCTGAAGATGCTCAGAACATTCTAGGCTTGAATGTTATCGGCAAATCAATTGCAGAGGGAGTTGAGTGTCTGGACCTAGAATGGTCGAAGTTGCATGCTCTGACTAACAAGCTGTTTGGTTGGGACTACAAAACTTCTGTGGAGAGCTTCTATGTATCCAAGTCTAGTAGGACAAAGACATTCAAGCTGACGCTGCTTAAGAAGAAGTTTGAAAAAATAAAGGAAAGAAGTTTGGAGGATGGATGAGACCCTAAACAAATTCGTTATAAATCCCCTGTTATACATCTTGGGAAGTAAGGTATTCCCTGACACTAATGGCAATAGGGTTAGTGCAAACTACCTTCAGTACCTGGATCCGTTGGAAGATGTCTTTAACTATTCTTGGGGCACCGCGGTAATGGAAAATTTGATGACGGAGATGAGAAGGGCCTCTAAGTCTAAAACAAACCAATTTGTGGAATTTCACTCTACTGCAGATAATTTTGTTTTTAAACTTATGTTCTTATATCCGAGGAGCCTAGATTGGCTCTGGACGCGATAAGTACCAAATATGTTGTGTTCGACCCATACAAGGAGGCTAGAGGAAACCACCAACTTTTGAGGTTTGGTAACGTTGCATTTTACAAAGGGTCGTTGTTCCACCCAAAAGGATACGTTATGGATGATCCTACACGTATGATGCGCCAACTTGGATATAAACAATTATCATGTTTTGAGACGGCCTCTCTTCAATGTTATGTTCTTGACCTTTCTCGGTGCTTTTCAACTCCCAATCGGTTGCACGTAGAGTATGATCCAAATACGGAACCAACACATTGGAGGGATAGGGAACCACGTCATTTGGTAGATATTATTAAGTGGGAGATTGTGGAAAACGGTGATGAAGTTGATGACGACTGCATGGAAGATTACCTGGAATGGTCACATCCTTATGTCGTGTGCCCGGATGACGTCTAAGTTTCATCCCAGAAAAACCCTCCCATTCCAACTCCTGCAGAGGCACCACCTACGATGGTCCAACTTAATAAGACCGTTGGATTGCTAGTAAGTATTGTTAATTGCTTAGTCGTTTAATGTACACATAATCTTATATTAGCATATATGTACTAATTATATGTTTGATGTATTAAACTAGCGGCGTCGGCTTGGCAAGTTGAAGAAGATTTTTGGTTGCAAGTACCAGGAAGGAGAGGTGCTATCCCTTGAAGAAATAAAGCAAGTCGAGGAAAATCTTGATAGAATTGAAGAAACCGACCCTAGTGCAAAAGATTTGTTCGGGGAAACTAGGAAGAAACCGGCCCAAAAGAAGCAAAAGACCAAGTGATTAACTCTTTAGTTGTGTTTCTTTATTTGGATGGTGGTTGTTACGTCTTGAACAATTCCGAACTTGTTTTCGTTTGTATCTCATGGTTAACTCTTTAGTTGTTTGCTTTGCTTTTGGTTTATGATACCTGGATTAAGAACATTTAAGCACAATCCAGTTGTTTGGTTTATGTTGAACATGTTTAGATTTTTAGTGAAATGCTATCTTTGAAAGATTTATTTATGACTGTTGCCGGCATAGATAAGTTTAGGTTCTACAACGCCGATACTGTTTCCGGCATGAAAGATGATTATTATTCCATGCCGGTTTTTGGTACCGACAATGAAATTGTTTTATAAAACCATACCGGAACAGAAGATAAAAAATTCAATGTTCCTATATAGATATTGGAAGGTACCGGCATAGTAGTATTTCAAAAATCTATGCCGGAATTATGATTTTTTCAAATTTTCCAGTTGTCAGAAAACCGGCAGTGTAAGCTTGATTGAGTCTATGCCGGAACATTTCTTAGGATAAAATTACAATGCTGGTTTTGATTATATATCCATTTCGAATGCTCTTTTATTTCATTCATAAGTAATCTATTACATTGGATTTAAAACTTTAAATTAAAACATACTAAAAAACATGGAATGGATTAAATTTGGTTAAAGATGATCTCATAATCCATTTCCATGCCTTTTCAACAATTGCGGAACCTTTGAGCCTTTCCCGAATCTTTTCGAAGACATCGTCTGGAATGGGGGTGTCAAGGACCATCTTCATTGGTTCTTCTTCTCTTTCAACATATTCCTTTCCCTTCATATAACATCCATCACACCTATCGATAGGATTTCATTGGCCCTTGTGGTTTTCTCTTGATTATGCTAGTTCAACAGCTTTGTCAAACAATTGAAACTCATCGCACTTTGGGTGATTCAAACACCTTAGAAACATTCTTCCATTTTCAGCATCATCAATTTTTGCAATCCAAAACCGGCGTGTCCCATCACATCTTCTACACTTTGAATAAATAAAAGGACAGTCCATGGCTAGATGAGAAGGTGACTTGCAAATTTGACACCTGCAATGATGATTCTGTAAGAGAAGATTAAATTAGTTATGCATCATAGTAGTGAAGATTTTAACTGTCCACATATTTTTAGTAATGTTCAATCTACTTACTTTGAAAATAGAGCTTGATGATGAATCTCACATCGCTTGTGTAGCTTTAACCGTGCTTGATTGATCTATTTTTTGGTGCTTGCTTTCTTGAGAGAAGGATTTTTGTTATTTGGTGGGTGCTTTGTGTAGATTTTTCCAAAGGAATGAGGGGGTATTATATAGAAATGAATCTCCAACGGTCTTATTTTTAAAAAACCTAGCCGTTTTTTTTTTAAGAAATTCACAAATACCGGCATGGTCGCAATTATATATTCAATGCCAGTATAACGTACCGGCGCTGAACCATGTTGTTCAACCATGCCGGTAATAGTTGAATATTTGTCTGTGAAGAAATTCACTTGTACCGGCACGAACATCTAACGGTAAACTATACCGGAACTGGGTGCCGGTATCCTATGCCACATTTACTTCAATGCCGGAGTTTGGGTGATTTAAAAAAAACTAGTCGTTGAGGTTTTTCTATATATAAGGAGAGCTAATACTTGGAACCAAAAGCCCAAAACTCGTGTGTTTTTATATATCTCCTTGAGCCTCTTAACTTTGAAACCCTAAACCCTAGAATAATCATCTATAAATAGCTTACTATAGTACCGGAGGCATTTTATAGTATTCCGACGTATCCCGACCGAGCGGTTTTGCATTTGTTGGATCAATATATGTCACAACCTAAGGATCGAACGAAAAGAAAATACATTAGTTCCAAAAAAGAAAAATTTAATACTATGCCGGTACGCAATTCCGGCATGCTCGATCACAGTCCCGGCATAGTCGAACTGCACCGAAACCGAAGACCAATTTTGAGACGCTTTCGGCATTCTCAATATGTTTGAAAGCAACGCCGGAAATACTGGTTCCGACATGTTCGTAATCTTAGTGACCACACCGGTAGGAGGTTCCGGCGTGGCACATACTTAATATACCATGCCGGTATTTGTCTTTGGAAAACACTCCTTCATGTATGTTTTTTTGTAGGTACCGGCATGGTAACGTTAAAACTGAACTGTGCCGGCAGGTGTTCCGGCATGCTCGTTATCTATGGTTCCACGCGGTACACAGTTCCGACGTGGAACTATAGATAATTTTACATGCCAGTATTTAGATTCGGAAGACACTGCTTCCTGTATGTTTTTCATGCAGTACCGGCATGGTAACCTAACAATTCAACCATGCCGGTAGAATATTCCGTAGAAAATTCTGTGGTAGGTAAAAAGTAACTTTTGTACCGACATAGTAATTTGGTTGCGTAGTATGCCGGTTTTAGTTTCAAAATGGGGGATATCAAGGTTCCGGCATGGTCGTAGTATGAATATTATGCCGGTATTTCTGGTTCCGGCATGGTCGTACTATGAATATTATGTCGGTATTTGTGGTTCTGACATGGTATTCATACTTTGACCATGCCGGTACCGAGATTTTACAGCATAAGCAATGGTGTATTCTAAGAAAAAACATCAATTTTCCAACCTATTCGCGGCTTTACCTGAGTATTGGGAGTGCTTATATGTTGAGCTAGTTTACTCTCTTGGGTTGGTTCTTCACGAAACACTTCATGCTCATAAAATTCATGTTCCAAAGATGTTGGATCCACAAAAACTTGCAATTTTGAGTTGTTGTCATTGGATGAAGATTCAAGATATGCTCCTTGTTTTAGTTGAGCTAAAGATTCAGCAGAAGCAATTCTTTATTCACAATCATCCTCCATTTTCACCAAAATAATTTCCCTCTCAAATTTTCTTTCCCTCCTTCTACTCTCACCCAAACACAAATAAAAACACACACTAATCATTTATCAAAATCTTATGATTTTACTAATTATTATTAATCACTAATCAGGATTAGTGAGGGGTAGATTAGGAACTATATAAAATACTTAGATAAGGGGTGATCCTGATTTGATATTTGGATCCCGTTTTTGTCGTTTTCCTATATCCCCCAATTTTTTTATATCCCACAATCGCGCGTTCCTCTATAATCATGAGACATCAATCATGTCACATGCGGGGATATTTACTAGGATTTTAGTCTGGCGGCCTACGTCACGTGTGTTCATCCATGATGAGAAATGTGAGTAAGCCTTGCAAGCGGTTGAGGAAGTTAGAAAAATAGTGGGTGGACGATCAAACAAGTCTCTGCACGACGTGTTACCAACCCGGGTTCAACACCCAATCCCAACATTCAAGTTCTAGTGGTACTGTCACTACCAATACTACTTCTCTCAACGTTGCAGGCTCTAGTGGTATCGCTAACACCAGTCCTCCGGCCAGAAATGTCACACCAAGTGTCACTACTACTACTCCTAGTTCCGGTGCTCCAGTAACCACCCCTGTTAATGCTGCAAGAGATGGTATTAACACCATCAACAATCCTCTCTTTGGCCGGTCTCTTGAAGAAGTCAGATAAAATCCGCCTACTATAGCTGATCTTATGAAGGTTCAGGAAGTTCTCGCTAGAAATCATACTGACATGGATGCAACAAAAAAAGAGTTATGTACTTATCTCAAAACTCTCACTGACAAGATGTCGTCTGAGAAAACTCAGGATCAACGCCGGTCGGAGAAAGGAAAAGCTAAGGAAACATCCTCGACTATTGATCCTGAAATCTCACTAATCCATGTCGTAGATGATGATGAAGTCTGCAAGGCTGCAGATAATCCACCGGCAAAGGAACCTGCAAGTTTCATCACTCTTGAAGATCTGGAGCGCTTTTGGGAAGGTCGAGGAAAAGACAAGACATCATATGTCCACCGTCATCAACCTCCATATCCTGCTGCCACATAGAGAATATATCTTCCGAAACGCTACGATTCTCCAACATTCACTCTCTATAATGGGACAGGCAATGATCGAGAACATGTTTCTCGATTTTTGGAGCCATTGGGAGATCATGAACACAACCATGTCGTTCTTCTGAAGGAATTTTCGAAGTCTCTGACAGGCAGAGCATACACCTGGTACAATAACATCGCACCAGGAAGTATTACCAGTTGGGGAGAGATGATTAATGCTTTCTACAGAAAATACTTCTTTGTTTCAGAGCAAGTCACTCTCTCTGATTTGGGAAGGATGTTTCAAAGGAGCAATGAACATCCCAATGATTATGTGAAAAGGTTCAGAGTTCGGGCTATGGACTGTCATGATCCAAATCTCAAGGAACAACAACTTGTAGACTTGTGTATAAATGGAATGATCCCAGTCTACAGATCCTTACTGGAAAATCTCTGACTCCATACTTTCTCAGAGCTTCATGAAGCGGCCAAACGATCAGCAACTACCGCACATGCTTACTGGAAAGAGCAAAGGATACAAAGGCCGAAGAACCATGGGAAACTCGAGGTAGATGATGCTTGATGTTAGAGCAATTCTCGATCAAACTCGCAAGCTTTGCTATCTCAAGATTTTTTGTCAAGTTTAGTTGCCAAAACTATAAGTCTTGATTTCTAGTCTACTTATAGCTAAGTCTCGGATTAGGATAGAAAGTGTAGTTGAGCATTAGACTTCACGGCGTTCATCGATTGAAGACGAAGAACTACTAAGGGGAGCTTATGGAAATTCATCAATAAATGGTATGTGGAGACTTGAACTCATCTATCACTAAAAAATGTATCTACTATATCTCCTAATTGAGACAAAAGTCGTATAGCAATATAGACTTCAATTATGCACATTTGATATTTCGAGATGAGTTTAACTCGCTTATATATTTCTCAAAATATGTGTTGGTAAACTTTCGCTTTAACTAAGTTCATCTTATATTCTTGACGAAAGTCAAAAAAAGATCATGTGAAAATCGCCTTGTAACACCTTACATGATTTGTATGAGATAGTCATTTGATGTAGATTCGGAATGTTCCGTATTGATCATTTAATCACTTGAAAATTGCTTAGAAGCTAATAGTTTGTGCGAGACAACTATTTTCGTCTTCCAAGAATGTTTCAATGGTTGAAATGAGAGTTTAGAACAATTGGATATAAGCATAGTATGCATACTTTCATATAAGTAATCCAAGTCTGGGAACCATAGTATGCATACTCGCATGCGTACTTCTTGGTTTAGTGAAAATCCGGGAACTTTGTGCGCATACCGGTATGCGTGTACTGGCGTGAGGTTTAGGTCCGGGAATTTCTGCTGAGTTTGGTGGTATGCGTAGCCGTTCGCATACTGGCGAACCCAAACTTAGTACGGGTACTTAGGTATGCGTACCTGTATGCATATCTGAGTAAGTTAAGTTCTAAAATTGGTTTTGTTCATGAATTAATACATTTATATAATAAGGAATGCAATCTTTTGAAAACCGTGGCTATAATGTTCATGACTTGATCGAGTGAATCAAGATCGATTTTACTTCAATTGTGTCTTGTATACTTCTTTGAGAACATAAATAATTGAACAACTCTAGAACTAGTTTCATCTGAGTCATTTGAACTAGTTATGGTTAAGATGAATGAGGTTGATATGAAAGTGTTCATACGGATAATTTCGGTTAACTATTGTTGAGCCAACAAAGGTGTACACGTTTAGGTACGGTTACTCATATCTAAAGGAAGTCACTTTTCATTTGTGTGTAACAAGCTAAGTTCGATCTAACAGTTGAAATATATTAGCTTGAGTCTAATCAGGTTTTCATCTAACGGTGAATATTGAATTCTTTGTTACCAAGGTAGCATTGATTGCAAACCCTGATTTGAAGATTATATAAAGGAGAACTCTAGCAACTGGAAAACCTAATCCCCATACCTCCTGTGTGATACGATTTTCCACTAGAGTCGATTCTCCTTTAACCTTAGTTTTTTCACGAAACCTTGTAGGTTAATGACTTGAAGACTTCATTGGGATTGTAAAGCCAGACCCAACTATTTTCTCTGTAGTTGCCTGTTCTGATCTTGTTGTTTTCTATCGTGATTGAGTACTATTTTCTCTAATATTTTCTTGAGATTTAATCTCCGATAGGCAAGACAAAAAGTAGTCACAAACATCTTCGTCTCATCGTTTGTGATTCCACAATATCTTGTTTCGCTACCATAAGATTAAGATTATTGTGAGTTGATTGATATTTCTAGGATGTTCTTTGGGAATATAAGTCTGGAATATCAATTGGTTCCTGTTCACCTTGATTTATCAAAAGACGGAACAAAACTCATAGGTTTATCTGTGGGAGATAGATTTATTTATTCAATAGACTTTTCTTTGTGAGACAGATTGGTTTATCAAGTCTTCGAATTTGGGTCGTAGAACCTCTTAGTTGTGGATGAGATCAGTTAAGGTAATCAAGTGCGCAGAATCCGGCGTGGTTCTAGAGGCGTAAGGAACGCGATTGTACCTTGATCAGTGTGAGATTTCTTATGACTCAACTACATTCCAGTCCGAAATTAACTTGGAGTAGGCTAGTATCTGTAGCGGATTAATAAAATATGGTGTTCAAATATGGACTAGGTCCCGAGGTTTTTCTGCATTTGCGGTTTTCTCGTTAATAAAACTTTTGGTGTCTGTGTTATTCTTTTCCGCATTTTATTTGTTTATATAATTGAAATATCACAGGTTGTGCGTAAGTTCAATCATTTGAGAATCCAACCTTTGGTTGTTAATTAAAATTGATTGACACTTGGATATTGGTTTTTGATACCATCCAAGTTATTTCTTATATTCAATAGGGCTCGCAAATTCTTATTTGTTTGATTGAGGATTGAATTGAGAAATAGAGAAATAACTCTTTGATATACTTTTCTTAAGATTGAGTCTGACTGTCTAATTGATTCTCTTGAAAGTATATTTTTGGAGTTAGTCCATATAGATTGCTAAGAGAAATATTGGGTGTGGTTGTTTGACCCCTGATTTTTCAATTGGTATCATAGCAGGCAAACACGTTTACGACCTCATAAATCTGTGTTTGTAGCGATCTGACTCTATGGACAGTAGTGCTATCTTAGATAAACTCATCATCAGAAATAAAAGTTCTGTTTCCATGAAATCTATTAAAGAGAAAGATTCGTCTATCTCTAATTTAGATGAACATTGTGTCCCAACGAAACAGGATTACACTGATAAGTATTTACCCGATTACCTTTCGAACCAGTCTGATTCTGTTAAAGAAAGAGAAGCAGCCAAAGAGAGTGTGATTTTAAAACTTTTTAGAATCCAGGATGATAAAATCAATCGGTTGAAACACAAAGTCATTGTGCTTATTGGTATAATAAATGATCGTGACTCTCACTTAAAGGTTCTCCAAGAAGAAAACGCCTTAGTTTGTTCTTGATGAACCTTACCAGAGGCTAACTCTAAGAGAATGCTTGGATATTGAACGTATTTTGAGTAAACTATCTATTCAAGGATGTTCTGAAGAGTCCACTATACCAATCACTTCTAACTCAACTGAAAATTCAGTTCCAGAAGCTAAACCGCAGTCCTCTCCGATTGGAAAAGATGTTCCCGTTTCTTCCTCTAATCAAGGAATCTCCACATCACACGGAAGGAAGGAATCTCCACATCACACGGAAGGAAGAAATCTCCCTAATCACTCAGGTGATGTTCACCCTAATCACTCAGGTGATCAGAAAGTGTGTCTCTTTTGTGATTCAAAAGGACATGTTGAACAAATGAGGAAATCATCGTTGAATGACAATTCTTCTAAGAAGAGTTCAAGGATCTTCTTCAGCTAAAAAGGGAGATGTTGTTGTTGTTGTTGTTGTTGATGCGAATAAGGTTTCAGGAGAAGGAATGAAAAGTGGAGGTATGAAATAAAACCTAAATTTGATAATTGAAGGATACAAAGAACTCATCAACAAGCTATCGAATTTCCCTTATCAAAATCCTTCACGTAAGAATCCATACTATGCGTCGTATTTTGATGCTAGTAAGTTTTATGATAACTTTTCGCATCAAAACGCCGAAGAATACGAAAAAGAGGGTTAGTCGAAAACAAAATTCATTTAATAAGATCAAGAATCATACTTGTGCTAATTAATCACAAGGTTGAAATCGCACTCATAAAAATCCTGGTTGAGTGAGATATGATCAGGTATACTTGATGGCAAAATGTTCTCTGATTATCTAGCTATTTTCTTATCGTTCATAGCTGAGTTATCATTCACAAACTTTATTGTATAAGTATTTGTGTTGGTCGTGTCATTTTTTTTTCCTTTTTATTTTTGAGACAAAAATGCTACTCTTATGCTCTAAATTTTTCTTCTGAGTATATAAAATTTATTGAGCTAAGTCTCGTGAAAATATTCACTCAGCAAAATTTTATCTTGCACACAGTCTTTTCTTGATTTGCAGTCTCTGTTGTTTTTATTTTCACGCCTGTGGGTCAAGCTTGTGTGCGTACAAGTACCCGTGCTACTTGTCACGAACCAACTATGGAAATTCTAAAAGTTACCGTCCCTAAGAAACCATTTAAATACCAAACCTATTGAGTCACGTACGCATACTCTAGGTTATTGTCTTTTTGTCAAGAATGTCTTCAACTTCTCGCACTGGTGGTTTTGCAAGAAGTTTTCTTGATAAAGGTATTGGTTTCGAGTCCAAATGAGGGAAAAAAAGAACCCTAGTAGAAGATAATGATAAAAATCCTGATGCCTCATGCTACTATGCCTATACTCATCAGGGTATTGAGAATGAGGATATGGTTTCTGCTGAAGTGGTTCATGATTTTCTTAAATACTTTGAGGAAGCAAAACTGCAACTCGTTGATAATATGAAGGGTCTTGATGTGTTAAGAACTGCGTTGAAAAAGGTTAATTCAGACCTTGTTCTCATGAAGACACATGTTAAAGATCTTCTCAATGAGGATATATTTTATGAAGAAGCAGTGAATGCCGTCAATCACAAGCTCAAATGACACAAGACTTGTGGGGGTTCCAGAAGTGATCTTTGATTTCCGTTCATGATCGGTTTTGTTGGTTTATGAGTGTTTTGATTTTTGCTTGTTGTCTTTATTATGTTTAGGAAACTTCTTATGAGAATTTATTCTTGTGTTTTTAAGAGGATAACTAGGGTTTGTAATAGAAATTATTGTGAGTATATATAACTATTTCCAACGATTTTCATCTTGCAATATTTTGAGATTTATTTATTTAAATTCTAAAGTTAATTTGGAAGATGATTTTGCAGTATTAATCTTTATGGTTTTATACATTGCAACTTGTTATGGGATATGTGTGTTTGCATCCGTGAACTATGATTGTCCCATATTTGTTCAAAAGATTAAGTCTATCATATGTCTTTATTGATAAAAGATAGAATGAACTTTTGACAATAAAAGTTAAGCCTATTATGTCATTATACAAATATTGATGGAAGATAGGATGAACTTTTGTTTACAAAGATTAAGTCTATTACATGTCTCTATGCGAATATTGATGCAAAATAGAATAAATCTTTGAATATTCCGCAATATTGGTCTTGTAATGACCCTCAAGTACGTCAACGCTATTAGACCAGTCATGAGACATATTAACCGCTAATGATGTAATTAATTAAATATGAACGAAAATTAATAAAAAAATAAAAAAATTAATAATTAATAATTTTGAAATGAAACTAGTATCCCTAGATAGATCTCGAAAGGTTATGCGGAATGGACTACAAGAACGCGCAAATCGGATACCGGACGAAGAAGATATCGCACTCGGAATTTTGGACGGTGTAGTTTTACTTAAAGTCAACCGGAGTTGACTTATCCATTGACCATTTACCGTTGCCGTTGGCCAGTGTTTTGACCATTTACTTATGTTGGCGGACCTTTAATTAGAATGGACCTTTCATTAGTAACGGTTATCCCTTAGCATTTCTCTAACATTGGATAACAACACCTATATAGTTTTAAAAACCATTTTGATGTGAAGATTATCTCTTCATATTTTGTTCTCCTGTTTCATCTAGTTGTTAATTAGGAAGGAGGGAGCTGTTTACAGAGAGCTGGTGAGAGTGTGAGGAAGAGAAATAGATATTTATTAGTGATGGAGAAGGGATATACATGAAGGAGAGATATATTAGTGATAGATTATAAGTTTGCGATGTTAATGAGATGATGAACTATATTTCTTGTGAGTGAATGATCTGTGAGTTAGAACTTGAAAATAAATCAGTAGTAGTGAGATTGATACTACAAAAAGAATCATTTAGAGAATTAAGTGTTGAGAATGGTTAGTTATGTTGATGAGGTTGTTGTTGATGAAAAGAGAATGATGGCGATGATGGAGACATAGAGTCATTGGAGATTAGGATATAATCAACTAATAAACCAAGGTAAATATTTAGAATAATTACAGCATGTTTTTAATGACTTAGGTTGTTGTTATATTTGAAAAACATATCTTATAATCAATAACAAATAGAACTTGAAAATCATGAATTTATGTGAGCTGGTGTTTCACTGCCTTAGGTTTGAGCATGAATTGGTAGTATTTCAATTGTGGTTTAGTCTTGATACAGGAATGGAACTTATAGATGAGTATCTCATATTCACTTTGAACTTGGGTTTGCTCAATTTGGGTTTTTAGGGAATTAATTATGATTTTCCAAAATTACTCGTTGTGACTGGAAATCTGGAAATTATTGTAACTGAAGTGAGTAGGCATCTTCATGGATGTTTATAGGTATGTTAGAGATCGACTTAATTCTTCATGCCTGAAAGGAAGTTGTAGAAGAGGATCCCTTCTTTCTAAAGAGATATTAGGTGTTAATTTTGGACGAGAATTGAGAGACTTAGAGACCCCGAAACTTTGACCCTTGTGCTGTGTACAAGTAGAATGATACTTAAAAATGTATGCAAGGTGTTTGATTAATTGACTGAGTTGATTCGGTGAGTCAGACCAATTCGGATCTTAGAACGGGTTTACTGGTCGGGTCGTGGGTTGACCCGATGAGTTAGTAAATGGGTAGTGGGCTGGTTCGTCGGCCGGGTCAGTCCCGATGGGCTTGGGCTTCGGGACAAAAACCTTATTTTGAGTTTTTGGACCACTTCTGGTCCGAATTAGCTTTCGATTCCTTCTGCAAATTGTAGGGTTTTTCGAGGGCTTTCCGATGGTATCCAATTTGACCCTATTGGGATAAGTAGATATTGTTTGATACCAAAATTACTTATTACTAAGCTATAGAACCGTTAATAGTATTAGAACCATTTGTTATTTGATTTAGCCTATAACTTGAGACTTGTATGAAATTATGATATGATCCTTTTGGATAATTCTTAGAGTGCTTGTGTGATTAACAGTTAGTCTATATTAACAATGATCGATTCAGAAGATGAACCAGTGGATTATGGATCTCAAGGTATGCGAGGCTTGTCATCATAAGAGGTGAGAATCGATAACGAACTCTCATGTATTCATTAATGTTTTAAAAATCCATACTTTTTGAAATGCATGCATATCTTTGTTAGTATATGATATGTGTATGCATGTATTATATGTGTAATACAAACTAGTTTTCTTTTATATTTTGGTATGAGATTGGATCTTTAGAAACATCTAATATCTGTGTTTTGGGATTATTTACTTATCTTCAAAAAGTGATTCTTTCCATTGACTGGAAAGTGATTACATTATTTACTTATTGTTAGCATAAAAGGAAGAAGGTTTCCTTTTGATTGGTATGAGATATGTGTCCCAAAATTTATAGCTATTTTAAGCACATCTATAAGCTCGGGATAGGGGCGCACTATTGTATAGGCTCGGGATGGGGGCACACTACTATTCCCTGTTTGTGTACGGGCAACTTTTGTCTCATACATAAGATGTTTATTATTTCTTTTAAGTTACTTTCAAAAGCTATTATATTGTGTTTTGGTATTTGGATAGAATGATGTTGAGTGTCTTATATATGATTGTTGAACTTGTCTTGCGAGAGGTATAGGGTTTTCCATGGTTAAGTTTATCTGTCAGATATAATATTGACACCATTAGATATTTATATACTTGATATGTAGAGTGCACGTAGAATGAGGTACTGATAAGGTACTTATCGTTTATGACTTAGAGGCCGGAAACCTCACGGTGCTTTAATGATCATTGAAGTTTCCACAACATTCATGCCTTGCTACTCCAAAGGAAAACGTCGCTCAATTATTATTTCTATTGTGAATGTTTGCCGAATGATTGGTTGGTAGAACTTTATATTTCAGTACAACTATTATCTTAATATGCTTTATCTGTTTCTCCTTGTTTTATCAGTTTTTCTACAAAACCTGCATTGTCTTTAAATCATTCTAGTGATTACTTGAAAGTTAGTTATTATTTCTACTCGGCACCCCTTTTAAGGATGATGTGCTCACTCAATTCCCACTTTCAGTTTCAGAGACAGATCAAGATATGCACGTGGCGATGAAAGCTACGAGGAGTCGGTTTCGCTAATTGGTTAGTTTCCGCTATATTTATTTTGTGTTTATATTCTATTTGTAAACGACCTCACTACTGAAAATGTATCATTAGAGAGGAGTTCTTGTATTTATTTCAGAGAGGGTTTAGATTCAGGTTAATCTTTGTTTAGAAATTATTTCTTAGTGTTTAATTAGATATTTTAGATCCTTGGTGCCTCTTTCTATAGTTAATCTCTTGGATTAGTCAGCTGCTAGCTTAGGGGGCGCTACAGTGTTGGTATCAGAGCTTACTATTAGATCTTACTTGGGAAACAATAGATAATAGACAGTGCCAGTTAGTAAATTAGTGTTGCGCCCCCTAAGCTAGCAGCTGACTAATCCAAGAGATTAGCTAAATAAAGAGGCACTACGAATCTAATTCAAATACTTAAACATTCAATTAAGAAATCTGCTACAAAACGTATCCCAAAACTAACCCCACTCAGAATATATATACATGAACTTCTCTCAAATGATACATATACAATAGTCAATTGGTTTACAGATACAATTAACAACATAATAAACATAGCAGAAGTTAACTAATTAACGGAGTCAACACTTGTGGCTTTAGCTGCGCAACTCTGATCTGTCTCTGAAACTGAAAGTGGAAAAGGGTGAGCACACAGTGCCCAATAGGAATAACATTTAACTTTCAAGTAATCATTGGAATGATTTGGAAAAACAATGAATATATCGGATGTCGATAAATTCCTTACACATCCGATATTATACATTGATAATGAAGTCTATTGGATGTCGACCAATTCCTTACACATCCAATAACAAATCATGTTTTTCCCAAAACACTAAATGGCATCCAAAATACAGAAACAAACAATCATGGTATATGGAACTAACTCCTTCGACAAAACAATGTATTATTGGATGTCGACCAATTCCTTACACATCTAATTGTATACATTGACAATGAAATATAATGGATGTCGACCAATTCCTTACACATCCAATATTATGAATTGATGTCGACCAATTCCTTACACATCAATGTTGGTGTCGACCAATTCCTTACACACAAAAATGAAGGAGCGTATTTTATATAATTTCGGAATTTAAATAAAACAATGCACAATCAGATAATTCATGAATTTGTTAAACATAAACTTTTGTAAAATAAAACAACAATGGTTTCAAAAGAGTTAAAAGTATTCCCACCTCTTTTGATGACAAGCCACGCCTACCTCGAGATCCACGATCTACTGGTTCATCCTTTGAATCGATCGTTGTTAATATAGATTAACTGTTAATCACACAAGAAGTCTAAGAATCTAGCCAAAAGGCTCACACAAGGCTCATGACATAATCTCATATAATTCTCCAGTTATAGGATAAGTGAACTAATTTAATTGTTCTATGCCCATTTAAGGTTCCACACATCTTCATTACCCTTCTCTTGCATATCTAGTGGCTTAGTAATTCAATTAGATTAGGTATATAGTCTAATAGATAAGACTTAAGAATATCCACAACTTGCAGAAGGAACCAAAGGCTAATTTAGACTATAAGAGTCCATAATATCAAATTAAGAATACATAACACTAAGCCCAAGTCCACTAGACTCGTCCCATAACACAACTGCTGACCCAACTGGGTTAACTAACAGTCAATGATGGTCGAATGGTTCAACTAACAATCAAAGTCCATAGTCAAGTCAAGGTCCTGGTCAAATGATCCACTGAGTCAAATCGGGTCAAGGGTTCAACCCAGGTCAAGATGGGGAACTCAGTGAGTAGGCTCAGTCAACTAGACTGATTCAGGTAAGTCTGGTTCACAAATAACTCATTCAGAACTAAGTCAGAAACATAAGGTCAAGTCAGCTAAGCTGAAGAACTCAGGCTATAACTCTCTACACAAATCATAACTCAAAAATAACTTCAACTCAAATATTCTTAAGTAAACTTCAGAAACAATTACAAACATAATCACTGCTTAATTACCTGCAGTTGCAACTTTCATCTTTCATTAAGGCCACTACTAACAACATTACAATCAAATTTTTCTCAAACATCTCCCAATACACTCAAATTCCAATAGCTATAACACTACTAACTTCTAGTCTATACTTCAATTGCAATAACAAAGAACACTGCACATCTGTTACCCCTAGCAGTTCAGTACACCTTCCAGTCTTGTAAAACAAGAACTTCCATTACACATTTCCTGCAATTATTCATAATAACAACACCATCAATTACAGTTTACAAACCTCCACCAGTCACTCATATCCCTTCTAACTTGAATATCACTAGCACAATTTGTAACTTAGTTCAATGATATACAAATATGCAACACCATAATTATCACCCTGCAATTGAATCATACTGTCATTTAAACTTTATAACTAGTTCATGTCTTCAAGAACTCTCTCTTCTACTTCATGCATACACAATAACTCAAATTGAATCTCAAGAACAGAAATAACAAATTTTCTAAGTTAACATAGAAACGCAATTACCTCAAACCAACTTTGATCACCAACAATTATAATGATTTCATCATCTTCTTAACACGAGAATCGAACCTAGTTCTTCATCAGCTTCAAGTCAACACCCTAACTTCAGCAGCATCTTCAGTTTACAAAATCCAGAACCCTAATTATCACTCTCAAGAAATTCTTTAGCCTTAACCTTGATTCAATTCAAACCCATCTCATATCAACATCCTAAACATCAATTTCATCTTCAAGCTAATCTCCGAGTCCTTCTTACTAACCCAAACTCTTCGATTCTCTACTGCAGTTTGAGAAACACTTAGTAAATCCTCCTATTTGCAAATAACAATGAAAACCCATCCTCAATTGACTGATTTCACAATCAAATCCACATAATTCCTCAACCGACTCAAAAACCCTAATTCAGTTCATCTTGAGAAACCCTAATTCAAATATCTTCAATGATTCGCCACTGAATCAACTTCAAACTCCAAATCAATTACAACCCTTCTGTTCTTCATCTTACAACAACCCATCAACTTCATATGAATCCAGAATCCATCTCAAAACTCTAAATCTGTTTCATAACACATCAGCACAACTTTCGAATCTTTATCAACACCAGCAACAACTTCTATTGCATAAAATCTTCATCAAAATTGATTCTTCTCAATCGAATTCTCTCGTTTTACTCTCAAACAATCGCAGAAGAAAAGAACAGGGAAAGAAGAAAGAGAATAGAAGCAGAAAGAAGAAGAATGAAGAATAGTAAGAAAGAAGGAAAGAAGGGCGAGTTTATCTGCTCGTCTTGGTTGGATAAGACCAGCGAATGAAACGTTCATCTAGATAAGGGTAGCCACCTGGCTAACAGCGAAAAGACTATTTTGCCCTTCAGTCAAAGCTGATATCTTCTTCGTCCGATATCCGAATGACACATTCGAGTAGTCCATTCCGCATAACTTCTCGAGTTCTATCTAACGGTACTAGTTTCGTAACTAGGTCGTTCTTAAATTAATTTCTAATATTTAACATTCGAGGTACACTAATCGAGTTATTGACGGCTAAATCGTCTCTTAACTAGTTTAATAGCGTTGACGAGCTTGATGATCCTTACATTCTCCCCACCTTATATCATTTTCGTCCTCTAAAATCGAACCATCCTTCTAGTCTTCAAAAACTCCCCACCTTATAGAATAACCGCATCTCTTATCTAAGTGCAAACAACATAAACAAAACACAAACCTATATGGCTCTATAACTAAAATCTAAAATTTGTAGCTCTAAGTTCAATTACACTGAGTTAAGTTCTATCAAATACGGAAGTCTAGGTTTCTTACACTAATTTCTATCTTATAAAATACTTGTCTCTAATTACAAGGGAGATTCCTATGAATATTTCTAAGTGAGTTTATAATTATCGGTTTCCTAAAGAGTTATACTAAGCTTCTATGATCGGTCATCTCTGAATGAAGTTGCCCTGTCAAGGTTGGCCAATCCCAACAATGCTTTCCTACGAACAGAGAAAACACAACCTTCATTATTCCCCAGTGCTGGATTAACTAATTATTAATTTATTAAAATTAATTAGTCTCTAAAATTTTATCGTAATTGGTGTAAGTATTATAATTTATTTCGTAAAATATATAAATAGTTCACAACATTTTAGACTTTAGTTATCTAAATTATTACATATTATCTTCAATGTATCTATCTGTTTATTTCATTATGTGACTGGATATAAGTAAATAACCACTAACAATTTGTCATAATCATTTGGTATTAATATTTTATTATCATTATAACATTTATTTCTTATTTCTTAGGCCGATAAAAGTTAATCGTAATTAAATTTTATATTATTGCTAAATAATCCTTAAGTTGTACTATTAAGTAGAATTATATTTTGTTGTTACTATCCTATAGTTATTATAATAATATTTTTATTATTAACATGGATGGTCGAACTCTTATTCTAACTAGTCTTCCAATTATTATTGAGTCCTAAAAGTATTATTAACATTTATGTTATAATAAATTATTGACCCTA
The DNA here is from genome assembly GCF_003573695.1 of Papaver somniferum. Lineage (NCBI taxonomy): Eukaryota > Viridiplantae > Streptophyta > Magnoliopsida > Ranunculales > Papaveraceae > Papaver > Papaver somniferum. Next base: position 47,969,575 of record NC_039365.1, read on the forward strand.
CATATAAGTCAAGGTGCTTAAAAAAATATATATTTGTGACTTTTAAAATTTATCAATAGTACTAATCTCACTATTTTTTTTAGTATTGTATTGTGTACCTGTTCATACTATTTAGATCGATTATTCTCAAATCCATATCAGCTAAATCTATTGGTGTACCCTACAACTTTTACTTCATTACATACACAAACAATCAAACAAACAAATCAATCAATCAAAAATTTCTTTTCATTATTGATAGCTTTTAGTAATTAAGATTTATCTCACAACCCAACCCAGTTCTAAACTAATCTATTTCACTAACTGGCACTGGATATTTCAATCTATTCCCATATAAGATCTAATGGTGAGCTCTGATACCAACACTGTAGCGCCCCCTAAGTTAGCAGCTGACTAATCCAAGAGATTAGCTAAATAAAGAGGCACTACGAATCTAATTCAAATACTTAAACATTCAATTAAGAAATCTGCTACAAAACTTATCTCAAAACTAACCCCGCTCAGAATATATATACATGAACTTCTCTAAAATGATACATATACAATAGTCAATTGGTTTACAGATACAATTAACAACATAATAAACATAGCAGAAGTTAACTAATTAACAGAGTCAACACTTGTAGCTTTCGCTGCGCAACTCTGATCTGTCTCTGAAAACTGAAAGTGGAAAAGGGTGAGCACAGAGTGCCCAATAGGAATAACATTTAACTTTCAAGTAATCATTGGAAGGATTTGGAAAAACAATGAATATATCGGATGTCGACCAATTCCTTACACATCCCATATTATACATTGATAATGAAGTCTATTGGATGTCGAACAATTCCTTACACATCCAATAACAAATCATGTTTTTCCCAAAACACTAAATGGCATCCAAAATACAGAAACAAACAATCATGGTATATGGAACTAACTCCTTCGACAAAACAATTTATTATTGGATGTCGACCAATTCCTTACACATCCAATTGTATACATTGACAATGAAATATATTGGATGTCGAACAATTCCTTACACATCCAATATTATGCATTGATGTCGACCAATTCCTTACACATCAATGTTGGTGTCGACCAATTCCTTACACACAAAAATCAAGGAGCGTATTTTATATACTTTCGGAATTTAAATAAAACAACGCACAATCAGATAATGCATGAATTTGTTAAACATAAACTTTTGTAAAATAAAACAACAATGGTTTCAAAATAGTTAAAAGTATTCCCACCTCTTTTGATGACAAGCCACGCCTACCTCGAGATCCATGATCTACTGGTTCATCCTTTGAATCGATCGTTGCTAATATAGACTAATTGTTAATCACACAAGAAGTCTAAGAATCTAGCCAAAAGGCTCACACAAGGCTCATGACATAATCTCATATAATTCTCCAGTTATAGGCTAAGTGAACTAATTTAATTGTTCTATGCCCATTTAAGGTTCCGCACATCTTCATTACCCTTCTCTTGCATATCTAGTGGCTTACTAATTCAATTAGATTAGGTCTATAGTCTAATAGATAAGACTTAAGAATATCCACAACTTGCAGAAGGAACCAAAGCCTAATTTAGACTATAAGAGTCCATAACATAAAATTAAGAATACATAACACTAATCCCAAGTCCACTAGACTCGGCCCATAACACAAGTGCTGACCCAAATGGGTCAACTAACGGTAAATGATGGTCGAATGGTTCAACTAACAGTCAAAGTCCATAGTCAAGTCAAGGTCCTGGTCAAATGATCCACTGAGTTAAATCGGGTCAAGGGTTCAACCCAGGTCAAGATGGGGAACTCAGTGAGTAGGATAGGTCAACTAGATTGATAGGAAACTTCTTATGAGAATTTATTCTTGTGTTTTTAAGAGGATAACTAGGGTTTGTAATAGAAATTATTGTGAGTATGTATAACTATTTCCAACGATTTTCATCTTGCAATATTTTGAGATTTATTTATTTAAATTCTAAAGTTTATTTGGATGATGATTTTGTAGTATTAATCTTTATGGTTTTATACATTGCAACTTGTTATGGGATATGTGTGTTTGCGTCCGTGAACTACGATTGTCCCATATTTGTTCAAAAGATTAAGTCTATCATATGTCTTTATTGATAAAAGATAGAATGAACTTTTGACAATAAAAGTTAAGCCTATTATGTCATTGTACAAATATTGATGGAAGATAGGATGAACTTTTGTTTACAAAGATTAAGTCTATTACATGTCTCTATGCGAATGTTGATGAAAAATAGAATAAATCTTTGAATATTCTGCAATATTGGTCTTGTAATGACCCTCAAGTACGTCAACGCTATTAGACCAGTCATGAGACATATTAACCGCTAATGATGTAATTAATTAAATATGAACGAAAATTAATAAAAAAAAAAAAAAATTAATAATTTGGAAATGAAACTAGTATCCCTAGATAGATCTCGAAATGTTATGCAGAATGGACTACAAGAACGCGCAAATCGGATACCGGACGAAGAAGATATCGCACTCGGAATTTTGGACGGTGTAGTTTTACTTAAAGTCAACCGGAGTTGACTTCTCCATTGACCGTTTACCGTTGCCGTTGGCCAGTGTTTTGACCATTTACTTATGTTGGCGTACCTTTAATTAGAATGGACCTTTCATTAGTAACGGTTATCCCTTAGCATTTCTATAACATTGGATAACAACACCTATATAGTTTTAAAAACCATTTTGCTGTGAAGATTATCTCTTCATATTTTGTTCTCTCCTGTTTCATCTAGTTGTTAATTAGGAAGGAGGGAGCTGTTGACAGAGAGCTGGTGAGAGTGTGAGGAAGAGAAAGAGATATTTATTAGTGATGGAGAAGGGATATACATAAAGGAGAGATATATTAGTGATAGGTTATAAGGTTGTGATGTTAATGAGATGATGAACTATATTTCTTGTGAGTGAATGATCTGTGAGTTAGAACTTGAAAATAAATCAGTAGCAGTGATGACTGATACTATAAAGAGAATCATTTAGAGAATTAAGTGTTGAGAATGGTTAGTTATGTTAATGAGGTTGTTGTTGATGAAAAGAGAATGATGGTGATGATGGAGACATGGAGTCATTGGAGATTAGGATATAATCAATTAATAAACCAAGGTAACTATTTAGAATGATTATAGTATGTTTTTAATGAATTGGGTTGTTGTTATATTTGAAAAACATAGCTTAGAATCAATAACAAATAGAACTTGAAAATCATGAATTTATGTGAGTTGGTGTTTCACTGCCTTAGGTTTGAGCATGAATTGTTGGTATTTAAATTGTGATTTAGTCTTGATACAGGAATGAAACTTATAGATGAGCATCTCATATTCACTTTGAACTTGGGTTTGCTCAATTTGGGTTTCTAGGGAATTAATTATAATTTTTCAAAGTTTACTTGTTGTGACTGGAAATCAGGATATTTCTTGTAACTGCAGTGAGTAGGCATCTTCATGGATGTTTATAGGTATGTTAGAGATCGATTTAGTTCTTCATGCCTGAAAGGAACTTGTTGAAGAGGATCACTTCTTTCTAAAGAGCTATTAGGTGTTCATTTTGGATGAGAATTGAGAGACTTAGAGACCCCGAAACTTTGACCCTTGTGCTGTGTACAACTAGAATGATACTTAAAAACGTATGCAATGTGTTTGATTAATTGACTGAGTTGACTCGGTAAGTCGGACCATTTCGGATCCTGGAACGGGTTTGCGGGTCGGGTCGTGGGTTGACCCGATGGGTTAGTTGATGGGTAGTGGGACGGTTTGTGGGCCCGAGTCAGGCCCGATGGGGTTGGGCTTAGGACCAGAAACCTTATTTTGAGTTTTTGGACCACTTCTGGTCCAAATTAGCTTTCGGTTCCTTCTGCAAAGTTGTAGGGTTTTTCGAGGGATTTCCGATTATACCCAAATTGATCCTATTGGGATAAGTAGATATTGTTTTATACCAAAATTACTTATTACTAAGTTATAGAAACGTTAATAATTTTGGAACCATTAGTTATTTGACTTGGCCTATAACTGGAGACTTGTATGAAATTATTATATAAGTCTTGTATGAGCCTTTTGGCTAATTCATAGGTTGCTTGTGTGATTAACTATTAGTCTATATTAACAACGATCGATTCAGAGGATGAACCAGTGGATTATGGATCTCAAGGTATGCGAGGCATGTCATCATTAGAGGTGGGAATCGATAACAATCTCTCTTGTATTCATTAACGTTTTACAAATCTATACTTTTTGAAATGCATGCATATCTTTGTTACTATATGATATGTGCATGCATGTATTATATGTATAATACAAATTAGTTTTCTTTTAAATTATGGGATGGGATTGGATCTTTAGAAACATCTAATATCTGTGTTTTGGGAGTATTCACATATATTCAACAAGTGATTCTTTCCATTGACTGAAAAGTGGTTACATTATTTACTTATTGTTAGCATGAAAGGAAGAAGGTTTCCTTTTAATTGGTATGAGATATGTGTCCCAAATTTTATAGCTATTTTAAGCACATCTATAAGCTCGGGATGGGGGCGCACTATTATATAGTCTCAGGATGGGGGCACACTACTATTCCCTATTTCTGTACGGGCAACTTGTGTCTCATACATGGATCTTTATTGTTTCTTTTAAGTTACTTTCAAAAGCTATTATATTATGTTTTGGTATTTGGAGAGAATGATGTTGAAAATCTTATATATGATTGTTGAACTTTTCTTGCAAGAGGTATAGTGTTAGAGCATTGCTAGGTCGACCTCGCATGCGTTGCTATCTCAAGCATGTTTGTCAATGTTAGTGATCAAAACTATAAGGCTTGATTTCTAGTCTATTATAGCTAAGTCTCGGGCTAGGATAAAAAGTGTAGTTGAGCTCAAGGACTTCATGGGGATTCATCATACGAGAAGAAGAACTACTCAAAGGAACCGGTGGAGCTTCTCGACAAAAAGGTATGTGAAGACTTGAACTTATCTATGACTCAAAAGTCTATCTACTCTATCTCCTACTCTTTGAGACAAGAAGTCGTATGTATATATATAGACTTGGATTATACACATTTGGTATTTGGAGCCGAGTATATCTCTCCTATCTATATCTCGAAATATGTGTTGGTAAGATTTTCGCTTCGATCAAGTTTATCTTTACCTACTGACGAAAGTCATGATATGTTTCAATCATCTTGAAAATTGTTTTGACGAGAAATGGTGTAACAACTATATAACGTCCTCTAAGAATATTTCAATGATTGAAATGAGAGTTTAGATTACATAACTAATGGCGGACATAAACATTGTTGTGGAAACACATTTATGTACAAGTCCTATTCCTTGAACCAAAGTTTGCGAACTTTGTTGATCAAGGGAAACCGGAAGTATGGCAAGTGCCAAGTCCGCGAACTGCCAAAGTTCTCAAACCCGAGAATTTCTGCTAGAGTTGATAAACTACTTGCATGAGCCAAGTTCGCGAACCCAGTCCGCGAACCGGCGAAGTTCTCATACCCGAGAATTTCTGCTGGAGTTTGTGAACTCTGTCCGATTACTTAAGTTCGCGAACCTAGTCTGCGAACTTGAGAAGGTTGTATATCTGAAGATGATTTCTGAACTTAAACTTATACAGACTAAGGAATGCAGTTTGCAAACCGTGACTTTAAAGTTCATGAACCGATTCAAGTGAATCAAATCATCTTTGCTTCAATTGTGTCTTGTGTAGTACATAAGATTTCCTTACAATTGAACGACTCTCTAACTAGTTCATTTGAGTTAGTTATGGTGAAAAATAACATGGTTGATATGAAACGCTCATATGGTAACCATTTGGTTGACTATTGTTGAACCAACAAGCGCATACGTTTGGGTACGGTTAACAAACCTAGAAGCGTGCATTGTCAAGTGTGTATAACAAGCTAAGTTTTAGATCTAACGGTTGAGAAATATTAGCTTGAATCTAAATCAGGTTTTCATCTAATGGTGGTTATTGTTTTCTTTGTTATCAAGGAAAAACCCTGATTTGAAAGACTATATAAAGGAGACATCTAGTAATGTGCAAAACTAATCCCCACACCTTACGTGTGATACTAGTTTGCATACTAGAGTCGATTCTCCTTTAACCCTATGATTTTCTTTTATCAAACCGGGTTAACGACTTAAAGACTTCATTAGGATTGTGAAGCCAGACCGATACTACTTTTATCGTAGTTGTGTGATATGATATTGCATCTTCTATCATACGAGTACAATCAGATTGATTGGCTTGAGATTTGATATCTCTGATAGGCAAGATATAATAAGTAATCACAAACATATTCGTCTCATCGTTTGTGATTCCACAATATCTTGTTTCGCTACCATACGATTAAGATTGTTGTGAGGTGATTGATTAATCTAGGTTGTTCTTCGGGAATATAAGACCGGATTATCAATTGGTTCCTGTTCACCTTGATTATTATCAAAACACGGAACAAAACCTTTAGAGTTTATCTGTGGGAGACAGATTGATCCTTTGATAGACTTGTCTGTGTGAGACAGATTTGTTTATTGTCAAAGCCTGCGATTTTGGATCGTAGCAAATATTAGTTGTAGGTGAGATCAGCTAAGGGAATCAAGTGCGCAATATCCTTCTGGGATCAGAGGCGTAGGAGCATAACTATACCTTGGATCAGTGGGAGATTGATTTGGGTTCAACTACAGTCCAGTCTGAAGTTAGCTTGGAGTAGGCTAGAGTCTGTAGCGGCTTAATATAGTGTGTGTTCAATCTGGACTAGGTCCCGGGGTTTTTCTGCATTTGCGGTTTCCTCGTTAACAAAATTTTCGGTGTCTGTGTTATTTCAGTTTCCGGATTAGATTGTTTTATCTTTAAATTGAAATAATACAGGTTGTGCGTCAGATCAATCAATTGGAGAGTCCGACCTAACGGTTGTTGATTGATATTGATTGATCCTTGGATATTGGTCTTTGGTACCATCCAAGTTATCTCTCTTTAATTGAGAATTGCAGTTTGCTTGATAAGATTAAATCGAGAGATTGAGATATTAACTCCTTGAGATACTTTTATCTAGATTGAGTATGACTGTCTAGTTGATTCGCTAGAAAGTGTTCGGAAGTTAGTCCATACAGATTTCTAAGCGAAATATTTCGTGGTGTTGTTAGACCCCCGCTTTTTCAATTGGTATCAGAGCAGGCAAACACGCTTAAGACCTTACAAGTCTGTGTTTGTAGCGATCTGAATTTATAGACAAAACTACTATGTCTGATAAACACGTTACTAGAAATAAAAGTTCTATCTCGTCTAACTCTATTAAAGAGAAAGGTTCTCCAATCTCGAATATAGACAAACCGTGTGTTCTGACGAGACAGACAAACACTGACATGTGTGATTCTGATTACCCTTCAAAAGAGACCATCTCTATTAATGAATGAGAAACAGCCGAAGAGAGTGAATTGATTCTAAATCTTGCTAGAATCCAAGCTGACAAATTTAATCGGTTGAAACACCATGTCAATGTTCTCCTTGGTGTAATAAGAGACTGCAAATTCAAAGAAAATACTGAAGATCATTCTTCACGTATGACTCTTGAGGCTAGACTGAAAAAGGATACCTTGGAAATTGAATATCGCTTGAGTAAACTCTCTATTCAAGGATGCTCTAAGCAGTCTAATATACCAAGTACTTCTGCTATGACTGAGAAAACTACAGGTCCAGAAGTAAAATCAGAATCCCTTCTTGAAAAGAATGATGTGATTGTATCTTCCTCTAATCAAGGAATTTCTACACCACATGGAAGGAAGAAGTCTCCTAACAATGGTTGTAAAACTGTTTCTCATGATCATCTCTTTGATCAGAAAGTATGTCTCTTTTGTAATTCAAAAGGACATGTTGAACGAGAGAGAAAATCCAGGTTGAATGAAAAATCTATTGATCGTCTTCAACACACCTTAGATTTCATTCTTGAAGGTGCAACTGACATTCGCATGTCTAAACCAATCAGTTTTAGTACTCGCCCTGTGTTCTATACCAGGAAGGTCAGTTCAAGATGTTCCTCAAATGTTCAAAAGAGAGACAGTCTTCCTAAGTTATTTCATCTAAGGAGAGTTCTTAATTCTTCTCATAATAAGGGAAATGATATTGTTCTTGATGTGAAAGAGGAACCATAAGAAAGAAGAAAATACAATCTAAAAATGATAATTGAAGGATATAAAGAAGTTATTAAAAGGTTGTCAAACTGCCCTGGTCAAGCTACTTCAGGTAAAAACAAAAACTATGCATCTTATTTAGATGATAGCAAATTTTATGATAACTTTTCACATCATAACCGTTTTTCCTCAAGATCTTAGAAAAAGAGAGTCAACCGTAATCTACGGTCATTTGATGAGCTCAAGGCTCATATTTTTGCTAATTAATCACAAGGTTGGAATCTCATTCACAAAAATCCTGGTTGAGTGAGATATTGTCAGGTATACTATGGCGATTTTCGTTAGTTGAGCTATCTTCTTATCGTCTATAGTTTAACTAGTGTCTGCAGACAATATTGCCTAAAAGTATTTGTCCGTCTAGCTTTACTTATCTCTTTGAAATTCCTCATGCCTTCTACTCTTGTGCTTTAAATTTCCTCACCATGGTCATGGAATTTGTTGAGCCATGTATGTGTTTCTCATGTAGCAAAAGTTTTTTTTTTGTTTTTTTGAGGGACATGTTGCATTCGTGTGTATACGCAGTAACCAGTACGGGTCAACATTTTTTAAACCATAAAAATTCCTTCCCTAAGAAATCCTATAAGTACCCAGCCTATTGAGTTGCAAAAATCACGTTCACATACTCTAGGTGATTTTCTGGATTGTCAAAAATGTCTTCTTCTTCATCTTGCTATGGTGGTTTTGCAAAAGGATTTCTTGAAAAAGAGATCGTTGTTGAATCTAAGAGGAAGAGAACAATTGTAGATGAAGATCATCCTAATGCTTCATGTTTCTTTGCCTATGTTCATGAAGACGCTGAGAAGGATGATATGATTTCTGCTGAAGTTGTTCGTGACTTTATTAAGTACTTTGGGGAAGCGAAACAACAACTCATTGATACTCTAAAAGGTCTTGATAAGTTGAAAACTGAGTTGGAAAAGGTTGTCTCTGACCTTGGTCTCATAAAACATCAAATCAATGATCTTCGCAAATAGAATCATCTCTCTGATGATGCAATGAAAGTTGTTGTTCACAAGCTCGAAGACACTACGCCTCGTGAGGTTCCTGAACCGTCCTTTTGATCGTCGTCCGTGTTCAGGCTAGGGATGGAATCTGTTTTCTTTAGCTTGTTGCCTAGTATATCTTCTTTTTGGCTTAGTTGGAAGAATAACTAGTGCTTTGAATAACAATGATTGTGACTACACATAGCTATTATTTTTCATCTTCTTGTTCTTTTTTAGGTTTATTTGGTTTGAATTCTAAAAATATTTGGAGGATGATGTTTTTGCAGTATTAATCTTTATGAATTTATATATTGCAATGTTTTATGGGATATGTATGTTTGCGTCCGTGAACTTGAAGGTCCCATACTCTGTCAAAAGTAAAGTCGTTTGTGATCGGTATTCACGTACTGGTAAAAGAATGAATCGACTTTTGACAAATACAAAATTTAAGCCTATATTGTCAAACTCTTGATGGAAGATAGGTTAAAATCTTTTGTTTTCAAGGATTATGTCTATTAATGTCGTTATGCGAATAATGATTGAAGATAGAATGAATCCTTGTGTATTCCGCAGTATTGATCATCCCTGATCCATATTCTTATGTAGTACTGTGAGGCTCCGAAATGCATCTTATGTTGAGCACGATACAACAAATTTGATTATTTTATGATTAGCTTTGTTGGTTGTTCCGTAAGGTATGTTATGTCGAGCATTTAGAACTAAATTAATCATCTTGTTTGGTTATTTAGTTATTGCTCCATAAGTTTTCTTATGTCGAGAAAAACAATTGATAATTAAATTGATTACTTTTGTGATTAGTTTGATTGTGTATTCCAATTAGATTAATTATGGGTACTCTTGTAATTAGTCTAGTTGAGTATTCATATATTCGATAAGCTATTTTTTCTTGTATTGAGTATATGAACGGCTATCCTAATAATTTTCTAATGGTTATGTTAGTCATTTGTTCCGTAAGTTTTCTTATGTTGAGCATAATCAATTAAGTTGACCACTTTGTGTGTTTAATTTGATTGCGTATTACGATTAAATTAATCATGGGTTTACGTGTGATTAATTTGATTGAGTTTTTTGGATATAGAAAATCATTCTCTTGGTTTTTGGTGTCCAATAAAATCCTTCTTTTCTTTTGAAATTAAGGTCGCTCTTGTTGTTCTTTCGGAAATGATATCAAATGGGGGAGAGTTCTTTTGAACTTGTGCTTAATGGTAATATCTTGAGGGGAGTGCGGCTGTGGAATATTAGAGGGGTTATTTTGTATCTTTAAACTCCTTGATGAATGCATTTAGCTTCGGCTTTATGATTGCATCTAAATTAAGTTGGTATGTATTTTTTCTTTCTTTTGTCATGAAATGTCTCTTTCGGAAATTTCATTATGAT